>NC_080794.1:22973676-23295074 GCF_028018385.1 Neofelis nebulosa | reverse complement strand
TAAAACTCCATTACAACATACACAACTCATTAAAACATGGCATCCTGCCGAACAAAGACATCTAACAGGTGCCTATTCTAAACTTTCCTGTAACTGTTCTCCTTGTTGAAAACCAAGTTACACCTTTACAGTATCACCCTAGGGGATGCCGAAGTTCCCGCAACACCTTGTATAACACCAAACAAACCCACTCTGTTAATGCCCTGCTGGACGTGAATGTGAAATCCTGACCTAGAATTTGAGTGACAACCTCTCACAAATCACTGTGCTGGTTACAGGAGGGTGCCCTGGGCAGGTACGTGATAAAAACGGGCTTAGGGGCAGGTGACAGCTTCACTTGTAGGAGTCCTGAGTTTCAGTGTAGAAGGCAGTACTTGTGCTCAGTAAGCCCATGAGATTTGGAGTCCTGAACACGAGCGTCGGCTCCGCAAAGCGTGCTGTCTGTATCGAGCTTCCGTTCAGCTATGCTCAGTGCCTTATGTCTTTTGAAGAAACACTTCGTTTACAGATTATTACCTAGATCAAACCCGTATCCACCTGTACTATACAGTGATACGCTAACGACAATTTATCACTATTGGGGCAAAACCCGACTATCTACTGACAAATGAAGATACAGGAGAAACAACACGAGCCAGCCACGACTGACCACAGACGCTCCAGGGCAAAACAGCAAACTGACAAAACACAAACCACAGAACTTTTACCCTGTGTCTCCTTCCAGCTAGCACTGCGTCTCTGCTCCCAACCAGAGTTCAAGTCCTCCAGAAAGCTGCACCTACTGTGTCTACACAGACTCTGGAACTCTGGCGAGTGGGCTTTAGCGCAAGGGCTCCTGGACCAGACCACCGTGCTCCTCGGCCTCCACCTTGCCTGGCCCCACCCAGCACGACCAGGCCACTGCTCTCCCTTTCCCTGAGCACCTGGCTCACTGAGCTCCTTCCACCTTGTCGTGACCGCTTGGTCTCTGCCAGTTCTGTGTCTCTCTCCACTGCCACACTGGGCAGTGCCCAGAGAGCCACCCTTGGACTCTGGGGCTATCCACAGGTGCCCACCTAGGGACTTGTCAATCATCTGTCAAACAGAAATAGATTACTAACACACATATCGCCTTTACTTCCCTTTCGCTGCTGGTCTCTTCTCACTACACTGTGCACACATAGGGGTGCAGGCCTCTCCTCTGACTTTTTATCTATTTATTGCTTTCTTTGTTTTATTTCAAGTGGGGGACGGGCAGAGAGAGGGAGAGAGAGAGAATCCCAAGCAGGCTCTAGGCGCGGTCAGCGCAGAGCCCCATGCGGGGCTGCGGGGCTCTGGGGCTCGATCTCACAAACCCAAAGATCGTGACATGAGCAGAAATCAGCAGTCGGACGCTTGACCGACTGAGCCACCCGACGCCCCTCATCTGGGTTTTTCAGTCATGCTGCACCCTAGCTCTGGGACGATGTCTGCACCAAACTTGTTCCATGACTACAGGTGCTCAAAACTTACACAAATATATAAAAATATACGCAGCCGAAGAGACAAAGGACAAAAGTACTTAGACTCCAAAGGTGAATTCTTTGTTGTTTAAGGATGAATACACGTGTTCATTTAACCTTCATTAGCGTTTCAAACCCTTACTAATTTGCATTGTGCTGTACTTAACACTAGGTCCTATCTTAATCCACATTGCTACTTGATACAAAGAAAGAACAAAAGCTCTCAAAAGTAAATTCTAAGGCAGCAAAAGAAGAATGGGGGAAGCGGCAAGGAGAAAGCAGCCTATCAGTCCTTTAGTTCCAGAAGAGCCTCACAGACAGGAAAAGGCAGGTGACATTGGAGCTGGCAGGTGGGTCCCACGAGAGCCCCCAGAGGATGGAGGTCCTTGCCTTGGAAGGCTCATGTCGCAGACGGGCCACACGGCCTTTCCGGCGGCGCTGCAACACCGCGCTGCTGCTGCTGCTGCTGCTGCTGCTGGCATCCGTGGGGCTGTCCGCCAGACGGAACCTGGAAGCTGGGATGCTGCTGACGTGCGTCCGCCTGAAATACGGAGGGAAACAATCAACAAACACGCACACACACACCAAGGTTGTTATCTAAAGAAAAGGGGACTTTGTCAGCCAGGCCAAAACCCGTCAATTAGGAAAATGAGGTCACAGAAAAAGGTCTCCAAGGAAGGCATCCTTGCCCCTGGCTCCAGTGCAAGCCCGCTAGCCGGGTCCTGTGGAGACAGGGTCTCCCGGGCCCAGCAGGTGCAACGCATCCCCGCGGCCCAGACGTCCCCGAGGTGGAGCAGCGCCTGCCCCCAGTCAAGCTGTCATCCAGCGTGTCTGCACCACCTCCTGCCCAACTGACCGGGAAGCACTCCTATACGTCCCTCTGGCCTTCACCTGCCATCGGCCCACGTGTGCCAAGGCCCTCGCTGTGATGCCAGGTGACCCCAGGTTTTCCTCCACCAGCCACTTTTGGGCGCCCCAGGGGCATCCGCGGCAGGATCCTTGGGAACCACACCTCGCAGCTCCCGTACACAGGAGGCAAAAGCGTCTCTGGCCTCTGTGCAGTTAGACTAACAGACAAATGTCCCCCTTGGCCACAGAAGTCTCCAGAAAAGTTCCATGGAGCCCCGAGCCCCTAGGGTGGAGTCACTTAATTGGGCTGTCAGCTGCTCCCCTCAGCAAAGGCTCTGGGCACGAAGCGGTCAGCAGCTGTGAAGGAGCACCCGCCAGCCCACGTGCCCGGCCTCAGCCACGGGCTCACCCTCCACACTTGAACCCTGCACGGGAGTCCAGTGGCTCCTTGCTCTCTGGAAAAGAAGAGAAGCTGACTTCCGTTGCACAAATCCCAGTGCGGCCTGAGTGGGCCTGCTTTTGGAGCAGGAGCCTGCACCTAAGGGGGCCCAGTCAGCTACTCGAGGCACTGTCACACCAGAATGACTCTCACCTGGTACCTATTTCTTACAAAGAAGCAAGCAAACCTTTTAATACCTGCTGACAATTACTGTCTGCAGGACGCAGCTCACAAGCCGGCTGACCCGCTCCCTCACAGGCGACTCACCAATGTCCCAACAGACTTAAAGCGATTACATGTCATTCTCCACTCTTTTCAAAAAGCTAAGAAACTGGGAGCACTGCGCTAACCCCACCAATGTGAAGGTGACCTTCACAACCATGGCCACGTGTCCACTCCCATGGTGACCCCACTGGTGTTACCGAAGGGACCACAGCTTCCGGGGACGCTGGGTCCGAATCTGGCACGCTGGACCCCTCCTAGCCCCACCCCATCACTGCCACACTCGGTGGAGGGAGGCCGCAAATAAACCCACCCAAACACGAACAGAACTTTCCCTAACTTCCACGCCTCCTCCCATGGCTGTGAGCTCTGTCATGCCTCCCGGTCTCCTGAGATTCCAAACCTAACCTCTGCAATGAGGTTTCACTTCTCCCTCTTGCCAACTACGAAGCTACCGGCTCCCTGAGCTACATCCAGTCACTCTGCCCATTCGGCCAAAGGATTCCTCTAGAAGATACACAGCAGGTGCTAACATATGTGTTTGTGAGGTGGTTCATGTTAGGCACGGTGAAGGGCAGTGTCCCCCCAGCCCCGCCCCATCATCAGTTAGGTGGTACCTGGAAAATGGATCGCATCAGACTACAACACGCTCAGGGTTATTGTGTGTAACTCTGATCCGGTTCGGGTCATACCATAGCACACCCACGGTTCTACATTGGAACCATGAGCTGGTTCAGGTCATACTGGTGACAGAGGGAAGCCGCCCCCAGCCGCATCTCAAACACATCTGTGACCCGGGAAATGTCATACCCGTGGTGAAGCGAAGAGCCTCTCAGTCTTGCCCGCTTTAATTCAGCCCTCAGTGCTTCCATGCTCTGTAGAAGCCGATCCTGCAAAGCAGCAAATGACAACGACACTCACTGCAAGCAAGGTTAACGATTCTTTGCCTCAAGAGTCCGTTCAACACGGAGCACAAACTGGTAGTGGCCAGAGGAGAGGAGAGTAGGGGCGGTGGGCAAAAGAGGTGATGCTGATTAGGAGGCATAAGCATCCAGATATCAAATAAGGCCGTCTCGGGGATGAAAAGCACCGTACAGGGAATACGGTCCGTGATACCCTAAGGACTCTGTATGGTGACACACGGTGACCACAGTGATGGTGGTGAGCACAGAGTTACGCGTGCAATTGGTGAAACGGTATGCTGTCTACTTGAAACTGATACAACACTGTAGGTTCATTACACGATGGGGAAATTCAGCAGTTACAAACCCCAAGACCATTGTCTCCAAGAGTCCTCCAGGAAACACCCGGATCACCAAGTGAACGTCCTAAACCCTACTGAACAGTTAGGTCACAGGCCTAGCAAGGTTACAGAGGAGAAACACCGAGCCACTAACACTTGTTCCTAATTATGTAGAGAGGAGCAGGACTTTCTGGGCGGTGGGGGAATAGCCCTTCTGTGCAATAGGCACGTGCTCCTTCGTGGACCCTCCGCAGCCCAGCCTCACGTCTGCACACGCAGCACCAGGGAGCAAAACCGAAGAGGACCTTCGGTCACACAACAACGCCCTAGGCAGTGCCGTCCCAGGCAGCAGACACCGCCGCACGTGGCTAACTGAGTGCCCAAAGTGGGGCTGGTCCCGACCACAGGGGATGGAACTGTGAGACGGCCCGTGGGTTGCAAGGACTGAATGTGGAAAAACATTGTAGAGTAGCTCCTTCATGTCTATACTATTTACATGATACAATAACACGTTGCCTGCATCGGGCTACATGAAAACTAACATCACCCGTCTGTTTGACCATTTCGAATGCAGCCGCGAGAATCCTTGGGATGACACCCGTGTCTCCTGTTACCTTCCTGCTGCGCAACGCTGCACTCAACGAAAGGTTTGCGTGAACATTTTAGCTTTCGAGTGGACCCCCGAAGGGACTCAGAAATCTGAACCCCATAGGCTGCTCAGCTCCAACTCTGCCACATGCGTGCCATTCAGACTTGCGAGCGTGGGGCCCCTCGAAAGCACAGTGGTGGCTCGCCTTGGAGGAAGTGTCAGCCCCAGAGGTCACCTGCTCCTTTCCAGTCTCAAGGGATCACTGAATGATTGAGAGATGGAAATACCTTCTCACGTTGCGTTTCTTGTAACTGTTTTTTCAGATTGCCCACTTCTCCTAACGGAGACTTCTGAGAAAGGTACAGTCCTTTAGTGTTCATTCTTTCAAACGTTCCACATGCTAGAGCACGCCTACGTTTCTCTTTACAATAACGCAGCACCACAGAAAAGTCATGGAGTGGATGGCCATACCAACGAACAGGGTCACATGACCACAGAGTGAAATGCTGTCTGTGAAACTGCAGTAACAGCCTTTCCTCATGCTTTGTCCATGTACAATTTCTTCACGGATCACTGTCTGACTGTAAGTATGACAAGTTCCTAAGTTTACTTGCAGCAGGTACACTGGTTCGTACTAGCTTTTAGGGTCTGTGATGCCTCAGTCACTTGGGAAACCTGACCTAAGTTTCGTACATAGAATTCCAATCTCACATACAACTATTCTACCTAAAGGCTGGCCCCAGTGATCAAGGTAGAACCTCACGTGGGGTATAATAACGCACCTCATAATGGGTTTTACCCAAAACAAGTGTGTCGTGTAATTAGCATTGCTCACTGGTGTCTCCAAGTGCCCATCTTAGGGAAGATTCTGGGCTCATCTACAGGGACACAGGTGTCACCAGAACTGGTAGTATCAGGTCCGCACCCAACTGTCACCACCAGAGCTTCTCTCACAGAGATCCTATGATACTGCTTCCCTCCCGTTACACCTCAAGTGTATCCGTTATGATGGTGTAAGAGTCCAGGCTTAGACTCTTTCCAACTCAGATGAAAAGAGGGAAGGCAGGAGATGGAACAGGAGAAACTCTGTTTTCAGCTGCTTAAATGCTTGACAGAACTGCGCACTCCTACCGGTCCGTCTGGACAAAAGAGGTACAAATTAGCTCCCCAGACAAGAACCAGGCTGAAGGTTCCAGCACAGGGGTGGCCAACGAGGGCCTGCTGACCACATCCAGCCACTGCCGGGTCCTATCAACAAAGGGTTATCGACACACGGCCCCTCCCCTTAGTTATATACTGCCTATGGCTGTTTCTGGGCCCATCTTTGATTAGCATGAAGCTAGCTTACTCCTTACCTCTCAGTTAGTAAAAGCCTCACATACTTACTCTCGGGCCCTCCCCAGACCATACTCCTCTTCTAGACAGTAAGACGCACCTTCCCGCACACATACGTCGGGCAGGGACAGGACACTGGGAACTTAACACAGACAGTGGGTAACAGCCTGCAGTTTTCCGCGTGAAAGAATCATTTCTACTTTCTACAGTGGCTGTTAGCCTCTGCTCCACGCTGCTCCTCAGGATCACAACGTGAGCGTCTCCTCTGTGAGGACGGGGGCACTCAGCCGCTGTCTCTCATGTCCTACCTTATCTTCCACAGCAGCCATTCTCTCCTTAAGATGACGCTGAAGACGCTCGTCAGATTCGGAAAGGAGCTGGTCAATAGTGCCCGACAGACATTTATTAGTCTCTTCATTCATTTTTTCTCTCTGCCTTACCTGAAAGAGAAGACGCAGGCTTGAAGCAAAAGTGCGAACATCGGCTCAGACGTGCGAATGACCAGCGGTGCGACCCACACGCACGCCATCCTCGGCTGCCCCTTCCCACGGCACTCTTGGGCGTGCTTGTGCCTCACTGCCAGCACCGACCTCCCGGGACACAGAAACGCAGGAACCTGCTTCCCAGGGGTCATCACTTAGCAGGTGCCTTTGTTTCTGGGAAACAAAACACACATGGGCCCTCACGAATGTCCTCATTATTAGCTCTCAGATGGGCTCAGGAGGCAGATGTACATGCAGGAAAGAGCATATTCTTTTTTTAATTTTTTTTTTAACGTTTTTTAATTTATTTTTGGGACAGAGAGAGACAGAGCATGAACGGGGGAGGGGCAGAGAGAGAGGGAGACACAGAATCGGAAACAGGCTCCAGGCTCCGAGCCATCAGCCCAGAGCCTGACGCGGGGCTCGAACTCATGGACCGCGAGATCGTGACCTGGCTGAAGTCGGACGCTTAACCGACTGCGCCACCCAGGCGCCCCTAAAGAGCATATTCTTAAGGGGATCAGCTTATCTACACACAGGAGGAGGAATATTCCGGGGCGGAAACAGAAGCTCGGATCTGGCCTCAGGGGGAAAGAAATGAATCCATTGACAAAACCGAAAGATAAAAAAAAATCCACTTTGGGAAAGATTCAGTGGTGAGAAAGACTTTCACCTGTTTTTTGTGAAATTCCCACATCTCCTGAACGTTTTGTAATGGAACTTGTATTAGAAATTCATAACAAATTACCTCAAGTAATTTCCGAACGTAACCGCAAAGTTCACGGGTCTGTGTTATATACAACTCTCATCAATCGTCTGGTTTAAAAACTCGTTTCTGCCGCATCTCCTGAATTAACCCAAAACAGAAGCGCCGAGGACAGGCCGGCAGGATTCAGGGGCTCCTGCCGGGCGGAGGGCCGTGGGGTACGGACTACACATGTGCCCTGCAGTCGGGGGGCCCAGGGAGGAGGAAGAGCCCACAGGACACACCCGCAGGCTAGGCAATGGACAGTCCCTCCATGCTCGGGCTTCCTCATCTCTAAGCCACACCTGCTGGCACCTCTTTCCTTGGGAGCAGGCAACAGAAAGCACGACCACCTCACCTAACACGCAGCAACGGCCATCACTTGGAAAAGACCCTGGTCACCCCACAAGAAGGGATCAGCACCCAAGTATTTTTCAAGCAAAACAGCTTAAAAGTGTCCTTGGAATTGTCTCAGTTATAATAGAATCCTTATCTCAACACCTGTCCCTCCAAACTACCATATAGTCCTAAAGGCAATGAAGTGCTTCTCTAAGTAGGTGAGGTCGAATTCTCGGCCCAAGAGGCTAGCGTCTGGTTGTGCTCGCTTGTGTGCATGTGGCATGGCAGGCTGGGGTCGGATTGTCTCAGTTATAATAGAATCCTTATCTCAACACCTGTCCCTCCAAACTACCATACAGTCCTAAAGGCAATGAAGTGCTTCTCTAAGTAGGTGAGGTCGAATTCTCGGCCCAAGAGGCTAGCGTCTGGTTGTGCTCGCTTGTGTGCATGTGTCATGGCAGGCTGGGGTCGGCCAACACGAGCCCTCACGCTGGCATCAGAAGCTTCACTCCGCGAGAACTCATGTTTTATTCTCTGACCCTGAGGGCCAAGCACACGAGTTTCTGGTGTAAGTTAAGGGTGAGTGTTTCGAGTTTTCTGGTGAAAACAAAACCTGATGGCCTTGGATGGACGTCCCAAGATGGGGAGGCCGCTGCCTGCTCTGTCTCCTGGGTGTTTCACGTTGACGTCTGACCAGCTACCGCAGGGAAAAATCTCAGGGGATTCAAGGGACACGGGCCTCCCTTTCGTCAAGGCTCGATTACGCTATTCTTCTTCTTAGGAACATCTACCCTGACCTGTGCCTTTCATCTCAAGTAGAAATTCAGGATGTGGGGACCAAGGTCAGGCCCGTGACCTGATTTCAGGACCTCAGTGTCATGTCCTAAGGAAGGAGACCCCTCCTCTAGGCTGCCCTACCCCAGGCCAGTACCTCCGCTTTGGCCAAGGGACACCCACGAGGTCCCGCGTCAACCGTGAGTAGCTGCTAATGAGCTGGTGGGCACAGTGGGCTGTGCGGGTGCCTCCACCCCTAGGCAGCACTGCCTCCGGGGCCCCAGCGTCCAGCGTCCCCAACATTGTCCACATGCTAGGAGTGTTCAGTAGCATCCAACTCGCACAAGAGTCCACTGTACCCCTGATGGGACCGAGAAGGGGCCTGGCGTCCACATGGGGAGAAGTGGGAAACAAGGGACCACTCCCTACCCCCACACCCCCAGCCTGTGCCTCATCCTCAACCACTGCCAGGTGCATGGCTGCTCTGCTCGCACACGTACCCGCTGCAGTTCTTGGTTCTTTTCCTCCAGCTGGGCCTCCATCTGGCGCAGCCTTTCCTCGATGTTGCCACGCCTCTGCTCGGCCTGTGGGCGACAGCGGGGTCAGAAGAGCTGGCGGCCCCACACCACACGCTGTGCCTATGCACGACATGCTGTGAGCGGCCTTCCGCCTGCTCACAGTCCCTACCGGCCTCATGCGTGCCAGTTGGAAGCAGTGGGCTTCCATGCTGGTGACCGGGGGTAGGCAACGGTCTCGTCCCCACCCCGGTTCCCGGATCCTTGGACGGTGCCTCGTCCCCCGGGAGACACCCCTGGCCACTCAGCACGGACAGGAGGAAGCAGCAAGCAGAAAGAGCAAACAGGCGTGCTAGCTTCCTAAGCTGGGAAGTCACTTCCAACAATTTAGCTTCCTCAGCAGCAGAGTGTCCAAAGACAAACAGTCGGGCTACACGGCTGACCAGGGACAGGAGAGAGGACAGGCGAGAAAACAAACGGAGACTTGACATGCAGATCACAAAGGAGGAGAGGCTCTGTTGGAGCCTGGGCTTATGGGTGCCCAATGCCGCCTGCCCGACTTGATGGCAGCCTTGAGGGTCAGCATCCCGTGATGACACCACCCCCTTCCCACTGGGACCCTCACTGCACTGGAACCGGTGACACAGAAGCACCGACAGGCTCCCTGCTACAGGTTCCCTCAGCCCAGGTTCCGGAAGGACGGACTGGCTGCCCAGTCATGTGCTCCCTCGTCCTGTGCGCATCACTCGATCCCAGCACCGACCACATCATGTCTGGAAACTACCTCTTCAACTGCTGCCTTCCTCTGTGGGTGGTGAGGGCTATGAGAGCTGGGAGGGCAGGGACTGTGTCTGGCACGTTCCTCGACTCTATTTGTTGAACCTCCGAGTGAATTCCTTAAAGATTTATTTCTTACAGGGGTGTCTGGGTGGCTCAGTCAGTCGGGTTCTGACTCTTGGCTTCAGCTCAGGTCATGAACTCAAGGTTTGGGCGTTCGAGCCCTGTGTCACACTCTGTGCTGATAGCATGGAGCCTACTTGGCATTCTATCTCCTTCTTTCTGCCCCTCCCCTGCTCATGTATGTGCCCATGCTCGCTCTCTCTGTCTGTCTCAAAATAAATGAACATTTAAGAATTTTTTAAATAAAAACGATTGTGTTGAAAAGAGGATAGGATTTTCTCATTTCTCGGAAAAATTCTATGCTTTTTTGGTTTCTTTTTTTCCTTCAGTAAGCTCTACACCAAACGGGGTCTCAGACTCATGACCCTGAGATCAAGAGTCCCAAGCTCCACTGACTCAGCCAGCCAGGCACCCCTGTCCTTCTCTTACCCAAGGCTACTACCTTGAGCTTTGAGTCGCTGACTTAACTCTGAAAAGCAGTGAGTCTTAGATGCAGCCAACGGCACACAGCACACATCGGACAAAACCGGAGGGAACAAAACTGAGGATGATGCCTGCCATTTGAAAAGCATTCCGATCTCAGACAAAGTAGCACCGAAAACAGATCTCAGCTGGGTCGCGGAATTTGGCACGCCGACGTTACCGGTGAGAAATGAGATACAAGAACGGACCGCCATGAAAATGACATTCCCACCATGGGACCCAGAAGGAAAGGCAGGCCCCACCTTGCAGAGGGTGGCCACCCTCTGGGCCGGCTCGGCTTCCACCTCGGGCAGCGACTTGGCCTTCCTCGGGGTCTGCTGCAGCTTCCGCTCCGCCACCTCCAGGCGCTCTTGCAACTGGCGGTTTTGATCCGCAGTCTAGGAAATGAAGGCAAAGCATCAAAGTGTAGCAAGTCTTCTCTCCGTTTCCATTTTTAATAAAGTGAAACAAAAGCTAAATGCAGAGATCTACTGTTCGTTCTGACTGAAGCCAACAGTTTGGGAGGTGCTTCAGAGTAAACCTTTCCTGTCTGCAAGGAGTCACCCACTGCCTTGGTCCTCGTTTCACTACGCAAAACATGTCTTGCCAAACTCTTTGCTCTTCTTCAGTATCTTCAAAGAAGTCTTTCAAAAGACAAAGTTCCCACACATTAAAGAAAACCCATCTTCTGGAGGAGCTTGCTCGTTCTTCCTGACAAGTTAAGGAGGGAAGGGTTCGGTCCTAACCCTTCGTGAACATATTTATACTGTGGTCCGAGGGCTCGCTCCATAGGACATTCTGAGGTGGGCACATCAGCCAGCACAGAGCTTCTGAGAGCATGCCTGATGCCAGTTGAGTTCTTTTTGGAAGTGTACCATTATTCAACAAAAGCACTCTCCCTCTTGACCAAAAACGTGGAAAACTTCAACGTGGAAAACTTAGACACGAGATTTTTTGTTAAAGGACTTTTAGGGAAGCCGAGGTGGCTCAGTCGGTTAAGCGGCCAATTCGGCTCAGGTCATGATCTCATAGCTCATGGGGTCAACCCCGCCTCGTGCTCTGTGCTGACAGCTCAGAGCCTGGAGCCTGCTTGGGATTCTGTGTCTCCCTGTCTCCCTCTCTGGCCCTCCACTGCTCATGCTCACTCTCTCTCTCTCTCTCACACTGGCTCCCTTTCTCAAAAATAAATAAGCATTAAAAACATATAAAGTCATTTTAAAAATCATGTATAAGGTGAGGTTTTTGCCAGGTTAACGTTTGTTCCCACAGACTCCTTCCATCTTCTGAGTGCATATAGCTCTGTGTGTATATACAGACTGCGTCTCATGCTTTAAAACCCTCAGAATATAAATCACATGCTGTACACAAAGTATTTCACGATCTGCCTTTTACACTCATGATTTGGAACATCTTACGTGCCATCAAACAGCATTCCTCAATGTCATTTTCATGGCTTCCTAGTCTTTCACTTTGATTATCATTTTGGGTCGACTGACACATTTGACAAACACACCAGGCAAACTCACTCTGTTTCCAAGAAGCTGGATGCGGTGTTCCTGTTCAATGCCGGATGACCTGAGACAACCAAGGAAGAGCCGTGCGGCTTCCCAAAACACAGGGTCTCACATCCTCACACCAGACTGTGCTTCTGCACCTGCCATCCCCCCGATCTCAAGTACTAACCAAAATGGCCAGTGCCTACACATTCCCGGCTACTCCCTGCTCAGTTGGAAACAGTGCTAACGGGCAACAGAATAACGTGCATTTAAGACAAGACAAGGAAGGAACCAAGGAGGGTAGCCCCATAACATGCTTCCATAAAATTCGAAAGAATTAAACCCTGGACGTTGAAGTAACCCCGCTGGTCAACACAAGATTCTAAGATCCTAAAACCTTGACATTGACACTTGGTCCTTAACCTGACTTGTAATTAATAAAAGTGGAATGAAGTTCAACGAAACCAACGACCTGTCGATGCAGAGAGTCCTTCTTTGCGATCTCGTTTTCAAGTTTATCCTTGAGGTCCTGCAGAGAGGTGGCTTCCTGCTGTGCCCTGAGGCAGCGCTTCTCAAGGGTAGTGATCCTCTCTTGCATGTCTTCCTTCTGGGCCATGGCCTACAGCAGGTATTTCAGAGGGAAAACAGGGAAAGAATCAGCGTACGACACATTAACACACTCCAGACACAAAAACTGGGCGAAATTCTCATTTCCCAAACAAACAGAAAAGTAGCATCCTCGGGGCACCTGGGTGGCTCAGCCGGTGACGCTTTGTGAGTTGGCGCCCCGCGTCAGGCTCTGTGCCGACAGTGCGGAGGCTGCTCGGGATTCTGGCCAGGTACCCAGGCTTATTCTTTCCCATGTGTTCAAAGACAAATGGATAATAAAATCTCCCGGAAGTCACAACCTCGGTTGCCTCCGGACACCGTTGAGCTTTCCACAGAACAGCGACTTGCCTCTGGAGGCACGCACCATGAGACACCATCCCCTCTCCGGGGAAAAGGTGGGGGAAATCTCATCCAATTCCCACAAAGTTGAAGCAGCAGTGTTAACAAAAGGAAGCCAAACTCCACCTTGCATATAACTGGAAGTCATCTTCTATAGCCTAACCCTGTAACAACATTGTATCCCATGGTATCTGACACTGCAAATGAAACCAGACCGTCCTGCCCTGCCTTTCTTGTCCACCACCCGAGAGATTCCTCTTCCAGCCCTCTGTGTTTACTAAGCAATTTATGTCAGCAGTCTCAAGACTGAAAGTGATGAGTCCTAAGAAATGATTTTCTAAACTCTCTGCATATTGAACTCTGCTGCGGGGTCTCCCCCCACCTTTGCCAAACAACAACTTCACTGAATGGGTTATATAATTTCTGCAAATACTTTTGTTTTAAATTCGGACACGGCCTCACCCACACTAAGGTACTAAACAGACTGCTCGTGCACGTACACGTGGGTCTGACAGGGTCTGACAGGGTCTTCCCGAGGTGGCATTGACGGGCTGGGGGTGGGGTGTGCGGGGACTGTCCACAAAGGGCAGCTCACAGGGACAGGAGGAGGCACAGAGCAACCATCCCACCCTTACTAGTTTCTGTGACAAGGATCAGATTCCCATCCACGACGACCACACGTGCAGAAGCGGCCGCACTCCTCCATGACCTTACACCGGGACCAGCGGGCTGCCCCTCGCTCACTCTGACCGCCACGACCAGGAGCACGGAACCCCTGGCAGGAGGGCAGGGCGGCAGAGGCGGCCGTGACGGCCCCTCGGGAGAGCCGCCCTCGCACGGTCGTGCCCCCGGCAGCGACCTGGCAGCACCACGCTGGTTCCCACGTGCCGAGTGTGTTCCCAAAACGGACCGAGAGCATGGCATGGGCCAAGCTCAGGTGGCCCACACTCCACACCCGAGGGCACTCCGCCACCTGCCCGCCAGGCCTCGGCAGGGGAGAGCCCAGGGAGGACAGATTCCACCGCGCAGACGGGGAGGCAGCCCGCCCAGGCCCCGGAGTCACGTCCCGTTCTGCTGCTACTTCTACCCAACTCCAAACGTTCAAAACCCGTGGGAGACGAAGGACACACTGGGCAAGGCCGAACCAAACACCCCACGTTTGGCTAGACGACGGCGTGGCCATTTCAACCGACACTCACTTCACGGACATCTCTTTGTAATATGCTGTTCATTGCTTCAGAACGGATGAGGTCTTTCCTTGATATGGCTAGGTCCTCTTCCAGCTTGGCCATGAGAGTGCACAGGGTAGCCAGGAGCTCTTTCATCTGGCTCTGCACCTTGGAAACTCAGAAAGGGAAGCAACATGTGAGGGCCCCCACTGCTAGTCTTCATATGTTGTTTTAAAAACAATGCATAAAAAGGAAACCCCCTCCAATCAAATCCTGTGATGATGTCTGGAGCTGAACTCTGCGTGTGGCCCCTAATTCTTCTTCTACGAAACTACACCCCTCCAGTGCCACACGTAACTGCTCTCTTACCTGGAAACAAAGGGATAGAGTTTGTACACAGAGGTGTTTCATTAGTCCTTACTATACAGTTACCCTAACATCCCCTTCGCCTCAAATAACATGACAGAATGCTGGTAAGGTTTTTCACGGATGCTCCTGTTCACAAACTTGCTTGTTAACAGCTTTCCATTTTACATTGGAGACAAATCTTCCCCGAAATAAATCACATTATGCAATTTGTACTAGCCAATCGATACACACAACATTTCCACCAACTACTGCTTTTTAACCATACAGACCTGTCTTCTCACAAGAATTCAAGAAGATGAAAAGGAAACTCCAGTCACACAAACACACAAAGCGTGCGTATAACACACAGCATGTGCACAAATTGAGAACCACCGTGGCTAGGCACACCGTTTCATCCTCCGTTTGGTCGTTGTCCAATATGGACTTGAGGACCTTGAGCACCTCCACCTCACTGGACACACCGGCCTGAGTCTTTGCCTGTCGCCTCACCAATGTTCTCCTGAGAGATCTCTCGTGTCTGCAGATTAGGAACTCCAAGTGTTCCAGGAGCACCTAGCGGGAGAGGCAAAAGGAAAAGCGTGTTTCAAGAACAACTTCAATTCCGGGCCTCAAGTTCACCAAATGCAAAACCAAGTCTGAATCCCTTCAATTCAGTGCCCAGGTAGGGAGCCATCCCCTCGAATGTGTTAAAATAGCCTCACTCCTCCTCACGGATCAAACAAGGTTTGAGAACAATAGGTCCCAGCCAACTCCATGGGGACATGTGGACAAGGGGACTGAATGGTGTCCTGTGTTGAAAGACCCTGGCAGTGCGCCTACTGACCCTGGTGTTGTTTCTCTCCGCCTTCAGGTTGGCGATCTCCTCCTCTCTCTGCACGAGCTGCTCCCTGCAGGTGTGGAGCTCTGCAGCGAGAGCTGCACACTCCTGGGGTCAGAGAGGGGACAAAAGTGGAGAGACACAGGGGGTCTTTACCAGAGCACACCAGGCCTCCGTGGCCCTCCAGAGTCCCAGCACCCACCACCCTCAAGTAGCATCACACACACCAGTCCCCTCCTCACCACCCACAGGAGTCCCGGGGATTTTCGGAGGGACCGACACTCAAGGGGACAGACGTTTGCAGGTGCCTGGCAGGTCTAGGACTCAGGAGCTCTGCTGACTCGGGAGCAACAGGCCGAGAAGCCTGCTGCCCATCCCCAGCCTCTGGCCTCGTCTGGCAAGCAGGCTTGTGGAGCGGCAGCGGGGAAAGGCTGACGGTAGTCAAAAGCTGCTGTCTTAGCCTGAACACCTGGCTCAATCAGACTCAACCATACCCAATGGACTTTTCAAAAATGATGGTAGGACTCTTGACGAAAGGGCGAGTTTACGACTTATTTCCTTAGTCGAGCAGGAAATATTATGGATGAAGGGTCTCTGAGGAGAGTGATGCCAGGGCCCACCACCCCGCGTGGGGCTTCTCTCCCGCCAATACTGAGCGCCCGCCCAGGACATGGGGTACAGGTGGGCTCCAAGGAGGTGGACGCACACTCTCCAGTCAGTCGAGCGCAGAGCCCGGTGCAGGGCTCAGTCCCTGAACCATGACATCATGACCTGAGCTGAAACCAAGAGTCAGACGCTTAACGCCCTGAGATACCCAGGCGCCCCAGAGCTTTTGTCTCTGTAGGACAAACGAAGGGATAAACGTTCACTTAACAACTGACATTCCAAAGAGAGAGTGGTTGATTTCAGCCATTCTAGAAAATCCAAGGACAAACTGGTGACATACTTCAAGTTCCTTCATAAATTAACCCTTTCCAAATCAACGGGAATGTTACCACAGAACTGACCACGTTCCTTGCAATCTGACTTGACAAGGTGAACCCACAGAAGCCTATCTGATCCTTGATGTAGAACTGTGCAGGCCCATTTCTATGTGGGGATTTTTGTTCCAATAAATACATTGGAAACTTTTCTGGAGATGTGTGACTTTTGGAAAGACTGGCAGATGAGCTGAGCAGCTACGAAGTATCAAAACTAGTAAGTAAAAGGGAGGCCACAGGTGCATGAAATAAACGCAGACACTAGGCTATTATAGCATTTCCTATCCGAAAACATACACAAACCGACTCTAACAAGATAAAACGTATCATTTTGCACACAGAAACTGACCGTACCTACATGGTGCCATTTGCAGTCAAGAGAAAGGCAAACAAATGTGGAGACGCAGGATTAGTCCTAACTGCATAACACGAACTGTAGCAGACGCTGTCCTCTGGGGGAAGTGTGCACCACCTCCTGCTGCTATTGAGGTCCCCTCAAGTGTTGCACGAATCCACGAATCTGCTACTCAGCTCCTGGTAAGCACTTCCTTTCTCCAGTAAATCAAGCACCACAGGAGAAGTGATTTCTCAGGGTTCCTGCGTCATTTTCACCATGTTAGGGGCAATACCATGAACCTTAATTACAGCCTGGGACCCGTTTGAAGTGTCCCCAGGGATGCTGGACGTGCTCCCGCGATGCAGAGAAGACTCACGGTATGACAAGAAAAGGCTGAATGGCCTGACATGTACTGAGGTCCACAGCTGCAGCTGCCAGCCGGCCTGCGTGAGGACCATGGAGGCACAAGGAAAGGGAAATTCTCGAAGCTCTCGCTGCGGCTACCGCAGCACATGCAAAAACCTGGTGCTCTTTGTGAGACATCTTTGTGTCTCGTGTGGAAGATGTGGCATCTCTGTGGATGTAGGACTGCTGTGAGACGGGCACACCTGCAGACTCAACTCAAACTGCAAAGACAAGTGAAGACCTGACATCACGACGTAAGGCAGAAGGAAGGGAAGGATCGAAAACTGGCACATTTCAATGCAAGCACAGGATAGCTTGGTGATTTTAGAAAGGGGTTTGGCTTTTCAAATGGTCATGACGATAGGAGAAGCAGCTTCTACCACGAAGAGGAAGCACACGGTTTCCCAGACGCCCCAGAGAAGATTGCAGAGAAGAAGGAACCACCATCCACCGCATGTCAACCACTCCAAGACAAAAAGGGAAAACCCAAGAAAATCAGGTGAGAGGACCATGGCTGTCTGCACAGGTTTTCATGCAGAAGGAGGTGCCCTGTCGGGCGGAAAATGCCACAAACGACATTTATTTACGAGAAAGACAAGTGAGCACCAAGATGTTGGGTAGGAAGGGGTGAAGCAGCTACCGACTGAGCGGATACAGGCGAGGGTGTGATCAGGGCGGCTGGCCCTGTGTAGGAAGCTCACCCCAGGGTCCTGAAGGCAACAAGTGCCAGTGGCCAGTGGTCTGGCTGCACAACCAGAGCCCATGCCCTGGACCAGTTCCATCCCGGCTCTGTCCCTCAACTCAGGAAGTACGCTGAAAGCAAGGGACTGTCCTCTAAAGTTCTTCTGACATTGGACAATGTCCTGGCCACCCAGAACCCCACGGGTCACCACCAAACGTGTCTTGGCGGCTCACTCGCTCTGGAACGCAGCAGGTCTAAGTCTGCCTGTGGACCAGGGGCCACGAGGATCTGTGAGGCTCATGACACAGGCACTTTACAAGAAGGATAGTCAATGAGGGGCGCCTGGGTGGCGCAGTCGGTTAAGCGTCCGACTTCAGCCAGGTCACGATCTCGCGGTCCGTGAGTTCGAGCCCCGCGTCAGGCTGTGGGCTGATGGCTCGGAGCCTGGAGCCTGTTTCCGATACTGTGTCTCCCTCTCTCTCTGCCCCTCCCCTGTTCATGCTCTGTCTCTCTCTGTCCCAAAAAAAAAAAAAAAAAAACAAAAAACGTTGAAAAAAAAAAAGAAGGACAGTCAATGCTACCAAAGAGAACCGCCACAGAGGGAACATTATGAAAGTCAGGAAGATGCCAAGGGACGTTACAAAAAACTCTGGGAAAACCATCAAGCCCAACACAATCAAGAAATCCCTGCTAGAGATGACTGTCCATATGACGTGCGTGATTTCCAGGACCTATGACACAGCCAATCAGGAAACTCATGAATGAGACTCTGCATATGGCAAAAAGAAACAAAAGAAAAAGAAAAAGAGTTGGGGGATGCAGGGATTCAAAATGCGTATCCTACAGAAGGTCAAGAGCACAGAGAAAAGCCCAGAGGAGGTCACAGAAGAAGACAGCACAGAGAGGAGATCTGGTGAAGCAGACGGATGGCGAGGAAGGCGGCATGGAAGTGGCATCGCTGGAAAGCACGCTGCCACCAGGACTGATCCGCCAGCGTCTCGGCTCCTTTCCCACATGGACCCTTCCATGACAAGGGCGCTGGGACTAAAGCCAGCCAGCCGTCTATGGAAACATTGGCCAGGAACAGAAAGGCCCTTCTGGAAAGCTGCACAGACAGTGCCCACCTCCACCCCCATACCGCCAGGCCCCAAGGCCCAAGACTGCCCCAACTAGCGGGTCCCCCCGACCCCATGCAGGTCTGCATATCAGCACATTTGTGAGGACCCACCCCCACTTTCCAGACAGCAAATCCTCACCAAGGTGCTCAGTGAACCACTTCGCCTGCCATGCACAGGTCTCTGCGTGAAAATCGAGGGAGCGTGCAGCCAGGCCGCCCGGGGCGCATGTGTGTCACCACCACCTAAGCGGTCATCAGGAGGAACGTCGTGTGGGAGAATTGTGTGCACTTGGACGGCCTATCCTCACACGGGCATAAGGGCAGTAAGATCTGACATACAACGAATAACGTGTTGTTCCATAACCTGGCTTTCAAAAAATGACATTACCTTCTGGCAGGCCTCTCTCTGTCCCCGCCCAGAGAAAATGCCTCCCAGCCTACTATCACAGGCCGTTTTTGTAATGTAAGAATGTGTCCAGACTGTATGAGGAATATGGCTGTAAACCTGCAGGCTAGAAAAGCTTTGTAACCATTCATTCACCCGTGTATCTCCTAGGCCATGACGAAGCAATCGTACTGATTACACCAGGCCATCATGAAGCATTCACCCTTCATTGGTAATGCATGAAATGTGACATCCGTAAATACACAGGAATCTTTCCAGTTCCTCCCATTTCTTTTTTTTTTTTTTTTTTTTCAACGTTTTTTATTTATTTTTGGGACAGAGAGAAACAGAGCATGAACGGGGGAGGGGCAGAGAGAGAGGGAGACACAGAATCGGAAACAGGCTCCAGGCTCCGAGCCATCAGCCCCGAGCCTGACGCGGAGCTCGAACTCACGGACCGCGAGATCGTGACCTGGCTGAAGTTGGACGCTTAACCGACTGCGCCACCCAGGCGCCCCTGGTTCCTCCCATTTCTGATGCACAGTGCTAATGATACACGTAACAACAGCGTAGTGTGTCACCTAAGTCAGGAATGATGTGGGTTCTGATAGACAATTCATTCTAGTAACAAACGGAGAATAAACTTAGGGATCAATACAGCGCAGAGCTGTGCATCTATTTCCCTGTGACGTAAAACTGTTTCTCTAGCTTACTTGACTCGAAGAATATAGCATATAACACACACAAGATCCAAGTGCTAATGCACTGTTTGTGTTTCTAGTAAGGTTTCTGGACAACAGGAGAGTTTGAACAGTTAAGTGTTCTGGGGACGCAAAAGTTATACATGGATTTTCAATTGTGGGCAGGGTGGAACCCCGAACACCAAGTTGTTCTACGGTCAGCTGTACTCATCCTTGGGGAAGAACGAAGCAAGCATGACCTTTGTGAACAACAGAAGAGAGTAAAATAGAAATAGATTTTCTGTTTTAATTTTTTAATGTCATTCTTTATTTCTTAGAGACGGAGAGCAGCAGAGGAGGGGCAGAGTGAGAGGGAGACAAGGAATTGAAAGGAGACTCCAGGCTCTGGGCTGTCAGCTCAGAGCCCGTCTCGGGGGTTAGCTCGCCAAGAAAGAGTTCATGACGGGGCCAAAGTCAGCCGCTTAACTGACTGAGCAACCTAGGAGCAGAAAAGGAGCAGTTTAGACGGTCCTTGTACACAAGGCATACGTGTTTCCCCAAAGGAGTTAGTGACCAAGTTGCTCAGCAACACCCAGCACTGAGGGCCAGCAGACAGGACACAGATTCAGAAAGAAAGGCCGTCTTCTCAGAGAGCGAGGTGTATTGTACACGGACGGGGCAGGACGCCAGCATCTCTGCACAGCAGGAGGCGCCCTCCGCCCCACAGCCAAGCTGCTGCGAGGTGAGTGGGGCCGGAGCAGGGAAGACCGCAGGACTCGGCCCCTCCCTGAGTCCACCCAAGTGAAGACAGGGTACAGATCTCCAGAGACCTCACAGATGGCCTCTGAGACAGGCAAGGTCCACGCCACAGGACCCACGGACCAGCAGGGAGAGGGAAGAGCAGGAAAGAGGCAAAGCCATCTCCCTGGCTTCTGACCACCGGACCAGGGAGCAAGCTGCTCTCTTCCCAGGAGGAGGCACAGGTGTGGGGAGGAGGGTGGTGGCCGGTGTGGAACTCAAAGAGCCCACAGTCCGCCCAGATGGAGCTTCACTAACGAGGTGCTTGGAAAGGTGTCCGGGAGACAGAGTGGGGTGCATGAAGGAGAACACGGGGCAGCCGAACCTCCCAAGGAAAACCGCCTCCCCGAGTCTGTCCCACGCCGACCCATGGGACAAAACGGCCATCCTGCAGCCACCCTGTGCACATGTTCCTCCTATTCCACCGAACCACACACTCCCATGCCCTTCTATTGCTCTCCGTAAAACCGCCTAGGTCTCTGGGTGAGGTAACTGCAGCACATAGTGTTCAGCACCTAGTACAGTGCCTGCCAGGCACTCCAGAAAAGGTGAATACTTTAGTGTATGCCTTGTAACTGCACACGTAAATATTACACACGCTGCTTTTAAACATTACGTAGTTCGGTATAGGATATAAAGACGCACACTGTCCTGTGCTTTATGTGATGGGTGGTGTGAGGGGCTTGTACCTGTTGCCTAAAGAACGAGTCTTAGAACTCAACCCACACATTAGAAGGAGCCACTCTACCCAATGACGTCTACACTGCATCCAATCTTGTCTCCTCCCCAACCCACTATCCACACATTACCAGCACCAGCTTTCGAAAACTTCAACAACATCATGCCAGTCCTTCCCCCTGAGGACACAATGACCCCAGGCCCTTATCTGAAAACCCAACTCCTCACGGGGTAGGTTCTGTCCCAACACCAGCTCCCTGGTGCCTCACCCGGCTCCGCTTCCGCTTCCATCGCTCACAACAAAGCCAGGCTCCTCCTTGACCCCGGCCTTTGGCCTCGGAGTCAGACTGCTGGGAGAGTGCTCGGTCAGCCTCAGCTCCCGAGCCACCTCTCCGGAAAAGGCCGTTCCGGAACCACAGTGCGCAAGTAAGCGACATTTCCTCCTGACCCCTCCACTCGTCCACATACGCTCTTCTCAGATGTGCCTCCACCACTGTCTCGGAGGAGCACAGCAGCCAGAGCCTGGCGACCACAATGGTGCAGAGTCACAAAAGGGCTCAACAAGGGTGGGTGGTTGTGTCTCTGTAGATGATTCGGGTGCACCAACACAGAAGCCCTTTTTGTGGGGGCTACGCCGTACACATACAGACATCACAATGACTCTAAACCCGTATCTTTCTGTAATAACACTCAATGTAAATGGACCAAATGCGCAAACCAAAAGACATAGGGTATCAGAATGGATAAAAAAATAAGACCCATCTATTTGCTGTCTACAAGAGACTCAATTTAGCCCTGAGGACACCTTTAGATTGAGAGTGAGGGGATGGAGAACTATTTATCATGCTACTGGAAGCCAAAAGAAAGCTGGAGTAGCCATACTTCTATCAGACAAACTAGACTTTCAAGCAAAGGCTGTAACAAGAGATGAAGAAGGGCATTTTATCATAATTACAGGGCCTATCCGTCAGGAAGACCTAACAATTATAAATGTCTATGCGCCGAATACAGGAGCCCCCAAATATATAAAACCATTCCTCATAAACATGAGCAACCTTATTGATAAGAATGTGGTCATTGCAGGGGACTTTAACACTCCACTTACAGAAATGGATAGATCATCTAGACACACGGTCAATAAAGAAACAAGGGCCCTGAATGATACATTGGATCAGATGGACTGGACACATATATTTAGAACTCTGCATCCCAAAGCAACAGAATATACTTTCTTCCCCAGTGCACATGGAACCTTCTCCAAGATAGGTCATATCCTGGTCACAAAACAGCCCTTCGTAAGTATACAAGAATTGAAATTATACCATGCATACTTTCAGACCACAAGGCTATGAAGCTTGAAATCAACCACAGGAAAAAGCCTGGAAAACCTCCCAAAGCATGGAGGTTAAAGAACACCCTACTAAAGAATGAGTGGGTCAACCAGGCAATTAGAGAAGAAATTTAAAAATACATGGAAACAAACGAAAATGAAAATGCAACAATGCAGCGAAGGCAGTCCTGAGAGGAAAATACATTGCAATCCAGGCCTATCTCCAGAAACAAGAAAAATCCCAAATACAAAATCTAACAGCACACCTAAAGGAAATAGAAGCAGAACAGCAAAGGCAGCCTAAACGCAGCAGAAGAGGAGACATAAGAAAGATCAGAGCAGAAATAAACAATATAGAATCTAAAAAAAACCCGTAGAGCACATCAACGAAACCAAGAGTTGGTTTTTTGAAAAGATAAACAAAATTGACAAGCCTCTAGCCAGGCTTCTCAAAAAGAAAAGGGAGATGACCCAAATAGATAAAATCATGAATGAAAACGGAATTATTACAACCAATCCCTCAGGATACAAACAATTCTCAGGGAATACTATGAAAAATTATATGCCAACAAATTGGACAACCTGGAAGAAATGGACAAATTCCTAAACACGCACACTCTTCCAAAACTCAATCAGGAGGAAATAGAAAGCTTGAACAGACCCATCACCAGCGAAGAAATTGAATCGGTTATCAAAAATCTCCCAAAAAATAAGAGTCCAGGACCAGATGGCTTCCCAGGGGAGTTCCACCAGACGTGTAAAGCAGAGATAATACCTATCCTTCTCAAGCTATTCCAAGAAATAGAAAGGGAAGGAAAACTTCCAGACTCATTCTATGAAGCCAGTATTACTTTCATTCCTAAACCAGGCAGAGACCCAGTAAAAAAGGAGAACTACAGGCCAATATCCCTGATGAATATGGATGCAAAAATTCTCAATAAGATACTAGCAAATCGAATTCAACAGCATATAAAAAGAATTACCCACCACGATCAAGTGGGATTCATTCCTGAGATGCAGGGCTGGTTCAACATTCACAAATCAATCACCGTGATACATCACAGTAAGAAAAGAAAAGATAAGAACCATCTGAGCCTGTCAATCGATGCAGAAAAGGCCTTTGACAAAATTCAGCACCCTTTCTGAATAAAAACCCTTGAGAAAGTCGGGATAGAAGGAACATATTTAAAGATCATAAAAGCCATTTATGAAAAGCCCACCGCTAACATCATCCTCAATGGGGAAAACCTGAGAGCTTTTTCCCTGAGATCAGGAACGCGACGGGGATGCCCACTCTCACCGCTGTTGTTTAACCTAGTGTTGGAAGTTCTAGCATCAGCCATCAGACAACAAAAGGAAATCAAAGGCATCCCCATTGGCAAAGATGAAGTCAAGCTTTCACTTTTTGCAGATGACATGACACTATACCTGGAAAATCTGATAGACTCCCCCAAAAGTCTGCTAGGACTGATACATGAATTCAGCAAAGTGGCAGGATACAAAATCAATGTACAGAAATCCGTTGCATTCTTATACACTAACAATGAAGCAACAGAAAGACAAATAAAGAAACTGATCCCATTCACAATTGCACCAAGAAGCATAAAATACCTAGGAATAACTCTAACCAAAGATGGAAAAGATCTGTATGCTGAAAACTATAGAAAGCTTATGAAGGTAATTGAAGAAGATATGAAGAAATGGAAAGACATTCCGTGCTCATGGATTGGAAGAATTAATATTGTCAAAATGTCAATACTACCCAAAGCTATCTACACATTCAGTGCAATCCCAATCAAAATTGCACCAGCATTCTTCTCGAAACTAGAACAAGCAATCCTAAAATTCATATGGAACCACAAAAGGCCCCGAATGGCCAAAGTAATTTTGAAGAAGAAGACCAAAGCAGGAGGCATCACAATCCCAGACTTTAGCCTCGACTACAAAGCTGTCATCATGAAGACAGCATGGTGTGCGCACAAAAACAGACACATAGACCCATGGAATAGAATAGAAACCCCAGAACTAGACCCACAAACATATGGCCAACTCATCTTTGACAAAGCAGGAAAGAACATCCAATGGAAAAAAGACAGTCTCTTTAACAAATGGTGCTGGGAGAACTGGACAGCAACATGCAGAAGGTTGAAACTAGACCACTTTCTCACACCATTCACAAAAATAAATTCAAAATGGATAAAGGACCTGAATGTGAGACAGGAAACCATCCAAACCCTAGAGGAGAAAGCAGGAAAAGACCTCTCTGACCTCAGCCGTAGCTATCTCTTACTCGACACATCCCCAAAGGCAAGGGAATTCAAAGCAAAAATGAATTACTGGGACCTTATGAAGATAAAAAGCTTCTGCACAGCAAAGGAAACAACCAACAAAACTAAAAGGCAACCAACGGAATGGGAAAAGATATTTCCCAATGACATATCTGACAAAGGGCTAGTATCCAAAATCTATAAAGCGCTCACCAAACGCCACACCCAAAAAACAAATCACCCAGTGAAGAAATGGGCAGAAAACATGAATAGACACTTCTCTAAAGAAGACATCCGGATGGCCAACAGGCACATGTAAAGATGCTCAACGTCGCTCCCCATCAGGGAAATACAAATCAAAACCACACTCAGATATCACCTCACGCCAGTCAGAGTGGCCCAAATGAACAAATCAAGAGACTATAGATGCTGGAGAGGATGTGCAGAAACGGGAACTCTCTTGCACTGTTGGTGGGAATGCAAATTGGTACAGCCACTCTGGAAAACAGTGTGGAGGTTCCTCAAAATATTAAAAATACACCTACCCTATCACCCAGCAATAGCACTGCTAGGAATTTGCCCAAGGGATACAGGAGTACTGACGCATAGGGGCACTTGTACCCCAATATTTATAGCAGCACTCTCAACAATAGCCAAATGATGGAAAGAGCGTAAATGTCCCTCAACTGATGAATGGATAAAGAAATTGTGGTTTATATCCACAATGGAGTACTACGTGGCAATGAGAAAGAATGAAATATGGCCCTTTGTAACAACATGGATGGAACTGGAGAGTGTGATGCTAAGTGAAATAAGCCATACAGAGAAGACAGATACCATATGGTTTCACTCTTAGGTGGATCCTGAGAAACTTAACAGAAACCTCTAGGGGAGAGGAAGAAAAAAAAAAAAGGAGGTTAGAGTGGGAGAGCAAAAGCATAAGAGACTCTTCAAAACTGAGAACAAACGGGGTTGATGGGGGGTGGGAGGGAGGGGAGGGTGGGTGATGGGTATTGAGGAGGGCACCTTTTGGGATGAGCACTGGGTGTTGTATGGAAACCAATTTGACAATAAATTTCATATATTGAAAAAAAATAAATAAACATAAAATATTCAACAACATGATGCCAGTCCTTCCCCCTGAGGACACAATGACCCCAGGCCCTTATCTGAAAACCCAACTCCTCACGGGGTAGGTTCTGTCCCAACACCAGCTGCCTGGTGCCTCACCTGGCTCCGCTTCCGCTTCCATCGCTCACAACAAAGCCAAGCTCCTCCTTGACCCCGGCCTTCGGCCTCGGAGTCAGACTGCTGGGAGAGTGCTCGGTCAGCCTCAGCTCCCGAGCCACCTCTCCGGAAAAGGCCGTTCCGGAACCACAGTGCGCAAGTAAGCAACATTTCCTCCTAACCCCTTCACTCGTCCAGATACACTCTTCTCAGATGGGCCTCCACCACCGTCTCCGAGGAGCACAGCAGCCAGAGCCTGGTGACCACAATGGTGCAGAGTCACAAAAGGGCTCAACAAGCGTGGGTGGTTGTGTCTCTGCAGATGACTCGGGTGCACCAACACAGAAGCCCTTTTTGTGGGGGCTACCCTGTACACTTGAGGCAAACCCCACCCCCAGCCTACTTCAGATTCCGGGTCTCCCTCTGTCTGCCCCTCCCCTGGCCACACTCTCTGTCTCTCTAAATAGTCAATAAACATTACGAAAAGTAGAAAACAAACAACACTGATCAAACACTCCCAGATAAGTGTCACTTAAGCAATCCACTTCGTCTAGTTGCCCTGTCATAGCCAGCCCGTCACCACAAAGCCTGCCCTGGGCAGGCACCTGACGGGGGAGGAGGGCGGCCATGGCAGTGGGGGATAGGGAGCTGGGAGGCTGACACCATCACCACTCCATGGACGCTGGCTGAGCGTGCGCAAACTGGATGGTCATTTTAGAAGAACGACGGGTACTAGGCAAGGACTACTGGGTTTCGTTTTCTCCTGTAACAAATGCTGATGACCAAAATGTTTACTATGACTTCTCAGTCTTCCCTGGCTTACTCTTATACATGTGAGTAGCCTGTTAATCAACACATCATGAACTAGGAAAGATGAATTCAATTTGAAGCATGTTTGAAGGCATCAAGGAGACCCTGAGGCAGTCACAACTGGAAGGACTGAGACCCCAACAAAAGGGAAGCCCGCTGAGCCAACTCTAATGTTCAGAGTCCTCTCTCTCCCTCAAGACATGTGAGGATTCTGAATTTCCTCAGGGATTGCAGGCAATATACCAACGAGCTGCAAAGGAAACCTAACAGAAAGGCAAGCAGAAAGTCGCAGCGAACCGAGCTCTGGACAGCACAGGGAGGCACAGAAAATGAGCCCGGCACTCGGCAAGCACGCCTGAGAAGCTGACTCTTCCATCATCTCATTGTGCTGTGGAGAAAATAACTGGGCTTTGGGACCTAGCATCAAGGACGGGTCCTCAGAAATACTCCAGCCTCCAAATGGAGATCCTGGAGGTCTACACGGGGGTGGGGGACAGCGTTAGCCCAGCTCACACTGCACCTTACAAAGACTGAGCCCCAGTCTCAACTCACTCACCCCTGAGTGGGCCCAATAACCGCCGCACTCGGGGTGTGTGGGATGAAATGCTGAAGGAATATAAGCACACGAAGAGCCTCTATGCTTCTCCATACAGTCCAGCACAAAAATAAAAACAAAGAAGAAATGAAAAGACAAGATAAGACAAGACAAAAAAAAGACAGAAAAGAAAAGAAAAGAAAAGAAAAGAAAAGAAAAGAAAAGAAAAAAATGAAAAGGAAACGAAATGAAGGGAAACGAAAGGAAAGGAAAGGAAAGGAAAGGAAAGGAAAGGAAAGGAAAGGAAAGGAAAGGAAAGGAAAGGAAAGGAAAGGCAAGGCAAAGCAAGGCAAGGAAATGAAAGGAAGGCCTGGGTGGCTCAGTTGGGGAAGCATCCCACTTTGGTTCATGTCATGATCTGACGCTTTATGGTTTGAGTCCCACGTCGGGCTCTGTGGTGACAGTGAAGAGCCTGGAGCCTGCTTTGGATTATGTGTCTCCCACTTTGTCTCCCCCTCCCCTGCTCAAGTTTTGTCTCTACCTCTCTCTCCCTCTCTCAAAAGTAAATTATATTAACAAAAAAAATTCTTTTAATAAGAAAAGGAAAGAAACAAACAAGAAAACAAAAAAAGAGAGGCACCTGGATAGCTCAGCCTACTCGTTTAAGTGACCAACACTTGGGTTCGGCTCACGTTTGTGAGTTTGAGCCCTGTGTTGGGCTCTCTACTGACAGAAAAGAGCCTCTCCTCAACAGTGTCTCTCTCTACCCCGTCCTCTACCCCCACCGCTGCTCTCACTTTCTTTCTCCCTCAAAATAAATAGATAAACATAAAAAAAAAAAAAGTTTTACGTCATATCGACCCAAAGAAGAAAGAAGAGAAACAGACCAAGAGGAGACACATAGACTGGAGTGATTGGATGCAAAAGTCAACTGTCCAAAAACCATTCTTGACAAATGGGAAATTTTCAGAGACTCAAAACAGATTCTCAAACTGCAAATTATCAGAGCTAAAATTAAGATCTCCAGGTGCCTGAGTGGCTCAGTGACTCACTCCAGGTGCCTGAGTGGCTCCAGGTGCCTGAGTGGCTCAGTGGCTCAGCATCTGACTTTAGCTCGGGTCATGATCTCGTGATTCGGGAGTTTGAGCCCTGCGTTGGGCTCCGTATTGACAGTGCAGAGCCTATAGCCTGCTTTGGCATCTATGTCTCCCTCTCTCTCTATTCTTCCCTTACTCCCACTGTCTAGCTCTCCAACATAATTAAAAGACTAAAAAATCTTGTCAATGGCATTAAGAACTCAGTCCGTGGGCTTCACATCAGACTAGACACAGGTGAATAGCCTCAGTGAACTGAAAGATGGGTAGGTAAAAATATATCTAGACCATACACAGAGGAAACGTCAAGAAAATACACAAGCCCAAAAGACACAGAAGATATGGTACAAAGGTCCAATAGGAACCCACAAAGTAGAGGAAACACAGAATGGGTAGTACCACTTCACTACAAAGACAAGAATCAAAACTGATAAAAGAACCATGAGAGTGACTCCACAAGGAACACCTCAGGCAAAAAGATGTTAACAGTCATGAGAGGACAAAGAGACCGCCTTCCATGGGACAACAACAACAACACTACCAGCTGACTCTTCAAGAAAAGCAAATGAAGCCAGATGATGGATTGGCATGTATGAAAGGTGAACTAAAATAGCCACCAACCTGGAAGTCTTTACCTAACAGAAACATTCTTCACAGTGAAGGCAAAGTAAAGATGTTTTTCAGGCAAAACAGAAGCAAAAACAAAAATAAAAACTGAACAACAAACAAAAACAACACACACACACACACACACACTCACACACACAAACCATGACTACACATCAACTACAGACACAAACTAAAATCAATATTAAAGCAGCTTGTTGCAGAAAAGAAATGTAGTCTCTGAAAGAAATATAAAAAAACAAGGCTTGCAGAACAACGTGACAACAGAAAGGGTAACTATGAGAACAAACCTTAACAAGTATTAAGTGCACGAAAGAATGACAACCAGGGGAAAATCCATCTAAAACGTAAAAATATTAGCCAACGAAAGGTGAAGAGGAGTTCAGTGTGGTTCAAGTGTCAAAGAAAAGAGCAGGGGCGCCTGGGTAGCTCAGTCAGTTGAGTGTCCGACTTTGACTCAGGTCAAGATCTCACGGTTTGTGAGAAGGAGACCCGCATCAGACTGTGTGCTGATGACTCAGAGCCTGGAGCCTGCTTCAGATTCTGGGTCTCCCTTTCTGCTCTGCCCCTCACCCGATTATATTATGTCTCCCTCAAAAAACAAATAAATCTTAAAACAAAGAAAAGATAAAAGGAGAGAGCAGTGTCAGGGAAGCAGTACAAGTCCTGAATCAGGCAGGGGTCAGTTTAAAATGCACTTGCCTCTAGAAATAGATATATTCCAATTACCTAACAACTCAGTGTACAGATAAAAACTCCCTCCTACTTCTAAAGGAAGGCTAGAGACCAAAAGAACACAGAACAGCTGGGACAAAGAAGAAACTAATAATACGGTACGTGTAAACTAACATATCAGTCATTACATGTGCACAAATACTGCAAGCAAAAGGTTGACTCTCAAATGCGTTAGAAGGAAACTAAGCCTACGCTGGTCACAAAGGTACACCTTAAAACGTAAGATCACAGACAGGTGGAAGTAAAAGATCCCCAGGCAAACCCTACCGAACAGAAAACTGATGTGGCCGCTAGGACCCTCCAATAAAGTAACCTCTATAGCAAAAAGCTCTACTAGAGACAAAGAGGAACATTTCGCGATGGAAGTTCCATCTACCAAGAGAACAAGACTTCTAAACTTGCATATAATAACGCAATCTCAAAATACAGAAAAGTTGACAAACATAGAAAAGGAAAAAGAGCCACATCCATAAGCACGATGGGAGACTTGACGATACATCTCTCAGTATCTGACAGAACTGACGACAACAGAAAACTCAAGGCAGTGTGACGGGGCTGTCCAATATGGGGTCACGTGCTTTACTGCAAGTACTTGAACCGCGCGCGGCTCCTCAAAGTGTGACGTGTGCAAAGTATAAAATGCACACCACATTTTAAAGACAACGTGATAAAAGAGAATGCAAAATCATTCATAATTTTTTCTCACGCCGGCTATACACTGAAATGATATTTTGGATATGCCTGTTAGTTATATTATTAAACTCATTCTCGCCTATTCCTTACTTGGTTTCAAGTGGTTACTAAAATCTGAATTCTGTCATTAACAAACTTCATCTAACCTATAAATAGAGACTACTGCATTCCCCCAATACACATTATTTTCACGTGCCCGAGGAACAGTTCATGAAAACGAACATATGCCAGGCCATTAGGAAAGTCAGCTCATCTCAGAGGACTGAAATACTGCAGGGCATATTGACAGATTGCATTAGATTCACAGTTCAATTCCCCCAACAATTTATCACGCCCAAAATGATGGGATGAAGACAGGGAGACTTCTGGTAATGACCAGTCATGGGCGGCTGAGAGAGCACCGTCACCCCTGCCACCACAGGAGGACAGGGAGAAGCAGGCTGTCGATGAACCAGGAAGCTGACTCTCCCCTGACTCGGAATCTGAGGATGCCTTGATCTTGAGAACTTCCCAGTCTCCTCAACTATAGGAAAGAAGTTTCTGTTTCTTATTAGGCAGCCAGTCTATGGTATTTTGTTACAACCACCCCAAAGCACTGAGACAGATACCTTCATGGAATTAAGCTAGAAATCTGCACAAAGAGAACGAGAAAATCCCCCGAAACATCAAGATGTGTTATGCTCCTAAACATTGTGATGAATTAAGAAAAAGATGCCACAATGAAAGTTAGGAAATAGTTTCACATAAAGATAATAAACATTTGGCTTATCAAAACTTGTGAGATCAGGAAAGGTGTGCTTAAAGGGAGACTCATAGCTTTAGAATACATATATCATAGGATAGCTCAGTTGCTTGGTGACCAACTCTTGATTTTGGCTCAGGGTATGATCCCACGGCCACAAGATCGATCCCCAGCCTGGCTCCACACGGAGTAAGGAGCCTGCTCGAGACTCTCTCTCTTTCTCTCTCTCTCTCTCTCTCTGTCTCTCTCTCTCTCTCTCTCTCTCTCCCTCTGACCCTCTGCCCTGCTCATGCTCTCCTTCTGAAATGAATCAACACACTAATAAACAAGTAAATACAATACACATACTGGAAAGGAACAAAGGCTAAAAATCAAATGAAGGATTTAGTTCAAGAACTACCAGATGGGACAGCAAACAATCACCAAGTAGATGGAAAACAAAAGGGCAGAAATCAGTGCTGCAGGAAACAAATAGTAAATCACAGAAATCAAAAAAGCCCAAGTTGGTTCTATGAAAAAGAAACAAAGCACAAAGTACCAATATCAAGAAGTTCTAAAGCAACTATCACACCAGATGCTGCAGATAGGAGGGATATTAGAAACCAGTTGACACTTACTCCTTGGAAAGTTTGGGAGGTCAGAGCAAACTCCTAGAAAACAAAATGCCTTATCTAAATAGACACAAGAAGATATGGGAAATCAGAAAAATCCTATTTCCCCTTAAGAAAGGAATCTGCAATGAAAACCCTTCTCACAAGGAAAACCTTACACCAGCTGTTGGCCTAGCACTTCTTCCCAAAAGAAAAGAACACACACAAAAACTTTTCTGGGAAAGCACAAGATGTGCTTCTTCCTACGTTGTTTTAGGAGGCCAGCACGACCTTAAACCCAAACCCCAGCAAGGACGGCACAAGAGGGTGCAAGGGAACACCCACCTCTCTCTTGAATACACATGCAAGAATGTAAAGCACACTATTTACAAATGGAATCCAGTGCAAAGAGAATGCATAGACATCAGGTTTGGATTAATCTAGAAGGCAAAAGTTGTTTTAAGTTAAACCACAACATTACACAAATCACTTGTCCCCAAAGATGCACAAAACACATTTCAGAAAATTTAGTATTATTCTTTCTTTGATGATTGTTAAAATATCAGAGCAAACTAAAAACAGAGGAGAATTTTCATGTTTTGACACAACTATCTACGAGTAACGCCACGGCAAGTGTCATATGTACTGGTAAAATACTGAACTCTTTGGGACACCTGCGTGGCTTCTAGTCGGTGAAGCGTCTGACTCTTGATTTCAGCTCAGGCCATGATCACACGGTTCATGAGTTCAAGCCTGGCATCAGACTCTGTGCTGACAGTGTGGGGTCTGCTTGGGATCCACTCGCTTTCCCCCCTCGCACTCCCCTTCCCATGCATGCTCTCTAAATCAATAAAGAAAGAAACAAACTTTAAAAAATATTAAGTATACAGAAAATTATGAAACCCTTCTCTCTCGTATCTGGAAGGAGACAAGGACACCTACTCTCACCACTTCCCTTCAACACAGTACTGGAGGCCCTAGCCAATCCAAGGCAAGAAACATACAAATGGTTATACTATTGGATAGAAACCAAAGAAACTTACCACAAGGCAACACAGAGAACGTACGGCAGACATACACAAGAATGTGAAAAGCTCTGCCATTCACAGATGTGTTCCACACACATAGAAAGAACTCATTCAAATCAACAGAAAACAAAACACACAACCTAATCACAAAGTGGCTTCCAAAAGGCAATTATTTCTCAAAAGAAACATGTAAGTGGCCAAGACACACACAGGGGCGGGTCCCACGATTACACCATACCTCCCAGCACCTGAGCCCCAGCAACCAGGTAACACACGAGAAGAGGCAATACCAGGCATCGGCCAGCCCCAAGCTCCCGCACGCTGTTGCTCGTGGGGAACAGACACGTGCCACCACTCACACCCTGCTCCTCCAAGGCAACCCAATACGATGCATGTGGATCTGCAGGCAGCCTCTGCACAAACCGGAGCAGCCACAGCAGAAACAATAAACCGTGCTGTGCTCACACACTGGGCCTTCGACAGCAGGGGAGGACCAGCACAGCCACACAAGGAAAGCAGGTGCATTGCGCACACACAGCGCTCAAGGGTTGGCTCAACATGAGGCGAAGAACAAGCCAAAGCAATCGCTGGTGAAAGTCAAGACCGTGGTTGCCTTTGGGGGACGTTCGGTGGGAGTCAGTAGGAGGTAGGAAGCACGGTAAGGTTCCATTTCTTCATCCAGGTGGTGGTTCCAAGAATGTGTTCGCTGAGTGAAAAATATGGAAGATCAGCTGAAAGTAGTGGCCTAGGATGTTCCAAACGTCCACCGCGTGTCACACAACTAGGCCGCTCTGTGCGGGCAGCTAACCCCCAAGAGAAGCAAGGAAGCCCCACCCATCTGAGTGCGGAGTCAGGAAAGGGCATCCAGAAGCCAGAGGAGCTACCGCCACACCCTAGTCGCCTCCAGCTGTTCCTCTGGGGGAGTCCACATCGCCTTCCTAAACATCATTGGCCACAAGACACTGAATGCAGAAGCAGCTGGAAGAATAAACATCTTGCACTAAGCCAATGCCAATGCCAATGCCATGCTTCTACACAGTGTTGTTCTGAAAATGTACGTATTTTTTGCACGAAAGGTATGAGTACATTAATCTGTCCTAATTTATTGTCTTTAAGTGAATTCATCACATCTGAGATGCTCGGATTTGGTTTGGTTTCCTTAATGTTTGTTTTTGAGAGAGAGACACAGGGCATGTGAGGGGAGGGGCAGAGGGAGAGGGACACAGAGAGTCTGAGACAAGTCCAGGCTGGCAGCTGGCAGCACAGAGCCCCACATGGGGCTCTAAACTATCAACTGTGAGATCACCACCTGAGCCAGAGTCGGACCCTTAACACAGAGAGCCACCCAGGCGCCCGCTTCAATTCTCGGTTTAACCTCACCACAGTAGAGATCCAGAGACACAACCCCCACACACGAAGGCTCTCTGGGGCCCTCAATAATCCCCTGATGTCCAAGTGTCCCGACACCACCGAGTCTGAGAAACACTGACCCAGGGAACAAAGGACACTCTCCCCTTCTTCTCGTCAACTTCCCAATTTCGATAGGGATTCGCCAGCTCACCAGACTCTCTAAGGCCTGGCCCACAGGACGCAAGGGCCTAAGGCGGCCTCTGTTCGTGGCAGCCGCCTCGGGGGACAGAACGTGTGCAGCCTGTGCGGGGTCAGGGGACGGACAAGGCAGGAAGGTCTCCGACAGCCTCTGCGAGGGCGGGCGGCACACTCCTTACACGACAGCTGCGGTTGAGGCAGGCACCCGGAGAACCTCCCAGAAGCCACTACCTGCAGTGAGAAGGGCCCTTACTGCCTGCCAAGCGGTTAAGCCAGCACTGCCACGGGAGGCGCCCCCACACACACCCCGCCGCCACAGAGCGGCCACCACGACTGACTCACGTGAGCCTGCGGGCCTCCACACAGACAGGACGGCCTTCCTCCCGAGGGTGGCCAATTGCTGTCCCCCAAGTGAGCAGAACCAGGGCGCCCCGAGCCACCCGGCCTCTCACGGCTGGCACTGTGGCCTCTGCGGGAGTCCGAGCGGCGCTGGGTCCACCAGAACTCACCTGCCTCAAACAGGAAGGTCTTCGGAGAAACAGGGACCCCAGGGCGACATCCTTGTAGGTGGAAGACTTCTAGCAAGGGAGAAGGCGGATGCTCAGAAGAGCACATCCCTCGCCCTCCACAGCACCTGCGGGCTCCTACCGCCTTCAAGAACCCGCCGGCCTCCTGCCCACCTCTCCGCCTGGCAAATGCACTGTGGCGCCAGCACCAAGAACCATGTGTAAGAACCATGTGTGGGCTAGGACCAAGGGAAACCTACTGCAGTGTTTCTCCAGAAAGGGGTGAAAAGTTCCTGGCACTGGCTTTTGTTGCCCTGTCCTTTGAAGCCAGTAGTGACACCTAGTTAACCGATTCTGACTTGCGGCCAACCCTCAGGTATTTGGAGAATGGCTCTGCTGCACCAGTCCTTGAGTGGGCTCGGTCCAGCACGTAGAAGATCCTGAAGAATATTGCCAATGGATGAAGTGTCTGCTCTGCAGGGTGAAGGCATCTGTATCCTCCAGTGGTTGGAGTTCTGCTGACGAACCGATGAAGATTGGGGGCGATGGTGGGGGTGATCCAGAGCCCAAGACCAAGAAAGATCTCCTGAAGACATCTTTCATACAAAAAAGGTGATTTTATTAAACGATGGGGACAGAAACCACATGCAAGAAAATCTGCACCGGGGTCCTGACGGGTAACTCATTATTACACACCATCAGGTTGGCAGGGTGTCAAGGATAGGGTTAGGGTTAGGGGGAAGCAAGTTTTCAGCGCCTTGAGGGACTAGGTGTGGCTAGGGAAATGGCCTTCATTACCACATAATAAAACCCAAGTCATGACACCCATTCAATGTATATGGGCGGGTGCATAAGCTTGGAGGAATACAGCCAGCATATGCCTTCGGGCAGTTGCAATAAAAGAAGTTGACTGGAATGTTTTCAAGGTTGGGATAATGTTAGGCTTAGGTTGTGTTTTGCCCCTAGCAAAGGTCATCACCATCACTGAGCAGCTAAGCTCCTAGAGGGATGTCACTCTATCCGTTTCAGGGATTGTCAGTGGGCTATAATCAGTAAGGGAATTTAATTTTCATTTGCCGTAGCATCACACATTACCATGACAAGCGCTTAAGGCCCTTCTCTCTGTACTCAGGTGGTCAAGACTGTCCAAGGTATAACAATCATATCCCACCCAGGGTGGGAGGAGGGGCTAGCTTGTGCTTTACCCCTCAGCCTGCCTTATGCTCCCTCATCATATCCTCCCTGAAAAATGTCAAATTTGAAACCTTGAAGATGGATGAAGGTGGAAGGTCTCAACTTCTGTAGCTTCTTTGTGCTGAGTAGGGACATAGAGTCATCCCTACCTATATGGATCCTTATTGGTCTCGTGGGCAACGTACAGAGGAGTTACAAAAGGCAGTGGCGGCTGGATCCAAGGTGGGCCTTCTTGAGTAGAAAGGCTCATCATTTGGCTTCAATCAAGTGTAGTGATGGAGTCGGCAACAGGCAGGGAGCGTGGGACATCAGGCCGGTGGAGCCTTCCGGGCCCTCCCAGCCGGGTTCTATGGGACTCCTCGGCAGCCTTAGGGCGAGCGAATCCAGCCACCCGGCCCTTCCATCCCGACCGCCCCACCTGGTGCAATCCCGCAGCGGAGAGCCCAGCGCCCGTGGGGAACATCTCCAGCCCGAGCCCGCTGCCCTAGCTGGGCGTCGGGAAATGCCAGGGGCCCTGGGGATGAGGGCTCCTGGGAGGGAAGAGGTGCAGGACCCAGGGAGCCCAGACCTATGGCGGAGTCGGAGTCTGGGGTCTCGCTGCCCCGGCCGCCTGCCCACACTCTCCTGGGTTCTCTTATCCACCCACCCAGCCCCCTCCCTCCAGCCCTCAGGTGCCAGCACCCCGTCCCGCCCTCACCGTTGCCCCCCTCCGTGCGGGTGCGGGTGTCGGTGGTGTGTCAGGAAAGTTGCAAAGCTGTGGGTGGGTTCCAGCCGATGCAGTGGGATTTGGCCGGGTGCGAGGAGCAGGGAGCGTGCCCCTTGTGAAGTGGCCTAGGGTGTGTGGGCCCGGGATCCAGGTGGGGCAGGGAGGGGCCGAACCGGGCCTGTTGGCTTTCTTGGCTCTGGAGGGGCCTAAGGAGCAGTGCCTGGGGTGTGTTTGGCCCCAGGCGCCGCCCTCCCTGGGGAGAGAGGGACACAGGCAGGGAGGGGGGAGATGCGGCAGGAGCCAAAGGAGAGGTGAAGGAAGCCAAAGGCAAAAGCCAATGGCACATGGTAATCCCAGGCGCTCTCCCATCCAAGTTCTAACCAGGCCGACACCGCTCAGCTTCTGAGAGAAGACTGGGGTCGGTCACATTCATGCTGGTGTGGCCATAGACGCCAGCGGCTGGTGCTGGGTGCCTCAAGAGCCTGCTCCATGCCACACAAGCCCAGCGGTTGCCGCGCTTCCCCATGCACCTGGCATCCTGCCTGCCAGCCTGCCTGCCTGCCTGCCTGCCTGCCTCCGCCCTCCGCCGCGGGTCCCGGGAGGGAGGCGGAGGGGGCGCAAAAGGACCCTGGCAAGGCGCTGTGGCCCAAGCCCCGTCGTTCTCCACTGCCGGGACTCTTGCAGGATGCTGCCTGCTTGGCCCCACACCCGCCACCTCTTCCATCCCACACCCCACCGCACCGCCCCTCGCAGCCCCACACCACACCGCACCGCACCACACCACGATGGGCTGCTCAGTGGGAAGAGGGTGGAAACGAGCGTGGGGCATCGGGCCGGTCACCACACCACGATGGGCTGCTCAGTGGGAAGAGGGTGGAAACGAGCGTGGGGCATCAGGCCGGTCGAGCCTTCCGGGCCCACCCAGCCGGGGTCTAAGGGCCTCCTCCGCAGCCTTAGGGCCAGCGCATCCAGCCACCCGGCCTTTCCCTCCCGACTGCTCCACCTGGTGCAATCCCACAGCGGAGTGCCCAGCGCCCCCGGGGAACATCACCAGCCAGAGCCCGCTGCCCTAGCTGGGCGTCTGGAAATGACAGGGGCCTGGGGATGAGGGCTCCCTGGAGGGAAGAGGTCCAGGACCCAGGGAGCCCAGGCCTGTGGCGGAGTCGGTGTCTGGGGTGTCGTTGCCCCGGCCGCCGGCCACCTGCCCGCGGTCTCCTGGGTTCTCGCATCCACCCACCCAGCCCCCACCCTCCAGCCCTCAGGTGCCAGCCCCGGTCCCTCAGTCGGGCTGCTCACTGGTAAGAGGGTGGAAGCGAGCGTGGGGCATCCGGCCGGCCGTGCCTTCCCGGCCAGCCCTGCTGGGTTCTCATCGCCTCCTCCTTAGCCCTTGGGCGAGCGAAGCCAGCCACCAGGCCTTTCCCTCCTGTCTGCCCCACCTGTTGCAAACCCACCCCGCAGCCCCCAGCGCCCCCAGAGGACATCACCAGCCCCAGTCCGCTGCCCTATCTGGGCCTCGTGAAATGCCAGGGGCCCTGGGGTTGAGGGCTCGAGGAGGGAAGAGGCCTATTTCCCAGGCAGCCCAGGCCTGTGGCACAGTCGGAGTGTGGTATCTCTGTGTCCCTCCCGCCCCTTTTTTGTCCCCACATCCATGCACCCCAGCTCCAAGCCTCCATCATGGCCCACCCCCCACCCTCCAGCTCCTAACTCCAGGACCCCGGACTCCGGATCCCGGACTCCGGACCCCGGACTCCGGAACCCGGCTCTGCCTGCAGTCTGTGCTGGTGTATGTAGTATTTCAGGGAATGTACAAAGCTGGGGTGTGGCTTCAAACCCATGCAGTGGGATTGGGCCTGGTGTGGGGCGTCGTGAATGGGGAGCGGCCCCTTGTGACATGCAGTGGGGTGTGCAAGGCAGGCCAGGCCATTGGGCTGAACTGGGAAGTGCTGAGGGAGCACTGGCTGGCTTGAGTTTGGCCCCAGGAGCGCCTCTCCTGGTCAGGGAGGGAGGGGGGTGGGCTGGCACCATAGAAGAGGTCAAGTAGGTCAAAGGCAAAAGGGAAAATCCTACAGCACCCGGTGTTCCCAGACGGTCTCCCATCCAAGTACTAACGAGGCCCGACCCTACATAGCTTCCAACACAAGAGGAGATCCGGCGTGTTCTGGTTAGTTTGTCCCCAAATGCTACCTGCTGCAGTTGGGCTCCAAAAGATCCCTGTCCTCGCCTCCCAAGCCCCGGGCATATCCCATTCACCCGTGAACCTGCCTGCCACCTTGCCTGCCTTCTTGACTGGCTGCCTCCCGCTGCCGACCTCCGAGGGCCCCGGGTCGGTGGCGAGGGCCACGCAACAGGCCCCGGGCACCCCGGAGTGGCGCAAGCCCTGGTGTTCTCTGATCCCGGTACTCTTGCAGGCTGCTCCGGCTTGCTCCCACGCCAACCTCCCCCTCCATCCCACAGGTCACGGCACCGCATGGCACCGCACATCGCAGCATCTCTGCACACCACACCACACCACCACTTACCACACCACACCACACCACACCAAACCACACCACAGCACAGCACACCATTCCAGGTCCCGCTGCTCACTGCGAAATGGGTGGGAGCGAACAGCAGCATCCGACAGGCCAGGCCTTAGGGGCCCCCTGGATTCTTAGCGCCTCCTCCCCACCCTCGGGCAGCCCCCACCTGGCCATTCCCTCCCATCTGCGCCAACTGGCTCAAACGCAAACCGGAGCCCCCAGCGTCCCCAGAGAACATCACCAACCAAAGCCCGCTGCCCTAGCTGGGCCTTGTGAATTGCCAGGGGCTCTGGGGATGAGGGCTCCGAGGGAGGGAAGAGGTCCAGACCCAGGCAGCCCTGGCCTGTGGCATAGTTGTAGTGTGGGGTCTCTCTGTCCCTACCGCCCCTCCTTTGTCCTTGTATCCAGGCACTCCAGCCCACACTCTCCACCGCAGCCCCTAGCTACCACTCTCCAGCCCCACGCTCCCATCCCCCAGCCTCCAGCCCTAGTCCCCAGCCACTGGTCCCGGCCGCACTTTCCCTCTGTGCAGGTGTGGGTGGCGTGTTTCTGTGACTGACTGATTTCTCTCAGCTTACCACCTTCCTGTTCCATCCACATTGCTGCCAATGACACGATTGCGTTCTTTCTCATTGCACATAGGGCCCATTAACTCCCAGTGAGCATACGTGAAGGTTGTTTTCAACCCCCACCGACAACTAATTTCTTGATGTCAACGAAAACGTGTTGTGCTCCTCAAAACCTGGGGCATTGAAGTCTCTTGTTTGTGCAGTGACTATTACTGTGCTCTTTGCCCCCGCCACAGACTGCCTCAGCATCCTGCTTTCGGAGACTCTCAGGGATATTGCATGCCCAGTCGTTTCGCCAGCAGGTGAAGCCAAAGAAACGACTCAAAAAAAACTACACAGAATCAGAACCCAGTCCTACACACTTGGGCATCAGCTCGTATGGGGACTCTGCCCTCCAGATCAACAATGTTTTACCTACGGACAGGAAAAGCTGCAAAGATGGCAAGTGCTCCCACCCCCCTACAGTGTGTGATGACAGATGTAGGGTTTCTTTTGGTACATTCAGGCTCCTAGGTGTAGCTAAAATATGTTCCATTTCTCTATAACCCACAGATTTTCCATAGTCATAGGACACCAAGCTTCCCTGGGGAATCGTGCTCCCACTCTCCTCCCATGCTACCTGAAAGCAATCATTGGCTGATTTACCAAAGGATCCATTGACCTCCTGTCACTTATCACTCGGGGCTCAAAAGGCTGCAGTTGGCATGGTAAGAGTCATGACGAGGGAGCATGAGCCAGGCTGAGGCTAAAGCGCAAGTTAGAACCCCCCTTGCCACCCCACGGTGGGTCTGAGGGATATCCCCTGGGCACCACTGCTACTCAAGAACAAAGGAAAGGGGCTTAAGCCCTTGCCGTGCTAATGTGGGAAACTCAGGCACAGGAAAAATTAAATTCCCTTAATGCCTATAGGCCATCGACAACTCCTTGAAACCAGCACAATGACCTCCCTCTAAGAGCTCAGCTGCCTAGATGATGGCTCTTTGCTGGGGGCAAAAGAGAACTGTAGCTTAACATTACCCCAACCTCCAGGACCCTGTAAGTCCACTTCCTTTGTCTCAGTTTCGCCGAGATATATGCGGGCAATCATCCTCCAAGCTTATGGCCCCTGATCTACATTTAAAGGATCTCATGACTCGTGTTTTATTAAGGGGTCATAAATAGTGTTTCCCTAGTGACAGTTAGCCCCTGAAGGTGCTGGAAACCTTGCTTCCACAATTCCTTAGAGACTTATTCCATCCCTGACCTCCTGCCAACCTGAGGGAATATAACGATGAGTTAGTTGTAGGACCCCAGCACAGCTCCTCCAGGCATCAAGAAAACCACCTTTTTGCACCAAAGACGTCTTCCAGAATTCTGTGTTGGTCATCAGCTGTGGACCAGTCCACCATCATTCCCAAACATCATCATTTTGGCATCCCAATGTGGGGCTTCGAATCTTCTCACCTTGACTCTGTGCTTCAGTGTCAATTTGGTGAGTATGTTTTCTCTTTCCTCATTTACTCTCATTTCAGGGGATTTTTGAGAAGTAGGGTCTTATGGGAACACTTTTGTGGGGATTGCTCTGGCTGCAATCCTCTAGGCTGTGGCGACTCTACGGGGAGGAGAAAGCCTGCCTTTTGGTTGGAAGTTAGGACCTTGGGCAGAATGGCAGTGAGATGCAGAAACTTGACGCCCTCTCTTTATTCCTTTCCGTGTCTACAGTTGTCTGTCTTGGGCAGTGGACAGCCACCTAAGTGACTACCATGTCTGCCAATCTTAAGACTCCCGTGTGTGAGGATTCCTCCTCATTGGTCGAATGTGACCCCCTCCATATCTCTGGGCTAGCCTCTTCTGCATGCCAGATCTCCACTGAGAGCTGACCGAAACCAGTACCTGACTGAATTAAAACCCAACAGGGCGCCATTTCCTAGGGAGGTTCGCTGTGAAGACTACGCGGGTCGAAATGCCACTTATATCATGATGGATTTCTCTTCTGTTTTCCCTCAATGTCCTCTACTAACTACTACTTAAAATTGGGTCATTTCCCCTTGTCAAACTCTTCTAGTATTTTCCATGGGTTGAAAATGGCAGTTCCTTCTCTGCCTTCTCAGCAAGGGAGACGCAGGTCTGTAAGTCAGGCACCCATCTGTTGTCTAGAATGCAATGGGGAAGCCGGTAGGGGTGGGCAGGCTAGCATCCCTCCTTCAGGAGCCCTTCCCCACCTGGTTGGCAGTCATAGTGATTTCGTTCAAGGGATACCTCGGGTCGCTTTGACATCTCGGGAACCCCTGACATATCCTGTGTGGGGGATGCTACTGGGGAGTCGGGATGGATTCTAGGGGTAATGGACCTTCTCTCTCTCTCTCTCCTTTTCTCTCTAGGTGGAACGTGGGAGTTCCTCTTTGGTCCGCAAGGATTCTCCCTTAGGATGCCTTTTGAACCCACTGGAAACAATTGGGTTTGAAAAATGTGGAAAGGACTGATCCTGTAACACTGCATGGCCTTACTAAACAGGGCAAATGGACGGCTGTTAGCCTAGGTTCAGCCCGTCAGGGCTAACCAGGCCCAGGGGCCTCTTGCAGGATGTGTTTGGTCAGTAACCAGGCCGGTGAGCTCCCCGTGGATATGTTGATGACAAATGTCTAAACAGGCCTCCTCCTGAGAAAACTCAGTCACTGAAGGAAACACAGGCCATCCCTGAAAAGGGAACGCTGACTCTTCCTCTCTGTTCCTCTGCCTGATAGATGTGAGAGCCTCTCCCTCATTCTTTTCGTGGGTTAAGGGCTACAACTGGAGGCAACTGTGCTCAGGCTACCTCAGGATGGAGACTTTAAGGAAAATTCCCAAGCAGCTGCCGAGCAGGGACTGGGGCGGGGGGCTTCTGGAAGCTCTGCACCTGGACGGCCACCCCTCAGGCCTGAGTCAAGGTGCTATCTCGAGAGGCCCAGTGCATACCCTGCTCTAGAGGGAGGGGCTCCATCACCTGCACTCTGGTTCCCATGACGCCTCACTCACCTGGTCAACTCTGCCCACCTGGACACCAAACTTGCCTCCAATGCCCCTGATGGACTGGACCTGGGACGAGTGCTTGGAGAGCTTCGACTGATACTCGTGGCCGACAGCTGATTGAAACAGGTCACAGAGCAAAGGTGTCAGCTGCCGGGCATAGCAGCTGTATCAGACACCCCCGGGCATGGTCCTCGGGGAACAGGCCCCACCTTTGTCCACACCAGGGCTCCTCCTGGGAACAGGCTCTGTGTGCAAGCTGGTGGAGGAGGGATCCCCGAAGCCACCCAAGACCCTACCAGGTGGGGCTTGTGATCTGAGGGGCATGGGGAAAGGGCCACGAGGCCGGGACCATCCACAGCCGAGTCTGACACCTGGCACCCACAGATGGCGATACAATCACTAGCCTGTAAAGCGAGGCACTTGCCTACCGTGTGGCGTAGGAATGAGGACCAGAGATTTGCGGCGAGAGGCGGAGACAGACTCACGCTCTTGGTGACACCATGTACTCCACCACACTACCCAGAAACTGCAATTGCAACGCCTGCTCTATCCACATACATGGTCTGCCACGCAGGAAAGTCTAGGCTTCCCGCCACTCTGGCCTCAGCAGGGTCGGCCACCCATAGCCTCCATGCCACACCGGGCACCACAGCACTTTGTAAACAAAGCTTCTGGAATGCAGCCCCCACCAAGCATTTATATATAAGCCCGTTTCTGCGATCTGCCCACCAAATTCAGTAAATGCCAGATGTCCCACATCCTCCAAAGCTGAAAATATGGACTACCTAGCTCCCCGGCAGCCCCCGGCCCTGCCTGGCCTCCCAGCACCAGGCTCTGTCCCCAGTGTGGACGGCCCAGACGTGTGACCCAGTGCAGGCATCTGAACCTTCCCTCTTACTGCCTGGGACACGGCACATACACACCCCTCCACCTGGTCTCTCCAGGGCCGTACAAGATATCTGGGTCAGGAGAGGCCGGGGTGAAGAGGAAATCAGGAGGCCCTTCTCAGCACAGTTGAAGGGAGAGAGCGGCGAGGTTTATTCCAAACTTCGGAGCCATGCCACTCTATCCCCTCCACGGCTCTGCTCTGATGTCCATCCTGCCTGGAGACCTGAGGCACCCTGGACTCCCACAGCCTCCAGGCTTCTACTCAAAAGTGCTGACAAAGCTCCCCTGGAGGACAGCCTGCGGAAGGGACTCCCCAGCACAAAACTTAGCAGAAAGAAGTTGTAAGAGAGCTTTTCTAAGAGTACTGCCAGAGATGCAGAGTGGCAATTTTTCCAAGTTTTTTCTTTAATCAAAACAGGTTGATCCAACTGAGAAAATCATGCCTATAACTAGGCATCAGCACCAGGGAGGGCGTGGTCTGGAAGCCTAGTTTCATGGTCCAGGCAGGGGGTTGGCCCAAGGCCAGGAAGGAGCCCAGGAGCGAGAGCAGGAATGAGGTCCGCCTCACTGGCTCACCGGCAGACAAGGGCAGGATACCAGACAGCAGTGCACACTGGGGACTGACGGCTGCCACACCTACCCAGGCCACACTCATGCAAACACGTGCCTGCCTGAGCAGAGTTTTCCTCTCCAAGACTCCATCACATTCTCCTCAAATCTTAACACAGGGATCTCAGGACTCTTTCCAACTCAGAGAGGACAGGTTACAAAGAACTTCAGAGGTACGTATTTTTGAGTCTCATTTTTTCATCTTTATTTTTTTGTGTGTGTGAGACAAAGACAGAGCATTTCAGGGAGGGCAGAGATATTGAGAGAGAGAGAATCCCTAGGAGGCTCTGCACTGACAGGAGACAGCCCGATGCAGTGCTCAAACCCAGGAACCGTGAGATCATGACCTGAGCCGAAACCGGGAGTCAGACACATAATAGACTGAGCCACCTAGATTTCTGACAAGTTGGTCCAATCTGGAAGAGCTGGAAGCCAAGCTTGCCTACAGGTGCAGGGAGGCACGGAGAGAGGGGCTGTGAGCCCATGGCAGCACCCCACCAAATTCATCTGTAAGGGCAGTCTCCCCACTATACCAGGTGTAGACACCTGGGCATTTCCGTCAGCTGTCTGGGTACCATCCCGAAGCGGCTGGTAACTCATGAGATATCGCTGAGCGCCTGCACGGTGCCAGGCCAGGCCCGAGGTAAGGAGGACAGGCCCCAGCCGCAGAGAGCCTCCACGGAAATACAGTAATGTCCAGGGTGAGTGAAGGACCACAGGCAGAAGACACGGGGGAAAGGCAGCAGCAGACAGGCTGGCGGGAAGGAGGGCTCCTCAGGGAAGCTTCGGGGCCTAGTAAGGCCAGAGCTCAAGGTGTTGAGAGGACAACAGAAGCAGAGAAGCCAGCAGTGACAGCTTTGTTGTTACTGCCATCAAGCTTCTCCTTGATAGATTCATTGTTTGCCCCAATGTGTCATTTTGCCAACCCAAAGCTAGAGACCCAGACAGAGCATGAATTTCTCTCCATTTCAAATCCCTACAACCCCATGGGCACAGGCTTTGTTTCAGGAAGGAAAGGCCTCTACCTGTTTCTCTCACTGTCCCAAGCACGCGGGGGTGACGGGTTGTCTGTACTACAAAAGGCAACCAGGCAACTTTGTAGAATCCAAAGATGATTCCACTCCCCACTCTGCATGTCTAGATATCTCCGGGAATGATAGTCACACCAGGAAACGTCCCTGCCTGTTTCCTGTAGCTCACTCTTTGTCCAACCCCAGCGTAGGCAAATTCCAGACCTGGTGTGCGGTGCCCCTAGGACGCCCCAAATATCTGCTCTGTGTGAACACAGTTCAGCGTGGCTCACTGTGACCCAGTGGTGCAGTTCTGCACTTGGCTCAACACTGAGTCCGATCTGAGCAGCATCTGGAATTACAAGGGACAGGTTAGAATTATAGACCAGAAATTCCATATCAGCTGATGGCTTCCCTTCTATGCACAACAGAGGCAGACATCTCTTGGGTCCGAATAAGAGACACTGCTCAAACTGGGAAATTCACATCTACAGGGAGGTCTGCAGAATGTATACAGGTACCTCACTGGAGAAACATGTAACACCACCCCGCTACACCTGAGTCTCTTGCAAGGGGCGTGGAATAGAGCAGAAGAGCTCCGGGTGTCTCAGGACAGAGGATGCAAAGTGCCACCAAAGGCTGATGTGTGCAGTCAACCATGCTGAGCTGGATGGCAGAGGAGGCTCGCCCACTGTCCTCAGTGAGTGCTCTCTCCCGGACTCACAGGAAGTGACTACACAGAGGGCCAGGTCGTCAATGCCTGAAGGACAGCAAAGCACCTGCTGGCTGAAGCCTCGCCCGCACACTGAAGGACAGCCTCAGGTCTGGTTCTGGCACCAGCTGGCTGAAGTCTCGCCTACGCCGTGAAGGAGAGTCTCTGATCTGGTTCTGGTCTACACACTGGCCCATATTAGGCTCGTGGTGAACTGGGGGCAGCAGTGACACCAACACCCACACTCAAGATGCTTCTGGGCTTCCGTCCTCCACCCAGAGCCCCCCCCCCACCCCCCAGTAAGGCCTTCTGCCACATTGCCCACACCCCGGCACACATGAGAATCCTAAAAGAGCTTCTAAAACGCAGGAACACCTCATGAGAAAGGTCAGTCAACAGAGGAGGATCTCACCTTCAGCGCATGGACTCAAAGCTCTTCTGCAAGAAGTCTGAGCCCCTACTTCGCCAACTCTGTGCCCGAAGTGAAACGGCACATGCTGCCAACACTGACCTTGTCCATCCAGTCCTGCCACGTGCCGAACTTCCTGCCATAACCATGAGAGGCTTTTGTTCCTCTTTCAAGCTCTTTTCCTTGAGGGTCTGGTGTTCTTAAACCTCATTCTCTCTCAACTTGTGTATGCTTGAAGGGAAGAAGGGGAAGGGAAGGGAAGGGAAGGGAAAGAACTGGGAATTGTGGGAGGGCGTCGGTGCCTTGTAAGGTGACACGTGAGGTCACCTGGTGGGATCTCTACACCACTAGGCCCCATTCCTCCACACCCCCAGTCCCTGCCTTTGCCAGTCTCCCCTTAGTCTGCCAGGCGCATCTTGTCAGTAGGGCTCAGAGTCAAGTTTACAGGGAAAACAGAAACTAATGTGCTCCGGGCCAGTGAGTCATCCCAAATCCAACAGTAGGTGTACGAAATTTGGAATTTTCTATATTCATATGGTGAAAAGGTTCTCTTTCATCAGGTAGCGGGATTAGGAGAAGCACTTTGCAAGCCTCAGCTCATAGCAGAGGGGGAAAGCAAGTCAACAATCCCACATCCCAGAGACTCTGAGGACGCTAGTCAAAGACAGTGAGGCAAAATGTTTAGACAGCATCTCTTTACTTGAAGTACTACTGGGTTTACATATTCTTACATACTCGAAGGTGACCTAAGAGACTATCAGAATTTATCATCTAAAGCCCCTTTCTACATTTAACACCGGGAATAGTGAAGCAGATCCCAAGCTGTGGTCAAAATATGGCAAGTCAAGAAGCCTTTAGAGCTGTCACAATCAGGGGACCACAAAATGGTACAAAGGCCACTCCACAGGGCTGTCCAGGGGTCACCACGTCCACACATCTGGATGACAATCCCAGAGTATACAGAAAAAGCAAACCGGCCCTGGCCACTGCCCAGTGTCCTTGGGATTTGCGATGGGGGTAGAACCGGCTCCAACACCTGGAACGGCCACAGGGTGCCCACGACTGTCCCAGGGGTTCTCCCAACATCCAGCATGTTTCAAAGCCACGGGAACAGAAACGACGATGAGAGCAATGGTGACTCCACCGGCTCGGGAGTCGGCTCCCAGGGCCTCGACATCCTCACGTGGCTTCTGTGGAAGGTGTGGGCTCAGCAAGTCAGGGAGGAACCTACACTTGTGTCTAAAATACCCACACGACAGACTTCACCCTCTTTTGGGAATGATTTCCTGGCTCTGCCTCAGCCAAGAACAGCTTCATTTTCCTGAAAGATATTGGGGCCAAGGAAGTCGAGCACCGCAGGTGACCAAACAGATCAGAGGGATGGTCCCTCACAGTAGGGACGGGAAGGTCCAATCGGAAGCCGGTGAAGCCTAAAGAAAACTCTGAGCACAGTTTCAAGGTTCCTTTTACCTACACTTCCTGACTAGGAAACACCACCGGGAGAAGTGGCAGTGTAAGGCCATGCCGAGTCAGGTGCAGGGCCCGCTCTCCCACGGGACAATCCCTCGGCTCTCCTATTTGGGGCCTCTCATGAAAATATGGGACTTAGAAAACAGCTCCCCAGTATATCCCACGCGCAGTGACAGAGCAGGAAAAGTAGAGTCGTGGAGGGGAGTTTAAGGTCAAAAGTATTCCAAGACATGGTGTGTGGCAGGAACGCCCACTAGCAGAGAGCATAGGTGACCAAGTCCCCTGATGAAATCTCTGCTCTTGAAGACAAGATGCTAGAATCATCAATACAGGAACTGTTTGTGATGGGAGATTCTAAGCCACCACGTACCTACGCGAACACATGTATAGAAGCACAGGGTCACGTGTTGTGGGAACATCAGCTCCCAAGACAGACCAAATCGTGCCAGTGTGGGTTCACAGGAAAGCTGTGTCCCCCTGGTCTGTGTCTCTGCCTTTCAAAAGACCAATTTCACACTAGCATTAAGATAGTCTCTTCCTTGGTGTGCTCATGGTGCCCAGAAACTTTCACGGTCTTGGCCCCCATCTCTGCTCCTTTCCACTTATATCATTCAGAAAGGTGTGGTCAATGAGGAGTGAAGCCCACACAGGGGATTGTAAGAAACACAGACAACCCAAATGAAAACAAGAGGAAAATCACCTTTGGGGAAAAGGGAGACAGAAGGACACTGGTGACTCATAGCACAAAATAGGGTCAGTTTCCCATGGATCTCATCAGCACCCCCTCTTCCTTGGGAATGGGCATGGTGTGGCCTTCCTAAGATTCCACATCTGAAAGAGCAGGGCCCCGGGTTGGGGATGCCTGGGAGAACGGCTCTCAGAGGCCACCAACAAGCTCTCTGGCCACAGTGTGACAGCTCTAAGCTTGAGGGGCTGGGCAGCTGGGCCACCAAGTGCACACCCACAGCCCCGTGGGTTTAAAAATTAACATGAATAAAAAAGAAAATAAGATGTTGGAGACCAAGACAACCTTAGCCCTCTATTTTTGCAATGTGACGATGCCTTACTCACTGCTTTAATTACAAGTGAAATTTTTTTTTGTTTTTGTTAACTTTATTTTGAGACAGAGCACATGCATGAGTGGGGGAGGGAAGAGAGAGAATCCCAAGCAGGGTCTGTGCTGTCAGCCCAGGGCTCGATGCGGGCCTCAAACCCACAAACCATGAGATCGTGACCTGAGCCGAGGACAAGAGTCAGACGCTCAACCAACTGAGCCACCCAGGCTACCTTAATTAAACAATTTTCAATTAATGGACATTATTTTATTCTCCTGAAAATGTTTACAAATAGCTTTTACTTAATATTCCGAGAGCATCCTGGCCTGAAAACCAGAGCCATGGCCCTGAAGCACGGAGGCCAGGCTGTGGGCCTCCCCTCAGCACCAGTGGAGAAAGGTTCTGTTCGCCTCCTCTTAGGATGGCTGGCCGGATGCACTGAAAACAATCCAAGCAAGCGGGACGGCAGCCACCGGTTGCGCAGGAGAGGCTGACCTACTCTCTAACTGCTGGATGTGCTCTGGTGTGTGTGCCCCGAAACCCTGTAGGCAGCCACCATGCCCATGGCTCACAGCGGACGGAGGCCTTGGAGGCGGCACAGTGGGACACAGGCCTCCCTGCACCTGGCCCTCACCACAGCCCAGGCTGGCTGACATCCTGGCGTCCAGGCCTGATGCTGCTTCCTCTCACGTGTGGGCAGGATGGTTTCCTCTTGCATCACTGTCTCCCACGCACGTCCTAGTGCCTTTCCAGAGTGGTTCCTGTCTCACGGGTCCCTGAAAGTGCCTTCTACCAAAGCAGAGAACACACACCCCCACCAGGCCCACGCACGCTCGTGGCTAGGAGAGGTCCAGCACACTCGAGTGAGAAGATCAACCGGCAGTAATCCTGATGCACACCAGAGGTCCTCTTGACCATTTTCCATCTTCTGCTTTCTGCCTGGACAGTCTAGGGCCTGTCGTGTGACCCGAGAGTCCTCTTCCCCGTGGGAGGGTTGGGCCCGTCCTCCCCACCCTGATGCCTCCGCGGTAGGACTAGGCAGAGCAGGCCTTCTCCAGAAACAGGTGGACTGGGGAGGTGGTCCCATCTATGTCCAAATCTCTGGAACCTGTGCATGTGACTTTATTTGGAAAAGCAGGCTTTGTAAGTGCAGCTACGTGGAGGACCTGGAGACCACCCTGGACTCCCTGGGGAGGGGGCTGGGGAGTACACGGAGGAATGTTCTTAAAACAGGAGTCAGGTAAGACCACCGAGAAGGGACAGAGCATGGGGCCCAGCAAGCACCGAAGCCGGGCAGGATGGAGCCTCCCTGCTCCCGCTGAAATCTGCCCATGCACCCGGTGGTGTGGACACAGCGCTGGCCTCAAGTCAGGACGGGGAAAGGTGCCGCAGGAAGACAAGGAGGAGAATCAGAAGAATCCACGCCACTTCTTCCCACCGAGGACTCAAGCGACAGGGGGGTAAGAGAAAGCAGAACGTCAGAGATGTTGAGAAACACCATCAAGTGAAGCCACATCATCAGGAAGGAGGCAACAACCCCTCTTGGGCATGCGCCTGCTGCCCCTCTGCAGAGGCCATGGGGACAGACCCCTCCCGGTACCACGGAGCACCCACCTGGGAGGTGGCAGGACTCGACCAGCAAAAGGCGAGGAGGAAAGTGTGAAGTCACAACTGCATTCAGAACACTCGACGTGACCCACAAGAAAGGACCTTAGGGGCAGCAGTGATGAGTGTACAGTGGCCTCAAGGAGGAGTGTGTAGCGGGAGGAGAGTCAAGGGTATTCGGTGGGACCTGGCGGGTCTGTGGAAAGGCCTGCAAGCCCCGGAACATTCAGTATGGGGGAACACAGCCAAGGATGGCTAACGCGTGTTCTCAGAGAGGCCACACCCCTCGGACATCTGCTTGGTGCTTGGTCTGTTTCTCAACTGACATTTCTTTTTTAAGCATCATTGGATTCACCAAATCAAGTTTTAATAAACCGTGTGCAAACGAATATACCTATGGGGAATTGGTCTCTTTGCAGAAACTCTCAGATGCCTAACACTTACCCAGCTTTGGTGGGGAAAAAAACAATCTTAGATGTAAAACGCAGGGAAGCACTTTGTTGTTCCAAACCTCACACTTAACACTAAGGACTAGGAAGTGCAGAAACTAACGATCAGCCAGCAAAGGTTCTCAACAGGAAGACACAGAATGACCTAAATATGCCCTGACAGAAAGGAGAAGGGAAGTCTTACTCCACAGAAAGAAACTATGTGTCCTTCACAGTTAGTAAACGATCAGCCCTGGCGGCAGAGACAGTACAGGAAGAGGAAATCCCAGCGATTGTCAGCTGTGCGCTCCACACAAGGCCCACGGGTCAGGGCGACCATCCCTTGACCCAATGGCCATAAGCTCTCTGTGGCGTGGAGGGAAGGAACCATCCCAGAGTCGCCTGAGCTATGAGGGATCTTGTGCCACAGCCTCCCGAGGTGGCCTCATGAGGGCTGCTTCGGAATCTGTGTCTTCTCCTGTCTCTGCCCCTCCCATGCTCATGCTCTGTCTCTCTGTCTCTCAATAATAAATAAACATAAAAAACGTAAGGAAAATCTACAAATGGGGAATGAGGTCCACTCTTTAAGCTTGTTCACAAACAAATGTAAAAAGTTGATTTCCGTAAGAACAGTAAGACCTTTATTAGAGTTGCACTACATTATTTCCAGGGTCTCGCGTCTTCCTCCTGGGTGCACACCCAGCACTCTGCCCCGCGGTGGGAGCCCAGTGCTTCCTGATTGGTCTTCTGAGAGTTGTGGTGCCAGGGAGCTCAGGGTGGGCGTGGGGCAGGGGTGGGGGGAGGACTGGCCCAGGTCCCCCCCCCGCCCAGGCTTGCCGCGGCCTCAGCTCCCAGGTTCTGCGGGTCACTCCAGGCAAGCTGCCCAGGCCCCCAGGACTAGGCTCTGATAGAGCCAATGCACTGAGGACACCCACGATGCCTAGCTGTAGTAGGTGGAAGAGCACACTAATATTCAAGCAGATAAGCAGAAGTTAGGAGTCATCATAGATCATTGAAGTCTGAGCGCGCCACAGCCTTGTTACATACGAAGTCGGCCATTCTCCACCATTGTTCACATTCCAGTCAAAGAGCCTCCCGTGGCGCCGTCGCCGAGGGGCTGGGGCAGGTCAGCATGTCACGGACCGACGACCAGCTGCATCTTCTTTGGCTGCATAGAGGACAGAGAGGAAGTGGCCCAGAAGTCTGCAGGGAGAATCTCTGCTGACCCAGCAGCTAAGTCACAAATGTCCTTGGGTCTACACTGTTTTCTCCAAGAAGGTGCCTTCCTAAAGTTTTGTCATCCTCCAGAAATCAAGACTGATTGGAAATTAAAAAACAAAAGTGTATACTAAAGTTACCAGCCCTTTAAAATGACCTCGCTCTGCAATTTTGTTTACAGGTATTTACCCACATTCCTGACAGCCATCGGGCCCCCTGCGCAGAAGGCAGTCCCAGGGGGTAAAGGGAGACAGGGCCACCACACTTGTGCCAGGACCCTGACCGGGCACAAGTCAACAGAGTCCTGGGCTGCCTGGGCCTGCTCCACTGTCTATGTGAAATCACTTCCTGCCATAGAAGAGACTACCTTTTCGCTTTCCAAATAGTCTTTAAGCTGCAGACTGTGCCACACGCTGGGACAGTCCCACAGCACCCTTTCCCTTGCCCTGTTCTCCTCACAAGCATGTGTTCATTCTTATGGCAATCACGACAGTCTTAAGTAGTGGTGTGGGAGTAAATCAGTCCTGGTTTTGTAGAAGGAGAATGCAACGTTTTGTGTCTTTTCAAATAAATAACTGAAACATTCCTCCAGAGCACAGGGCCCTGGATTGCAGTGAGATATCCGGCTACCCCCAAAACACAACTTACAGGCTCTATTCCCAGGCTGCAGCCAACGTGTTATGTCAAAAACATTTCTGAAGACTATCCGTGTCAAATAGCAAAAATGAAAGAAACCAAACTCCTTATCTCTGTGAAACTATTGGTGTCTCAATAGCTAATTGGTTTATTTATTTTCTTATAGTTTTCTTTTTTCATTTTTGAAAGAGACAGAAACAGCAAGAGTGGAGCAGGGGCAGAGAGAGAGGGGGAGAGAGAATCCTAAGCAAACTCCCCACTGTCAGCACTGCGTCCAATGCGAGGCTCAAATTCACCAAGTGTGAGAACATGACCTGTGCCAAAACCAAGACTCAGATGCTTCACTGACTGAGCCACCCAGTTGCCCCTGTTTTACAGTTTGAGAGACAGAGAGAGAGAACGAGTGTGTATGAGGAGAAAGGGGCAGAGAGAAAGGAGGAAGACGACCCAAAGCAGGCTCCACGCAGAAAGCAGCCAACCCACACTTTTTGTTACCTCTGAACTTACAAAAATACACATTTCGGGGAGCACTGGGGTGGGAGAACCAGAAGGCACTACCACAAATATTAGTGTTTTCATTACAGAAAATATAAGGATGTGAAAGAAAACACATCAGCAACATCTAAGGGACAGAATTTTCCCAGCATGGTTCCAGGAGCAAAAGGTCTACTTTCAGTATCAAATTGCATACAGCCAGGTGGCAACTATCCAAGTTAGTGTAAAACACTTTTATACACTTCAAACATAGGGACATTCAAATCAGACCACTGTTAAACAGTTTCTACAAATTTCCATTCCCAGGGAACCAAAAGCCTGAGGGTTCCTACGGAATTGTGAGCAATAACAGAAATAACGGCAATTCACCTGAACTACAACTGACAGCGTGCCGGTCATGATCCTTATTATGAGTTCTGAGAAGGAGACTACATTGAGGCAGACGGAAAGAAACCAACGGACATGTCCGGGGGCTGAAGCGGAAACGGCCTCTACAGGGAGGGGCTCTGTGGGCCCAGTGTGGACTTGAGGCACCCCACTCCAGACCTCGCAGGCTCTCAGGGCATTGAAGAGTGGCCACACGCCTTGCCTAATGTCCGGTGTATCACAGAGCCCACTGACTTCAGCCCTGGCTCAAGGCCCCATCCCGTCGTCCCACCATCCCCAATGTCCCCCCTTGGCCCACCTCCTGCTCCACCCCGCTAGCCTGCAAACCACCTCTTCTGTTGAAAAGAGCTCACTTTTATTTATCAGTTGTCAGATCACTGGGATATGGTTTCAACCTGCCTCCTTCACCCACTTAACTCAGCTCTGGGACACGGTCAACCCACGTGTGACATGATCTGCAGTGGAAAGTCCCAGAGAGATATGCCCGCACCACTCCTCTGGGCCCCCATCCCGGGCATCACAGCGCCTCAGCTGCTTGGTAGCAAATGAAACCCACTGCTGTTACTCGTTGTCAGAATCGAGACCAGTTGAAAATAAGATGTACTGATTAGACTGCAAAGGTCAGAGTCTATTTAAGAGAAACTCAAACACTACAGGGGAAGGAAACACAGGGGCAGCCTAGTGAGTGCGCCAGAGAGGTCACCAGCATGAAGGACAGGTTCTGAATGCTGGTGACCAGGTCCTCACAGGGGCTGCAGTTACACATAATGTGATGCAGCTTCTGTGTTGCAAGTATCTCGTGGATATTTAGATGCAGACACTCCTGAAAGCCATGTGACGGAAGTGCTCCCACTGTTCCGAGTTACAGGTGAGAAAACGGAAGCACAGGAATGCTAATCTGGACTTTCCCCAGAGCCCCAAACCCAACTGTGCAGGAGCCAGGCTCAGACTCAAGTGCTCTGGGGCCACACCCTCACGTGAGCCACAACATATCCTCCCTGCACAACTTCTCAAGGTACACTGGGAATCCATGTGAGACCCTTCAAGATTTCATACGTGCTCTACGTCCTCCAGGACCCACAGTTTCAGAGGAGCCTCAGGTTCAGCGTGGAGGACATAATACTGCTTGGCAGCTATAGACTATATTGAGCAAACAAACAGCTACTGCTTTCAAAACAGGTACAGCTGAAAAGTGTTCAGCAAGGTGACAAGAAACACAATGCTTATTTTTTAAAGTTTTTGGTGTTTTTCAGCTTGTCTGCCCAATTGTCTGAGTCCCAGGGCACCTTGGGAGGGTTTTCAATTCAGTGGCTCCAATTCAGTGGCTGTGGGGAAGCAGAGTGATGAAATGGGAGGTGGGGGGTGTCAACGGCCACGGGAGGTCTCCCGACACGGGGAGGGGTCTGCAGGCAGAGACACCACGGATCTAGAGGAATGAGGCCAGTAAGACCACCCACACGCTGCAAACACGCAGGGGACACCAACCTGGTCATGCAGGCTCGTCGCTGGCGTGGCTGGGGTGGACCTTTTCTTTTCTGGCGAGCAACCAGCGGGTGGATTTTGTGATGCCCTTCTTCTTGGGGGCATTGTTCAGTGAGTCCTCGTTATTGCTAGTGTTGCTGAGGTTGCTCAAGGGGCCATCCTGAGAGGCTGTGGATCTGGGGGACGCACAGGAGAGCATCTTCCACGCGTGCTCGTCGCACGACACACCGCCCCACGTGATTAGAAGCACAATCCCTCAGCTTCTAGGGAGGGCTGCGCCCTGGGAGCTGACACTGTCTCCCTCCCAAGTATATCTGGAGTCCAAGCACCTTGGGTGGAGAACGCTCAGCACCCCTCCCTGGCCGTGACCCGGGAGCACGGAGGACATGCACACCTGAGCCACCCCAGGACGTGGTGCGAGTAACAGAGAGGCTGCTGAAGCTGCCTGGTGGGGGTGGGGGGAAGAGAGCATGGCTCCTGACAACCCCACAGGGCACAGTGCAGCCCAGGAGAGGAGCCCTAGGGAGCATGTCACCCAGGATCCACCGGGAGGAAAAGGCAGGTCTCAGGACTGCTGGTGTGTAGGATCTGAGCAAACGAGGTTGCCCTACAGCCACCAGCATCACAAGACTCTGGTCTTTCCCACCTGCCTTTTGCCCTGCTGGCCACACCCAGGGCACCCAGGCAGGTATCCCAAGAACACCGTGCACGTAAACTCAGTTCATTGGCCTTTCTTTGGAATCGCTGTTCCGACCCTTTCTCCCCCATGGAGAGATCAAAGGGTTCTCAGAGCTGAAAACCAGCCCACAGGCATATCTCCTACGATGCCTGTGCCCCTTACTTTGTGGCGTCCCTGATGTCCTCGTGGCTGGCCTTGGGCAGTGCCCCTTGCTGCAGCCTGTCCAAGCTCAGGGACCTCTGGGAAGAAGGAGCTGATGGTTCCCATCGTGTCCTTGCCACACTATCTTGTGACTCTTCCTCCAAAGGCAGCAACTGTGGGGTGGAGAGGAGAGTGACATCAGTTCACCGTGCACCCAGACAGAGGAGCACACAACCCTGAAATGACAGCCAGCAACTCATTTGAAAAGCTATGAGCTGTGCTTTGTGCAGCGTCCAAAACGACTTCCTAGGATCGGCCTAACGCCAGGGAAAGGGTGGTTTCGCGTCCGGGCAGTGGGCCCACTGAGACCCCCAGCCCATCTGCACCGAGGGGTGTACCCTCCCCAGGACCTCGCACCACCAGGAGCCCGGCCACAGAAGGTAGAGGCGGAGACCCAGACCATGTCACCATACACCACGGCCAGCTGAGAAGGAAGGTGCTTGTTTCCTGACGCCATTCAGGGCAAACCCTGGTGAGCACGGAGCCCTCCCATGCACGATTGTGCAAAGCTCTTTGTTTGGGGGAAATGGAGCGAGCTTGTGGCCTAATCCACTGTCACTTCTGGTAGCGATGCAAGGCTGGAATCTACAGGGACGTGTGTAAAATGACAAGGCACCCAACCCCCTGACCCCACACTCGGGTCTGACTTCTGCTTCTCGGGGACATTTCGGTTGAGGTTACAAACTGACGGACTCATCGGCAGCTTACAGACAGTCTGCTCGACACGGTGGAGACACAGTGTCCCTTGGCTGCCGTCACGACAAATGAACCCCTTCTGACTCCATTTTTCCTTCTGTCACAGGTTGTGGGTCTGTGGCTATGTGGCTGTGGGCCCTGGAAAGGACCGTGGGGCCACGGACCCGCCAGCGTTATGACCCTTGGCAGGTCCTGGTGGTGAGGCAGGGCCGGATCTCATGAGACACACGTGTAGGACTGGCGAGACAGGCACAGCCAACTGGGTTTGTACCAGGACCTCCGAAGCTGCATGGGGCTCGGGACACCCATGGCGGTCAGCACCAAGTGGAGCTGAGCTCAGGGAAGACACAAGCATAACCAACAATTACAGACACCTGCCTCCTCTCCTGATTTCCATGACAATCATCAGACAACAAAAGGCTACCTTAACAGGCTACAAATTATCCACAGAAAACCAAACAGGGTTAGACTTGCTTCACGCAAGTAGATTTCATACCCAGGTGGAAGCAAGGATATGGAGAAAACAAACACCGAAAGGGAACAAGACAGGGAGCCACACTAGCGACCAGGCTATGAGGTGAGCAGAGACGGAGGGTTCCGGGAGCACACCCTCCCCTGTGTCGCAGCGCAGTCCACACACAGGCCCCCGCCCAGCACTGGGTCCTGCCAGACTTGTGCCTATGGGCCATTTCAGTCTCAACCAGAACGGGAGACTCCCGCAAGGCTGGGAAGTGCAATGCCCGTGCTGGCCCTGTCCGCATGGACCTGACTCCCACTGCACATACACCTAGACTTCATCCCCCAAAACCTCCAAAGAGCCCTCCAAGTAGCCATCAGTGAGCTGGGGGAGCAGGCCGTCCTGCCTGGGTGTTCATCACACGACCCTCTGTTCCTTGAGAAAGGCTTGCCACAGAGGAAAAGGCAGCACGAGCCAGCAGAATGCAGGGCGTGCCCTGTGCCCCGTCGCCGATGTGAGCTCCTGATCTCTGAGGACCGTGCACCGATGGGCAGTGTGTGGGCACCCCAAGGGCCATGATTTTTTCGCTGTCCTCACTTACCAGGAGGGCAAGGCAGGAGAAAAAGACGGTGATTAATACACCCCGGTCACAAAACAACCAGTGACCGAACTGGCACTTGAACGCGAGAATTCAACTGAACGGACACACCATCTCTGCAGTGGAGGGGCTCCCCCAGCTGCCGCCCAGCTCTGTATCAGAGGCACGGCCCTGTCAGCACATGGCTGGGAAGGTCTGGGATGGGGGTACGATCCAGGAAGCAAGGCATCCCAGTTATGAGGCGGACTCTCTGGTCGAGGGTTCCGACCCAAGGCACGGCGCTTCCCCTGAGAATGGGCACACCCACATCATTGTCCCCTGGACACAGGAGGTGTCCTGTCCCAGTGAGGGGCACTGTAAATGGGAGAAGGGCGCCCGAGCAAAGGTGGGGTATGTGGCAGAGTGGTTTCTTGGCCAGTGTTTGCCCTGCAAAGTGTCCTCATGCACAGGACCCCGGCTCTCGGGCTCTGGTTGCACATCTGGAAATGGGCTAACCACACAAGCTGTGGCTCGCGGGGATGTCTGTGAGGGCCAGGTAACAGGATCCTAAACCACTGCACACACCAGGTGGCGAACCCGAAGAGCTCATTGAATGCTACTGGCTACGGCTGTCAAAAGCGGTTATCCCGAAATCGAAAGTCTATGGCTCTGCTTCAGTAATTTCTCTTCCTAGAAACTTCTATGTCTCATGGAACTAAGTACGCAGCGCAGCGAGCAAGACACAAACGAGAGACAACGGCGAGCTCTGGTGGCCGTCGCAGGTACCGTGGAAACCGGCCGCCACGCTCGAGTCCCCAGTGGCTCCTGTACTTCCCCGCACACGCCAGCCGCTCGTCCTTACCCAGCTGTGGTGCTCACTGTGAAGAGACGGGCACTCTCCCCCACACCACAGACAAACACGGCTAGGTTGCACTACGAAACCCTTTCGCTTCCTCCGATGCTTCCTTACATCACTAGGCTGACAGAGGCATGCAAAGAAAGGAAGAGAAATCAGATTTACTGCACACTAGGAAGTTAAAATTTCCAAGACAAAACGAGCAAACATATTTTAAAGAGAACAACAGGATGGATATAATTGAGAGAAGATTTAGAAACAACCACGACTGGAAGCAGAACTTTGTGCCACCACACATGTAAACGTGTGTTTACCAGAGACGCTACCAATTATCACTCAGGGACGTAAAACTCCATTACAACATACACAACTCATTAAAACATGGCATCCTGCCGAACAAAGACATCTAACAGGTGCCTATTCTAAACTTTCCTGTAACTGTTCTCCTTGTTGAAAACCAAGTTACACCTTTACAGTATCACCCTAGGGGATGCCGAAGTTCCCGCAACACCTTGTATAACTCCAAACAAACCCACTCTGTTAATGCCCTGCTGGACGTGAATGTGAAATCCTGACCTAGAATTTGAGTGACAACCTCTCACAAATCACTGTGCTGGTTACAGGAGGGTGCCCTGGGCAGGTACGTGATAAAAACGGGCTTAGGGGCAGGTGACAGCTTCACTTGTAGGAGTCCTGAGTTTCAGTGTAGAAGGCAGTACTTGTGCTCAGTAAGCCCATGAGATTTGGAGTCCTGAACACGAGCGTCGGCTCCGCAAAGCGTGCTGTCTGTATCGAGCTTCCGTTCAGCTATGCTCAGTGCCTTATGTCTTTTGAAGAAACACTTCGTTTACAGATTATTACCTAGATCAAACCCGTATCCACCTGTACTATACAGTGATACGCTAACGACAATTTATCACTATTGGGGCAAAACCCCACTATCTACTGACAAATGAAGATGCAGGAGAAACAACACGAGCCAGCCACGACTGACCACAGACGCTCCAGGGCAAAACAGCAAACTGACAAAACACAAACCACAGAACTTTTACCCTGTGTCTCCTTCCAGCTAGCACTGCGTCTCTGCTCCCAACCAGAGTTCAAGTCCTCCAGAAAGCTGCCCCTACTGTGTCTACACAGACTCTGGAACTCTGGCGAGTGGGCTTTAGCGCAAGGGCTCCTGGACCAGACCACCGTGCTCCTCGGCCTCCACCTTGCCTGGCCCCACCCAGCACGACCAGGCCACCGCTCTCCCTTTCCCTGAGCACCTGGCTCACTGAGCTCCTTCCACCTTGTCGTGACCGCTTGGTCTCTGCCAGTTCTGTGTCTCTCTCTCCACTGCCACACTGGGCAGTGCCCAGAGACCCACCCTTGGACTCTGGGGCTATCCACAGGTGCCCACCTAGGGACTTGTCAATCATCTGTCAAACAGAAATAGATTACTAACACACATATCGCCTTACTTCCCTTTCGCTGCTGGTCTCTTCTCACTACACTGTGCACACATAGGGGTGCAGGCCTATCCTCTGACTTTTTATCTATTTATTGCTTTCTTTGTTTTATTTCAAGTGGGGGACGAGCAGAGAGAGGGAGAGAGAGAGAATCCCAAGCAGGCTCTAGGCGCGGTCAGCACAGAGCCCCATGCGGGGCTGCGGGGCTCCGGGGCTCGATCGCACAAACCCAGAGATCGTGACATGAGCAGAAATCAGCAGTCGGACGCTTGACCGACTGAGCCACCCGGCGCCCCTCATCTGGGTTTTTCAGTCATGCTGCACCCTAGCTCTGGGACGATGTCTGCACCAAACTTGTTCCATGACTACAGGTGCTCAAAACTTACACAAATATATAAAAATATACGCAGCCGAAGAGACAAAGGACAAAAGTACTTAGACTCCAAAGGTGAATTCTTTGTTGTTTAAGGATGAATACACGTGTTCATTTAACCTTCATTAGCGTTTCAAACCCTTACTAATTTGCATTGTGCTGTACTTAACACTAGGTCCTATCTTAATCCACATTGCTACTTGATACAAAGAAAGAACAAAAGCTCTCAAAAGTAAATTCTAAGGCAGCAAAAGAAGAATGGGGGAAGCAGCAAGGAGAAAGCAGCCTATCAGTCCTTTAGTTCCAGAAGAGCCTCACAGACAGGAAAAGGCAGGTGACATTGGAGCTGGCAGGTCGGTCCCACGAGAGCCCCCAGAGGATGGAGATCCTTGCCTTGGAAGGCTCATGTCGCAGACGGGCCACACGGCCTTTCCGGCGGCGCTGCAACACCGTGCTGCTGCTGCTGCTGCTGCTGGCATCCGTGGGGCTGTCCGCCAGACGGAACCTGGAAGCTGGGATGCTGCCGACATGCGTCCACCTGAAATACGGAGGGAAACAATCAACAAACACGCACACACACACCGAGGTTGTTATCTAAAGAAAAGGGGACTTTGTCAGCCAGGCCAAAACCCGTCAATTAGGAAAATGAGGTCACAGAAAAAGGTCTCCAATGAAGGCATCCTTGCCCCTGGCTCCAGTGCAAGCCCGCTAGCCGGGTCCTGTGGAGACAGGGTCTCCCGGGCCCAGCAGGTGCAACGCATCCCCGCGGCCCAGACTTCCCCGAGGTGGAGCAGCGCCTGCCCCCAGTCAAGCTGTCATCCAGCGTGTCTGCACCACCTCCTGCCCAACTGACCGGGAAGCACTCCTATACGTCCCTCTGGCCTTCACCTGCCATCGGCCCACGTGTGCCAAGGCCCTCGCTGTGATGCCAGGTGACCCCAGGTTTTCCTCCACCAGCCACTATCGGCCCCAGGGGCATCCGCGGCAGGATCATTGGGAACCACAGCTCGCAGCTCCCGTACACAGGAGGCAAAAGCGTCTCTGGCCTCTGTGCAGTTAGACTAACAGACAAATGTCCCCCTTGGCCACAGAAGTCTCCAGAAAAGTTCCATGGAGCCCCCAGCCCCTAGGGTGGAGTCACTTAATTGGGCTGTCAGCTGCTCCCCTCAGCAAAGGCTCTGGGCACGAAGCGGTCAGCAGCTGTGAAGGAGCACCCGCCAGCCCACGTGCCCGGCCTCAGCCACGGGTTCACCCTCCACACTTGAACCCTGCACGGGAGTCCAGTGGCTCCTTGATCTCTGGAAAAGAAGAGAAGCTGACTTCCGTTTCACAAATCCCAGTGCGGCCTGAGTGGGCCTGCCTTTGGAGCAGGAGCCTGCACCTAAGGGGGCCCAGTCAGCTACTCGAGGCACTGTCACACCAGAATGACTCTCACCTGGTACCTATTTCCTACAAAGAAGCAAGCAAACCTTTTAATACCTTGCTGACAATTACTGTCTGCAGGAAGCAGCTCACAAGCCGGCTGACCCGCTCCCTCACAGGCGACTCACCAATGTCCCAACAGACTTAAAGCGATTACATGTCATTCTCCAGTCTTTTCAAAAAGCTAAGAAACTGGGAGCACTGCGCTAACCCCACCAATGTGAAGGTGACCTTCACAACCATGGCCACGTGTCCACTCCCATGGTGACCCCACTGGTGTTACCGAAGGGACCACAGCTTCCGGGGACGCTGGGTCCGAACCTGGCACGCTGGACCCCTCCTAGCCCCACACCATCACTGCCACACTCGGTGGAGGGAGGCCGCAAATAAACCCACCCAAACACGAACAGAACTTTCCCTAACTTCCACGCCTCCTCCCATGGCTGTGAGCTCTGTCATGCCTCCCGGTCTCCTGAGATTCCAAACCTAACCTCTGCAATGAGGTTTCACTTCTCCCTCTTGCCAACTACGAAGCTACCGGCTCCCTGAGCTACATCCAGTCACTCTGCCCATTCGGCCAAAGGATTCCTCTGGAAGATACACAGCAGGTGCTAACATATGTGTTTGTGAGGTGGTTCATGTTAGGCACGGTGAAGGGCAGTGTCCCCCCCAGCCCCGCCCCATCATCAGTTAGGTGGTACCTGGAAAATGGATCGCATCAGACTACAACACGCTCAGGGTTATTGTGTGTAACTCTGATCCGGTTCGGGTCATAACATAGCACACCCACGGTTCTACATTGGAACCATGAGCTGGTTCAGGTCATACTGGTGACAGAGGGAAGCCGCCCCCAGCCGCATCTCAAACACATCTGTGAACCAGGAAATGTCATACCCGTGGTGAAGCGAAGAGCCTCTCAGTCTTGCCCGCTTTAATTCAGCCCTCAGTGCTTCCATGCTCTGTAGAAGCCGATCCTGCAAAGCAGCAAATGACAACGACACTCACTGCAAGCAAGGTTAACGATTCTTTGCCTCAAGAGTCCGTTCAACACGGAGCACAAACTGGTAGTGGCCAGAGGAGAGGAGAGTAGGGGCGGTGGGCAAAAGAGGTGATGCTGATTAGGAGGCATAAGCATCCAGATATCAAATAAGGCCATCTCGGGGATGAAAAGCACCGTACAGGGAATACGGTCCGTGATACCCTAAGGACTCTGTATGGTGACACACGGTGACCACAGTGATGGTGGTGAGCACAGAGTTACGCGTGCAATTGGTGAAACGGTATGCTGTCTACTTGAAACTGATACAACACTGTAGGTTCATTACACGATGGGGAAATTTAGCAGTTACAAACCCCAAGACCATTGTCTCTAAGAGTCCTCCAGTAAACACCCGGATCACCAAGTGAACGTCCTAAACCCTACTGAACAGTTAGGTCTCAGGCCTAGCAAGGTTACAGAGGAGAAACACCGAGCCACTAACACTTCTTCCTAATTATGTAGAGAGGAGCAGGACTTTCTGGGCGGTGGGGGAATAGCCCTTCTGTGCAATAGGCACGTGCTCCTTCGTGGACCCTCCGCAGCCCAGCCTCACGTCTGCACACGCAGCACCAGGGAGCAAAACCGAAGAGGACCTTCGGTCACACAACAACGCCCTAGGCAGTGCCGTCCCAGGCAGCAGACACCGCCGCACGTGGCTAACTGAGTGCCCAAAGTGGGGCTGGTCCCGACCACAGGGGATGGAACTGTGAGACGGCCCGTGGGTTGCAAGGACTGAATGTGGAAAAACATTGTAGAGTAGCTCCTTCATGTCTATACTATTTACATGATACAGTAACACGTTGCCTGCATCGGGCTACATGAAAACTAACATCACCCGTCTGTTTGACCATTTCGAATGCAGCCGCGAGAATCCTTGGGATGACACCCGTGTCACCTGTTACCTTCCTGCTGGGCAACGCTGCACTCAACGAAAGGTTTGCGTGAACATTTTAGCTTTCGAGCGGACCCCCGAAGGGACTCAGAAATCTGAACCCCATAGGCTGCACAGCTCCAACTCCGCCACATGCGTGCCATTCAGACTTGCCAGCGTGGGGCCCCTCGAAAGCACAGTGGTGGCTCGCCTTGGAGGAAGTGTCAGCCCCAGAGGTCACCTGCTCCTTTCCAGTCTCAAGGGATCACTGAATGATTGAGAGATGGAAATACCTTCTCACGTTGCGTTTCTTGTAACTGTTTTTTCAGATTGCCCACTTCTCCTAACGGAGACTTCTGAGAAAGGTACAGTCCTTTAGTGTTGATTCTTTCAAACGTTCCACATGCTAGAGCACGCCTACGTTTCTCTTTACAATAACGCAGCACCACAGAAAAGTCATGGAGTGGATGGCCATACCAACGAACAGGGTCACATGACCACAGAGTGAAATGCTGTCTGTGAAACTGCAGTAACAGCCTTTCCTCATGCTTTGTCCATGTACAATTTCTTCACGGATCAATGTCTGACTGTAAGTATGACAAGTTCCTAAGTTTACTTGCAGCAGGTACACTGGTTCGTACTAGCTTTTAGGGTCTGTGATGCCTCAGTCACTTGGGAAACCTGACCTAAGTTTCGTACATAGAATTCCAATCTCACATACAACTATTCTACCTAAAGGCTGGCCCCAGTGATCAAGGTAGAACCTCACGTGGGGTATAATAACGCACCTCATAATGGGTTTTACCCAAAACAAGTGTGTCGTGTAATTAGCATTGCTCACTGGTGTCTCCAAGTGCCCATCTTAGGGAAGATTCTGGGCTCATCTACAGGGACACAGGTGTCACCAGAACCGGTAGTATCAGGTCCGCACCCAACTGTCACCACCAGAGCTTCTCTCACAGAGATCCTATGATACTGCTTCCCTCCCGTTACACCTCAAGTGTATCCGTTATGATGGTGTAAGAGTCCAGGCTTAGACTCTTTCCAACCCAGATGAAAAGAGGGAAGGCAGGAGATGGAACAGGAGAAACTCTGTTTTCAGCTGCTTAAATGCTTGACAGAACTGCGCACTCCTACCGGTCCGTCTGGACAAAAGAGGTACAAATTAGCTCCCCAGACAAGAACCAGGCTGAAGGTTCCAGCACAGGGGTGGCCAACGAGGGCCTGCTGACCACATCCAGCCACTGCCGGGTCCTATCAACAAAGGGTTATCGACACACGGCCCCTCCCCTTAGTTATATACTGCCTATGGCTGTTTCTGGGCCCATCTTTGATTAGCATGAAGCTAGCTTACTCCTTACCTCTCAGTTAGTAAAAGCCTAACATACTCTCGGGCCCTCCCCAGACCATACTCCTCTTCTAGACAGTAAGACTCACCTTCCCGCACACATACGTCGGGCAGGGACAGGACACTGGGAACTTAACGCAGACAGTGGGTAACAGCCTGCAGTTTTCCGCGTGAAAGAATCATTTCTACTTTCTACAGTGGCTGTTAGCCTCTCTTCCACGCTGCTCCTCAGGATCACAACGTGAGCGTCTCCTCTGTGAGGACGGGGAGGCACTCAGCCGCTGTCTCTCATGTCCTACCTTATCTTCCACAGCAGCCATTCTCTCCTTAAGATGACGCTGAAGACGCTCATCAGATTCGGAAAGGAGCTGGTCAATAGTGCCCGACAGACATTTATTAGTCTCTTCATTCACTTTTTCTCTCTGCCTTACCTGAAAGAGAAGACGCAGGCTTGAAGCAAAAGTGCGAACATTGGCTCAGACGTGCGAATGACCAGCGGTGCGACCCACACGCACGCCATCCTCGGCTGCCCCTTCCCACGGCACTCTTGGGCGTGCTTGTGCCTCACTGCCAGCACCGACCTCCCGGGACACAGAAACGCAGGAACCTGCTTCCTGGGGTCATCACTTAGCAGGTGCCTTTGTTTCTGGGAAACAAAACACGCATGGGCCTTCACGAATGTCCTCATTATTAGCTCTCAGATGGGCTCAGGAGGCAGATGTACATGCAGGAAAGAGCATATTCTTAAGGGGATCAGCTTATCTACACACGGGAGGAGGAATATTCCGGGGCGGAAACAGAAGCTCGGATCTGGCCTCAGGGAGAAAGAAATGAATCAATTGACAAAACCGAAAGATAAAACAAAATCCACTTTGGGAAAGATTCAGTGGTGAGAAAGACTTTCACCTGTTTTTCGTGAAGTTCCCACATCTCCTGAACGTTTTGTAATGGAACTTGTATTAGAAATTCATAACAAATTACCTCAAGTAATTTCCGAACGTAACCGCAAAGTTCACGGGTCTGTGTTATATACAACTCTCATCAATCGTCTGGTTTAAAAACTTGTTTCTGCCGCATCTCCTGAATTAACCCAAAACAGAAGCGCCGAGGACAGGCCGGCAGGATTCAGGGGCTCCTGCCGGGCGGAGGGCCGTGGGGTACGGACTACACATGTGCCCTGCAGTCGGGGGGCCCAGGGAGGAGGAAGAGCCCACAGGACACACCCGCAGGCTAGGCAATGGACAGTCCCTCCATGCTCGGGCTTCCTCATCTCTAAGCCACACCTGCTGGCACCTCTTTCCTTGGGAGCAGGCAACAGAAAGCACGACCACCACACCTAACACGCAGCAACGGCCATCACTTGGCCACCCCACAAGAAGGGATCAGCACCCAAGTATTTTTCAAGCAAAATAGCTTAAAAATTTCCTTGGAATTGTCTCAGTTATACTAGATTCCTTATCTCAACACCTGTCCTTCCAAACTACCATACAGTGCTAAAGGCAATGAAGTGCTTCTCTAAGTAGGTGAGGTCGAATTCTTGGCCCAAGAGGCTAGTGTCTGGTTGTGCTCGCTTGTGTGTATGTGTCATGGCAGGCTGGGGTCGGCCAACACGAGCCGTCACGCTGGCATCAGAAGCTTCACTCCGCGAGAACTCATGTTTTATTCTCTGACCCTGAGGGCCAAGCACACGAGTTTCTGGTGTAAGTTAAGGGTGAGTGTTTCGAGTTTTCTGGTGAAAACAAAACCTGATGGCCTTGGATGGACGTCCCAAGATGGGGAGGCCGCTGCCTGCTCTGTCTCCTGGGTGTTTCACGTTGACGTCCGACCAGCTACCCAAGGAAAAGTCTCAGGGGATTCAAGGGACAGGGGCCTCCCTTTCGTCAAGTCACGATTATGCTATTCCTCTTCTTAGGAACATCTACCCTGACCTGTGCCTTTACATCTCAACTAGAAATTCAGGATGTGGGGACCAAGGTCAGGCCCATGACCTGATTTCAGGACCTCAGTGTCATGTCCTAAGGAAGGAGGCCCCTCCTCTAGGCTGCCCTACCCCAGGCCAGTACCTCCGCTTTGGCCAAGGGACACCCACGAGGTCCCGCGTCAACCGTGAGTAGCTGCTAATGAGCTGCTGGGCACAGTAGGCTGTGTGGGTGCCTCCACCCCTAAGCGGCACTGCCTCCGGGGCCCCAGCGTCCAGAGAACATTGTCCACATGCTAGGAGTGTTAACTAGCATCCAACTCGCACAAGAGTCCACTGTACCCCTGATGGGATCGAGAAGGGGCCTGGCGTCCACAAGGGGAAAAGTAGGAAACAAGGGACCACTCCATACCCCCACACCCCAAGCCTGTGCCTCATCCTCAACCACTGCCAGGTGCGCGGCTGCTCCGCTCGGACACGTACCCGCTGCAGTTCTTGTTTCTTTTCCTCCAGCTGGGCCTCCATCTGGCGCAGCCTTTCCTCGATGTTGCCACGCCTCTGCTCGGCCTGTGGGCGACAGCGGGGTCAGAAGAGCTGGCGGCCCCACACCACACGCTGTGCCTACGCACGACATGCTGTGAGCGGCCTTCCGCCTGCTCACAGTCCCTACCGGCCTCATGCGTGCCAGTTGGAAGCAGTGGGCTTCCATGCTGGTGACCGGGGGTAGGCAACGGTCTCGTCCCCACCCCGGTTCCCGGATCCTTGGACGGTGCCTCGTCCCCCGGGAGACACCCCTGGCCACTCAGCACGGACAGGAAGAAGCAGCAAGTGGAAAGAGCAAACAGGCGTGCTGCCTTCCTAAGCTGGGAAGTCACTTCCAACAATTTAGCTTCCTCAGCAGCAGAGTGTCCAAAGACAAACGGTCGGGCTACACGGCTGACCAGGGACAGGAGAGAGGACAGGCGAGAAAACAAACGGAGACTTGACATGCAGATCACAAAGGAGGAGAGACTCTGTTGGAGCCTGGGCCTGTGGGTGCCCAATACCGCCTGCCTGAATTGATGGCAGCCTTGAGGGTCAGCATCCCGTGACGACCCCACCCCCTTCCCACTGGGACCCTCACTGCACTGGAACCGGTGACACAGAAGCACCGACAGGCTCCCTGCTACAGGTTCCCTCAGCCCAGGTTCCGGAAGGACGGACTGGCTGCCCAGTCATGTGCTCCCTCGTCCTGTGCGCATCACTCGATCCCAGCACCGACCACATCATGTTTGGAAACTACCTCTTCAACTCTTCAACTGCTGCCTTCCTCCGTGGGTGGTGAAGACTGTGAGAGCTGGGAGGGCAGGGACTGTGTCTGGCACGTTCCTCGACTCTATTTGTTGAACCTCCGAGTGAATTCCTTAAAGATTTATTTCCTACAGGGGTGTCTGGGTGGCTCAGTCAGTCGGGTTCTGACTCTTGGCTTCAGTTCAGGTCATGAAGTCAAGGTTTGGGAGTTCGAGCCCTGTGTCAGGCTCTGTGCTGATAGCATGGAGCCTACTTGGCATTCTATCTCCTTCTTTCTGCCCCTCCCCTGCTCATGTATGCGCCCAAGCTCGCTCTCTCTTTCTCAAAATAAATGAACATTTAAGGATTTTTTAAATAAAAAACAATTGTGTTTAAAAGAGGATAGGATTCTCTCATTTCTCGGAAAAATTCTATTATTTTATTTTATTTTTTTTTGGTAAGTTCTACACCCAACAGGGAGCTCAAATTCATAACCCTGAGATCAAGAGTCCCAAGCTCCACTGACTCAGCCAGTCAGGTGCCCTTGTCCTTCTCTTATCCAAGGCTACTATCTTGAGCTTTGAGTCTCTGACTTAACTCTGAAAAGCAGTGAGTCTTAGATGCAGCCGCCGGCAAACAGCACACATCGGACAAAACCGGAGGGACCAAAACTGGAAATGATGACTGCCGTTTGAAAAGCATTCCAATCTCAGACATAGTAACACTGAAAACAGATCTCAGCTGGTTCGCGGAATTTGGCACGCCGACGTTACCGGTGAGAAATGAGATACAAGAACGGACCGCCATGAAAATGACATTCCCACCATGGGACCCAGAAGGAAAGGCGGGCCCCACCTTGCAGAGGGTGGCCACCCTCTGGGCCGGCTCGGCTTCCTCCTCGGGCAGCATCTTGGCCTTCCTCGGGGTCTGCTGCAGCTTCCGCTCCGCCACGTCCAGGCGCTCTTGCAACTGGCGGTTTTGATCTCCAATCTAGGAAATGAAGGCAAAGCATCAAAGTGTAGCAAGTCTTCTCTCCGTTTCCATTTTTAATAAAGTGAAACAAAAGCTAAATGCAGAGATCTACTGTTCGTTCTGACTGAAGCCAACAGTTTGGGAGGTGCTTCAGAGTAAACCTTTCCTTTCTGCAAGGAGTCACCCACTGCCTTGGTCCTCGTTTCACTACGCAAAACATGTCTTTCCAAACTCTTTGCTCTTCTTCAGTATCTTCAAAGAAGTCTTTCAAAAGACAAAGTTCCCACACATTAAAGAAAACCCATCTTCTGGAGGAGCTTGCTCGTTCTTCCTGACAAGTTAAGGAGAGAAGGATTCGGTCCTAAGCCTTCGTGAACATATTTATACTGTGGTCTGAGGGCTCGCTCCATAGGGCATTCAGAGGTGGGCACATCAGCCAGCACAGAGCTTCTGAGAGCATGCCTGATGCCAGTTGAGTTCTTTTTGGAAGTGTACCATTATTCAACAAAAGCACTCTCCCTCTTGACCAAAAACGTGGAAAACTTCAACGTGGAAAACTTAGACACGAGAGTTTTTGTTAAAGGACTTTTAGGGAAGCCGAGGTGGCTCAGTCGGTTAAGCGGCCAGTTCGGCTCAGGTCATGATCTCATAGCTCATGGGGTCAACCCCGCCTCGTGCTCTGTGCTGACAGCTCAGAGCCTGGAGCCTGCTTGGGATTCTGTGTCTCCCTCTCTCCCTCTCTGGCCCTCCACTGCTCATCCTCTTTCTGTCTCTCTCTCTCTCTCTCTCTCTCTCTCTCTCTCACTCTGGCTCCCTCTCTCAAAAATAAATAAGCATTAAAAATATATAAAGTCATTTTAAAAATCATGTATAAGGTGAGGTTTTTGCCAGGTTAACATTTGTTCCCACAGACTCCTTCCATCTTCTGTGTGCATATAGCTTTCTGTGTATATACAGACTGTGTATCATGCTTTAAAACCCTCAAAAATAAATCACATGCTGTACACATAGTATTTCGAGATCTGCCTTTTACACTCATGATTTGGAACATCTTACGTGCTCTCAAACAGCATTCCTCAATGTCATTTTCATGGCTTCCTAGTCTTTCACTTTGATTATCATTTTGGGTCGACTGACACATTTGACAAACACACCAGGCAAACTCACTCTGTTTCCAAGAAGCTGGATGCGGTGTTCCTGTTCAATGCCGGATGACCTGAGACAACCAAGGAAGAGCCGTGCGGCTTCCCAAAACACAGGGTCTCACATCCTCACTCCAGACTGTGCTTCTGCACCTGCCATTCCACCCCACCCCCCGATCTCAGGTACTAACCAAAATGGCCAGCTGCCTACACATTCCCAGCCACTCCCTGTTCCTTTGGAAACAGTGCTAACAGGCAACAGAGTAATGTGCATGTAAGACAAGACAAAGAAGGAATCAAGGAGGGTAGCCCCATAACATGCTTCCATAAAATTCGAAAGAATTAAACCCTGGACGTTGAAGTAACCCCACTGGTCAACACAAGATTCTAAGATCCTAAAACCCTGACATTGACAGTTGGTCCTTAACCTGACTTGTAATTAATAAAAGTGGAACGTAGTACAACGAAACCAACGACCTGTCGATGCAGAGAGTCCTTCTTTGTGATCTCGTTTTCAAGTTTATCTTTGAGGTCGGGCAGAGAGGTGGCTTCCTGCTGTGCCCTGAGGCAACGCTTCTCAAGGGTAGTGATCCTCTCTTGCATGTCTTCCTTCTGGGCCATGGTCTACAGCAGGTATTTCAGAGGGAAAACAGGGAAGGAATTAGCTTACGACACATTAACACACTCCAGACACAAAAACCGGGCGAAATCCTCATTTCCCAAACAAACAGAAAAGTAGCATCCTGGGGGCACCTGGGTGGCTCAGCCGGTGACGCTTTGTGAGTTGGCTCCCCGCGTCAGGCTCTGTGCCGACAGTGCGGAGGCTGCTCGGGATTCTGGCCAGGTACCCAGGCTTATTCTTTCCCATGTGTTCAAAGACAAACGGATAATAAAATCTCCCGGAAGTCACAACCTCGGTTGCCTCCGGACACCGTTGAGCTTTCCACAGAACAGCGACTTGCCTCTGGAGGCACACACCATGAGACACCATCCTTTCTCCGGGGAAAAGGTGGGGGAAATCTCATCCAATTCCCACAAAGATGGAGCAGCAGTGTTAACAAAAGGAAGCCAAACTCCACCGTGCATATAACTAGAAGTCATCTTCTATAGCCTAACCCTGTAACAACATTGTATCCCATGGTATCTGACACTGCAAATGGAACCAGACCGTCCTGCCCTGCCTTTCTTGTCCACCACCCGAGAGATTCCTCTTCCAGCCCTCTGTGTTTACTAAGCAATTTATGTCAGCAGTCTCAAGACTGAAAGTGATGAGTCCTAAGAAATGATTTTCTAAACTCTCTGCATATTGAACTCTGCTGCGGGGTCTCCCCCCACCTTTGCCAAACAACAACTTCACTGAACGGGTTATATAATTTCTGCAAATACTTTTGTTTTAAATTCTTACATGACCTCACCCACGCTAAGGTACTAAACAGACTGCTCGTGTACGTACACACTCGAGGGTCTGACAGGGTCTTCCCAAGGTGGCATTGCTGGGCTGGGATTGGGGTGTGTGGGGACTGTCCGCAAAGGGCAGCTCACAGTGACAGGAGGAGGCACAGAGAAACCATCCTAATCTTACTGGTTTCTGTGACAAGTATCAGATTCCCATCGATGACCACACGTGCAGAAGCGTCCCCACTCCTCCATGACCTTACACCGGGACCAGCGGGCTGCCCCTCGCTCACTCTGACCGCCACGACCAGGAGCACGGAACCCCTGGCAGGAGGGCAGGGCGGCAGAGGCGGCCGTGACGGCCCCTCGGTAGAGCCGCCCTCGCATGGTCGTGCCCTCGGCAGCGACCTGGCAGCAGCACGCTGGTTCCCACGTGCCGAGTGTGTTCCCAAAACAGACCGAGAGCATGGCATGGGCCAAGCTCAGGTGGCCCACACTCCACACCCGAGGGCACTCCGCCACCTGCCCGCCAGGCCTCGGCAGGGGAGAACCCAGGGAGGACAGATTCCACCGCGCAGACGGGGAGGCAGCCCGCCCAGGCCCCGGAGACACATCCCGTTCTGCTGCTACTTCTACCAAAATCCAAACGTTCAAAACCCGTGGGAGATGAAGGACACACTGGGCAATGACCGAACCAAACACCCCACGTTTGGCTAGACGACTGTGTGGCCATTTCATCCGACACTCACTTCATGGACATCTCTTTGTAATATGGTGTTCATTGCTTGAGAAAGGATGAGGTCTTTCCTTGAGATGTCTAGCTCCTCTTCCAGCTTGGCCACGAGAGTGCACAGGGTAGCCAGGAGCTCTTTCATCTGGCTCTGCACCTTTGAAAGCCAGAAAGGGAAGCAACATGTGAGGGCCCCCACTGCTAGTCTTCATATGTTGTTTTTAAAACAATGGATAAAAAGGAAACCCCCTCCAATCAAATCCTGTCATGAGGTCTGCAGCTGAACTCTGCGTGTGGCCTCTAATTCTTCTACGAAACTACACCTCTCCAGTGCCACACGTAACTGCTCTCTCACCTGGAAACAAAGGGATTGAGCTTGTACACAGAGGTGTTTTCACTAGGCCTTACTGTACAGTTACCCTAAGATCCCCTTTGCCTCAAATAACATGACAGAATGCTGGTAAGTTTTTTCACGGATGCTCCTGTTCACAAACTTGCTTGTTAACAGCTTTCAATTTAACATTGGAGACAAATCTTCCCTGAAATAAATTACATTATGTAATTTGTACTAGCCAATCGATACACACATTTCCACCAACTACTGCTTTTTAACCATACAGACCTGTCTTCTTACAAGAATTCAAGAAGATGAAAAGGAAACTCAAGTCACACAAACACACAAAGTGTGCCTATAACACACAGCATGTGCACAAATTGAGAACCGCCATGGCAAGGCACACCATTTCATCCTCCGTTTTGTCGTTGTCCAATATGGAGTTCAGGACCTTGAGCACCTCCACCTCACTGGACACGCCGGCCTGAGTCTTCGCCTGTCGCCTCACCAATGTTCTCCTGAGAGATCTCTCGTGTCTGCAGATTAGGAACTCCAAGTGTTCCAGGAGCACCTAGTGGGAGAGGCAAAAGGAAAAGCGTGTTTCAAGAACAACTTCAATTCCGGGCCTCAAGTTCACCAAATGCAAAACCAAGTCTGAATCCCTTCAATTCAGTGCCCAGGTAGGGAGCCATCCCCTCGAATGTGTTAAAATAGCCTCACTCCTCCTCACGGATCAAACAAGGTTTGAGAACAATAGGTCCCAGCCAAATCCATGGGGACATGTAGACAAGGGGAGTGAATGGTGTCCTGTGTTGAAAGACCCTGGCAGTGCACCTACTGACCCTGGTGTTGTTTCTCTCCGCCTTCAGGTTGGCGATCTCCTCCTCTCTCTGCACGAGCTGCTCCCTGCAGGTGTGGAGCTCTGCAGCGAGAGCTGCACACTCCTGGGGTCGGAGAGGGGACAAAAGTGGAGAGACACAGGGGGTCTTTACCAGAGCACACCAGGCCTCCGTGGCCCTCCAGAGTCCCAGCACCCACCACCCTCAAGTAGCATCACACACACCAGTCCCCTCCTCACCACCCACAGGAGTCCCGGGGATTTTCGGAGGGACAGACACTCAAGGGGACAGACGTTTTCAGGTGCCTGGCAGGTCTAGGACTCAGGAGCTCTGCTGACTCGGGAGCAACAGGCCAAGAAGCCTGCTGCCCATCCCCAGCCTCTGGCCTCGTCTGGCAAGCAGGCTTGTGGAGCGGCAGCGGGGAAAGGCTGACGGTACTCAAAAGCTGCTGTCTTAGCCTGGACCCCTGTCTCAGTCAAGTCAACCATACCAAATGGGCTTTTCAAAAATGATGGTAGGACTCTTGTCGATAGGGAGAATTTAAGACTTATTTCTTTAGTCAAGCAGGAAATATTATGGATGAAGGGTCTCTGAGGAGAGTGATGCCAGGGCCCACCACCCCACATGGGGTTTCTCTCCCGCCAATACCGAGCGCCCGCCCAGGACATGGCGTACAGATGGGCTCCAAGGAGGTGGACGCACACTCTCCAGTCAGTCGAGCGCAGAGCCTGGTGCAAGGCTCAATCCGTGAACCAGGACATCATGACCTGAGCTAAACCAAGAGTCAGACGTTTAACGCCCGGAGACACCCAGGCGCCCCAGAGCTTTTGTCTCTGTAGGACAAATGAGGGCATAAAGGTTCGCTTAAAAACTGACATTCCAAATAAAGAGAGTGGTTGATTTCAGCCATTCTAGAAAATCCAAGGACAAACTGGTGACATACTTCAAGTTCCTTCGTAAATTAACCCTTTCCAAATCAACGGGAATGTTACCACAGAACTGAACACGTTCCTTGCAATCTGATTTGACAAGGTGAACCCACAGACGCCTATCTGATCCTTGATGTAGGACTGTGCAGGCCCATTTTTATGTGGCGATTTTTGTTCCAATAAATACATTGGAAACTTTTCTGGAGATGTGTGACATTTGGAAAGACTGGCAGATGAGCTGAGCAGCTACGAAATATCAAAGATAGTAAGTAAAAGGGAGGCCACGGGTGCATGAAATAAACACAGATACTAGGCTATTATAGCATTTCCTATCCGAAAACATACACAAACCTACTCTAACAAGATAAAACGTATCATTTTGCACACAGAAACTGACCGTACCTACCTGGTGCCATCTGCAGTCAAGAGAAAGGCAAACAAATGTGGAGACGCAGGATTAAGTCCTAACCGCATAACACGAGCTGTAGCAGACGCTGTCCTCTGGGGGAAGTGTGCACCACTTCCTGTTGCTATTGAGGTCACCTCAAGTGTTGCACGAATCTGCTTTCAGCTCTTGGTAAGCACTTCCTTTCTCCAGTAAATCAAGCACCAGAAGAAAAGTGATTTCTCAGGGTTCCTGCGTCATTTTCACCCTGTTAAGGGCAATGCCACGAACCTTATTTACACCTTGGGACCCGTTTGAAGTGTCCCCAGGGATGCTGGACGTGCTCCCGCGATGTAGAGAAGACTCATGGTATGACAAGAAAAGGCTGAATGGCCTGACATGTACTGAGGTCCACAGCTGCAGCTGCCAGCCGGCCTGCGTGAGGACCATGGAGGCACAAGGAAAGGGAAATTCTCGAAGCTCTCACTGCGGCTACCCCAGCACATGCAAAAACCTGGTGCTATGTGTGAGACATCTTTGTGTCTCGTGTGGAAGATGTGGCATGTCTGTGGATGTAGGACTGCTGTGAGATGGGCACACCTGCAGACTCAACTCAAACTGCAAGACAAGTGAAGACCTGATTATCACGACGTAAGGCAGAAGGAAGGGAAGGATCGAAAACTGGCACATTTCAATGCAGGCACAGGATATCTTGGTGAATTTAGAAAGGGGTTTGGCTTTTCAAATGGTCATGATGATAGGAGAAGCAGCTTCTACCACGAAGAGGAAGCACACGGTTTCCCAGACGCCCCAGAGAAGATTGCAGAGAAGCAGGAACCACCATCCACCGCATGTCAACCACTCCAAGACAAAAAGGGAAAACCCAAGAAAATCAGTTGAGGAGACCATGGCTGCTTGCACAGGTTTTTCACGCAGAAGGAGATGCCCTGTCGGGGGGAAAATGCCACAAACGACATTTATTCACGAGAAAGACAAGTGAGCACCAAGATGTTGGGTAGGAAGGGGTGAAGCAGCTACCGTCTGAGCGGACACAGGCGGGGGTGTGATCAGGGCGGCTGGCCCTGTGTAGGAAGCTCACCCCAGGGTCCTGAAGGCAACAAGTGCCAGTGGCCAGTGGTCTGGCTGCACAACCAGAGCCCTTGCCCTGGACCAGTTCCATCCCGGCTCTGTCCCTCAACTCAGGAAGTACGCTGAAAGCAAGGGACTGTCCTCTAAAGTTCTTTGGCATTGGACAATGTCCTGGCCACCCAGAACCCCACGGGTCACCACCAAACGTGTCTTGGCGGCTCACTCGCTCCGGAGCGCAGCGGGTCTAAGTCAGCCTGCAGACCAGGGGCCACGAGGACCTGTGAGGCTCATGACACAGGCACTTGACAAGAAGGACAGTCAATGCTACCAAAGAGAACCGCCACAGAGGGAACGTTATGAAAGTCTGGAAGATGCCAAGGGACGTTACAAAAAACTCTGGGAAAACCATCAAGCCCTGCCATAGCCAGCCCGTCACCACAAAGCCTGCCCTGGGCAGGCACCTGACAGGGGAGGAGGGCGGCCATGGCGGTGGGGATAGGGAGCTGGGAGGCTGACACCATCACCACTCCATGGACGCTGGCTGAGCGTGCGCAAACTGGATGGTCATTTTAGATGAATGACGGGTACTAGGCAAGGACTACTGGGTTTTGTTTTCTCTTGTAACAAATGCTGATGACCAAAATGTTTACTATGACTTCTCAGTCTTCCCTGGCTTGCTCTTATACATGTGAGTAGCCTGCTAATCAACACATCATGAACTAGGAAAAATGAATTCAATTTGAAGCATGTTTGAAGGCATCAAGGAGACCCTGAGGCAGTCACAACTGGAAGGACTGAGACCCCAACAAAAGGGAAGCCCGCTGAGCCAACTCTAATGTTCAGAGTCCTCTCTCTCCCTCAAGACATGTGAGGATTCTGAATTTCCTCAGGGATTGCAGGCAATATACCAACGAGCTGCAAAGGAAACCTAACAGAAAGGCAAGCAGAAAGTCGCAGCGAACCGAGCTCTGGACAGCACAGGGAGGCACAGAAAATGAGCCCGGCACTCGGCAAGCACTGCCTGAGAAGCTGACCCTTCCATCATCTCATTGTGCTGTGGAGGAAATAACTGGGCTTTGGGACCTAGCATCAAGGACGGGTCCTCGGAAATACTCCAGGCCTCCAAATGGAGACCCTGGAGGTCTACACGGGGGTGGGGGACAGCGTGAGACCAGCTCACACTGCACCTTACAAAGACTGAGCCCCAGTCTCAACTCACTCACGCCTGAGTGGGACCAATAACCGCCACACTCGGGGTGTGTGGGATGAAATGCTGAAGGAATAAAAGCACATGAAGAGCCTCTATGCTTCTCCATACAGTCCAGCACAAAAATAAAAACAAAGAAGAAATGAAAAGACAAGATAAGGCAAGACCAAAAAATACAGAAAAGAACAGAAAAGAAAAAAAAAGAAAAAAGAAAAGAAAAAGGAAGAAAAGAAAAGAAAGGAAAAGAAAAGAAAAAAGAAGAAAAGAAAAGAAAAGAAAAGAAAAGAAAAGAAAAAAATGGAAAGGAAAGGAAAGGCAAGGAAATGAAAGGAAAGGAAAGGAAAGGAGAGGATAGGAAAGGCAAGGCAAGGCAAGACAAGGCAAGGCAAGGCAAGGCAAGGCAAGGCAAGGCAAGGCAAGGAAAGGCAAGGAAAGGCAAGGAAAGGAAGGGAAAGGCAAGGCAAAGCAAGGCAAAGCAAGGCAAGGAAATGAAAGGAATGCCTGGGTGGCTCAGTCGGGGAAGCATCCCACTTTGGTTCATGTCATGATCTGACGCTTTATGGTTTGAGTCCCGCGTCAGGCTCTGTGGTGATAGTCAAGAGCCTGGACCATGCTTTGGATTCCGTGTCTCCCACTTTGTCTCCCCCTCCCCTGCTCAAGTTTTGTTTCTACCTCTCTCTCCCTCTCAAAAGTAAATTATATTAACAAAAAAAATTCTTTTAATAAGAAAAGGAAAGAAACAAACAAGCAAACAAAAAAAGAGACACACCTGGATAGCTCAGTCTACTCGTTTAAGTGACCAACACTTGGTTTCGGCTCACGTTTGTGAGTTTGAGCCCTGGGTTGGGTTCTCTACTGACAGAAAAGAGCGTCTGCTCAACAGTGTCTCTCTCTCCCCCATCCTCTACCCCCACCCCTGCTCTCACTTTCTTTCTCCCTCAAAATAAATAGATAAACATTAAAAAAAAAAAGGTTTTACATCATATCGACCCAAAGAAGAAAGAAGAGAAACAGACCAAGAGGAGACACATAGACTGGAGTGATTGGATGCAAAAGTCAACTGTCCAAAAACCATTCTTGACAAATGGGAACTTTTCAGAGACTCAAAACAGATTCTCAAACTGCAAATTATCGGAGCTAAAATTACGATCTCCAGGTGCCTGAGTGGCTTAGTTGGTTAAGCATCTGACTTTAGCTCAGGTCATGATCTCATGATTCGGGAGTTTGAGCCCCGCGTTGGGCTCTGTGCTGACAGTGCAGAGCCTAGAGCCTGCTTCGGCATCTATGTCTCCCTCTCTCTCTGTTCTTCCCTTGCTCCCACTCTATCTAGCTCTCCAACATAATTAAAAGACTAAAAAATCTTGTTAATGGCATTAAGAACTCAGTCCGTGGGCTTCACATCAGACTAGACAAAGGTGAATAGCCTCAGTGAACTGAAAGATAGGTAGGTAAAAATATATCTAGACCATACACAGAGAAAACGTCAAGAAAATACACAAGCCCAAAAGACACAGAAGATATGGTACAAAGGTCCAATAGGAGCCCACAAAGTAGAGGAAACACAGAATGGGTAGTACCATTTCACTAAAAAGATAAGAATCAAAACTGATAAAAGAACCAAGAGAGTGACTCCACAAGGAACACCTCAGGCAAAAAGATGTTAACAGTCTTGAGAGGACAAAGAGACCGCCTTCCATGGGACAACAACAACACTACCAGCTGACTCTTCAAGAAAAGCAAATGAAGCCAGATGATGGATTGGCATGTATGAAAGGTGAACTAAAATAGCCACCAACCTGGAAGTCTTTACCTAACAGAAACATTCTTCACAGTGAAGGCAAAGTAAAGATGTTTTTCAGGCAAAACAGAAGCAAAAACAAAAATAAAAACTGAACAACAAACAAAAACAACACACACACACATACACACACACACACGCACACACAAAAACGATGACTACACATCAACTACAGACACAAACTAAAATCAATATTAAAGCAGCTTGTTGCAGAAAAGAAATGTAGTCTCTGAAAGAAATATGAAAAAACAAGGCTTGCAGAACAACATCACAACAGAAAGGGTAACTATGAGAACAAAACTTAACAAGCATTAAGTGCACGAAACAATGACAACAATGCCAAATCCATCTAAAACGTAAAAATATCACCCAACAAAAGGTGAAGAGGAGTTCAGTCTGGTTCAAGTGTCAAAGAAAAGAGCAGGGGCGCCTGGGTAGCTCAGTCAGTTGAGTGTCCGACTTTGGCTCAGGTCAAGATCTCACGGTGTGTGAGTTGGAGACCCGTGTCAGACTCTGTGCTGATGACTCAGAGCCTGGAACCCGCTTCACATTCTGTGTCTTCCTTTCTGCTCTGCCCCTCACCCGATTGTATTATGTCTCTCTCAAAAAACAAATAAATCTTAAAAAAAAAGAAAAGATAAAAGGAGAGAGCAGTGTCAGGGAAGCAGTACAAGTCCTGAATCAGGCAGGGGTCAGTTTAAAATGCACCTGAAATAGATATACATTCCAGAAATAGAAATAGATACATTCTATTTCTGAAATAGATAGAAATAGATACACTCCAATTAACCTAACAGATCAATGTACAATTAAAAACTCCTTCCTGCTTCTAAACGAAGGCTAGAGACCAAAGGAAGACAGAACAGCTGGGACAAAGAAGAAACTAATAATACGGTACGTGTAAACTAACATATCAGTCATTACGTGTGCACAAATACTGCAAGCAAAAGGTTGACTCTCAAATGCGTTAGAAGGAAACTTACCATACCCTGGTCACAAAGGTATACCTTAAAACGTAAGATCACAGACAGGTGGAAGTAAAAGATCCCCAGACAAACTCTACCGAACAGAAAACTGATGTGGCCACCAGGACCCTCCAATAAAGTAACCTCTACAGCAAAAAGCTCTACTAGAGACAAAGAGGAACATTTCGCGATGGAAGTTCCATCTACCAAGAGAACAAAACTTCTAAACTTGCATAGACCTAATAACGCCATCTCAAAATACAGAAAAATTGACAAACATAGAAAAGGAAAAAGAGCCACATCCATAAGCACGATGGGAGACTTGACGATACATCTCTCAGTATCTGACAGAACTGACGACAACAGAAAACTCAAGGCAGTGTGACGGGGCTGTCCAATATGGGGTCACGTGCTTTATTGCAAGTACTTGAACCGCGGCTCCTCAAAGTGCGACGTGTGCAAAGTATAAAATGCACACCACATTTTAAAGACAACGTGAAAAAAGAGAATTCAAAATCATATATAATTTTTTCTCACCCCGGCTATACACTGAAATGATATTTTGGATATACCTGTTAGTTATATTATTAAACTCATTCTCGCCTATTCCTTACTTGGTTTCAAGTGGTTACTAAAATCTGAATTCTGTCATTAACAAACTTCATCTAACCTATAAATAGAGACTACTGCATTCCCCCAATACACATTATTTTCACATGCCCAAGGAACAGTTCATGAAAACGAATATATGCCAGGCCATTAGGAAAGTCAGCTCATCACAAAGGACTGAAATACTGCAGGGCATATTGACGGATACCATTAGATTCACAGTTCATTTCCCGCAACAATTCATCACGCCCAAAGTGATGGGAGAAAGACAGGGAGACTTCCGGTGATGACCAGTCATGGGCGGCTGAGAGAGCACCGTCACCCCTGCCACCACAGGAGGACAGGGAGAAGCAGGCTGTCGATGAACCAGGAAGCTGACTCTCCCCTGACTCGGAATCTGCAGATGCCTTGATCTTGAGAACTTCCCAGTCTCCTCAACTGTAGGAAAGAAGTTTCTGTTTCTTATTAGGCAGCCAGTCTATGGTATTTTGTTACAACCACCCCAAAACACTGAGACAGATACCTTCATGGAATTAAGCTAGAAATCCGCACAAAGAGAACGAGAAAATCCCCCGAAACATCAAGATGTGTTATGCTCCTAAACATTGTGATGAATTAAGAAAAAGATGCCACAATGAAAGTTAGGAAATAGTTTCACATAAAAGATAATAAACATTTGGCTTATCAAAACTTGTGAGATCAGGAAAGGTGTGCTTAAAGGGAGACTCATAGGGGCGCCTGGGTGGCGCAGTCGGTTAAGCGTCCGACTTCAGCCAGGTCACGATCTCGCGGTCCGTGAGTTCGAGCCCCGCGTCGGGCTCTGGGCTGATGGCTCGGAGCCTGGAGCCTGTTTCCGATTCTGTGTCTCCCTCTCTCTCTGCCCCTCCCCCGTTCATGCTCTGTCTCTCTCTGTCCCAAAAATAAATAAAAAAAAAACGTTGAAAAAAAAGAAAAAAAAAAAAAAAATTATAAAGGGAGACTCATAGCTTTAGAATACATATATCATAGGATAGCTCAGTTGCTTGGTGACCAACTCTTGATTTTGGCTCAGGGTATGATCCCACGGCCACAAGATCGATCCCCAGCCTGGCTCCACACGGAGTGAGGAGCCTGCTCGAGACTCTTTCTCTTTCTCTGTCTCTCTCTCTCTCTCCCTCTGACCCTCTGCCCTGCTCATGCTCTCCTTCTGAAATGAATCAACACACTAATAAGCAAGTAAATACAATACACATACTGGAAAGGAACAAAGGCTAAAAATCAAATGAAGGATTTAGTTCAAGAACTACCAGATGGGACAGCAAACAATCACCAAGTAGATGGAAAACAAAAGGGCAGAAATCAGTGCTGCAGGAAACAAATAGTAAATCACAGAAATCAAAAAAGCCCAAGTTGGTTCTATGAAAAAGAAACAAAGCACAAAGTACCAATATCAAGAAGTTCTAAAGCAAATATCACACCAGATGCTGCAGATAGGGGGGTTTTAGAAACCAGTTGAAACTTATTCCTTGGAAAGTCTGGGAGGTCTGAGCAAACTCCTAGAAAACAAAATGCCTTATCTAAATAGACACAAGAAGATATGGGAAATCAGAAAATTCCTATTTCCACTTAAGAAAGGAATCTGCAATGAAAACCCTTCTCACAAGGAAAACCCTACACCAGCTGTTGGCCTAGCACTTCTTCCCAAAAGAAAAGAACACATACAAAAACTCTTCTGGGAAAGCACAAGGAGTGCTTCTTCCTACGTTGTTTTAGGAGGCCAGCACGACCTTAAACCCAAACCCCAGCAAGGACGGCACAAGAGGGTGCAAGGGAACACCCACCTCTCTCTTGAATACACATGCAAGAATCTAAAGCACACTTTTTACAAATGGAATCCAGTGCAAAGAGAATGCATAGACATCGGGTTTGGATTAATCTAGAAGGGCAAAAGTTGTTTTCAGTTAAACCACAACATTACACAAATCACTTGTCCCCAAAGATGCACAAAACACATTTCAGAAAATTTAGTATTATTATTTCTTTGATGATTGTTAAAAAATCAGAGCAAACTAAAAACAGAGGAGAATTTTCATGTTTTGATACAACTATCTACCAGTAATGCCACGGTAAGTGTCACATGTAGTGGTAAAATACTGAACTCTTTGGGACACCTGGGTGGCTTCTAGTCGGTGAAGCGTCTGACTCTTGATTTCAGCTCAGGCCATGATCTCACGGTTCATGAGTTCAAACCTGGCATCAGACTCTGCTGACAGTGCGGAGTCTGCTTGGGATCCACTCGCTTTCCCCCCTCCAACTCCCCTTCCCATGCATGCTCTCTAAATCAATAAAGAAAGAAAGAAACTTTAAAAAATATTAAGTATACAAAAAATTATGAAACCCTTCTCTCTCGTATCTGGGAGGAGACAAGGACACCTACTCTCACCACTTCCCTTCAACACAGTACTGGAGGCCCTAGCCAATCCAAGGCAAGAAACATACAAATGGTTATACTATTGGATAGAAACCAAAGAAACTTACCACAAGGCAACACAGAGAACGTAAGGCAGACGTACACAAGAATGTGAAAAGCTGTGCCATTCACAGATGTATTTCACACACATAGAAAGAACTCATTCTAATCAACAAAAACCAAAACACACAACCTAATCACAAAGTGGCTTCCAAAAGGCAATTATTTCTCAAAAGAAACATGTAAGTGGCCAAGACACACACAGGGGCGGGTCCCACGAACACACCATACCTCCCAGCACCTGAGCCCCAGCAACCAGCTAACACACGAGAAGAGGCAATACCAGGCATCGGCCAGCCCTGAGCTCCCGCACGCTGTTGCTCGTGGGGAACAGACACGTGCCACCACTCACGCCCTGCTCCTCCAAGGCAACCCAATACGATGCATGTGGATCTGCAGGCAGCCTCTGCACAAACCGGAGCAGCCACAGCAGAAACAATAAACCGTGCTGTGCTCACACACTGGGCCTTCGACAGCAGGGGAGGACCAGCACAGCCACACAAGGAAAGCAGGTGCATTGCGCACACACAGCGCTCAAGGGTTGGCTCAACATGAAGCGAAGAACAGGCCAAGGCAATCGCTGGTGAAAGTCAAGACCGTGGTTACCTTTGGGGGACGTTCGGTGGGAGTCAGTAGGAGGTAGGAAGCACGGTAAGGTTCCATTTCTTCATCCAGGTGGTGGTTCCAAGAATGTGTTCGCTGAGTGAAAAATATGGAAGATCAGCTGAAAGTAGTGGCCTAGGATGTTCCAAACGTCCACCGCGTGCCACACAACTAGGCCGCTCTGTGCGGGCAGCTAACCCCCAAGAGAAGCAAGGAAGCCCCACCCATCTGAGTGCAGAGTCAGGAAAGGGCATCCAGAAGCCAGAGGAGCTACTGCCACACCCTAGTCGCCTCCAGCTGTTCATCTGGGGGAGTCCACATCGCCTTCTTAAACATCATTGGCCACAAGACACTGAATGCAGAAGCAGCTGGAACAATAAAGATCTTGCACTAAGCAAATGCCACGCTTCTACACAGTGTTGTCCTGAAAATGTACGTATGTTTTGCACGAAAGGTATGAGTACGTTAATCTGTCCTAATTTATTGTCTTTAAGTGAGTTCATCACATCTGAGATGCTCGGATTTGGTTTGGTTTCCTTAATGTTTGTTTTTGAGAGAGAGAGACGCAGGGCACGTGAAGGGGAGGGGCAGAGGGAGAGGGACACAGAGAATCTGAGACAAGTCCAGGCTGGCAGCTGGCAGCACAGAGCCCCACATGGGGCTCTAAACCATCAACTGTGAGATCACCACCTGAGCCAGAGTCGGACCCTTAACACAGAGAGCCACCCAGGTGCCCGCTTCAATTCTCGGTTTAATCTCACCACAGTAGAGATCCAGAGACACAACCCCCACACTCGAAGGCTCTCTGGGGCCCTCAATAATCCCCTGATGTCCAAGTGTCCCGACACCACCGAGTCTGAGAAACACTGACCAGGGAACAAAGGACACTGTCCCCTTCTTCTCGTCAACTTCCCAATTTCTATAGGGTTTCCCCAGCTCACCAGACTCTCTAGGGCCTGGCCCACAGGACGCAAGGGCCTAAGGCGGCCTCTGTTCGTGGCAGCCGCCTCGGGGGACAGAACGTGTGCAGCCTGTGTGGGGTCAGGGGACGGACAAGGCGGGAAGGTCTCCGACAGCTTCTGCGAGGGCGGGCGGCACACTCCTTACAGGACAGCCGCGGCTGAGGCGGGCACCCGGAGAACCTCCCAGAAGCCACTACCTGCAGTGAGAAGGGCCCTTACTGCCTGCCGAGCGGTTAAGCCAGCACTGCCACGGGAGGCACCCCCCCACACCATCCCGCCGCCACAGAGCGGCCACCACGACTGACTCACGGGAGCCTGCGGGCGTCCACACGGACAGGCCGGCCTTCCTCCCGAGGGTGGCCAAATGCTGTCCCACAAGTGAGCAGAACCAGGGCGCCTCGAGCCACCCGGCCTCTCACGGCTGGCACTGTGGCCTCTGCGGAGTCCGAGCGGCACTGGGTCCACCAGAACTCACCTGCCTCGATCGGGACGGTCTTCGGAGTAACAGGGGCCCCAGGGCGACATCTTCGTAGGTGGAAGACTTCTAGCAAGGGAGAACCCGGATGCTCAGAAGGGCACCTCCCTCGCCCTCCACAGCGCATGCGGGCTCCTATCGCCCTCAAGAGCCCGCCGGCCTCCCGCCCACCTCTCCGCCTGGCAAATGCGCTGTGGCGCCAGCACCAACGGAAACTACTGCGTCAGGGAGGAAACACTACCCGGTGGGACGCTGCACCGGCAGAGACTCCTCATCACGCACCCGCCGGAACGCACTCGGGTACAACGTCAGAGGCGAACCCGATCTCAGCTGCGGACCTTGGGCGAGGGACACACATCAGCACAGGTTTGGGGCTGTGACAAAGGCATCGCCCTGGCGGGGGTTGCGGATACCTGCTCAGGGGAGAGGCTGTGCCTCAGTAAGAGCAGGAATGTGTGTGAAATCTCTGGAGGATCCTCTCACGTTTGCGAAAACTGCTCTAGAAAACTAGCCAAGAAGCCAAAACCACCCCCAAAAATATGCATGGGCGGGTCTCCGTGCAATCATAACCCAAGTCTGTGCTCTTTCCAAGCCCCTCCCCCACCCCGCTCCTCAGCCACCGACAGGGGCTCGGGAGCCTGTAAGAGCCCCGATGCCGCTGATGGGCCACGTTTGGGCCAGCTTCGGGACACCCTGGGCTACATTGGAGCCTCGCTGCTCCTGATTGTCCATGTTTCCCAAAGCGCGAGACCCCCCACCCCTTGTCGCTTTTGGAGGACACACTGTGTCCCAGCAAAGCAGCAGTGCTGACTGCCCACCCACAGGCACACTCTGATCCGTGTCAGGTGGCATCTCAGTGTGGTTTTGATTTGTAGTCCCCTGATGAGGAGTGACTTTGAGCATCTTTTCTTTTTTCTTGTATTCAATATAATTTATTGTCAAATTGGTTTCCATTCAACACCCAGTGCTCATCCCCACAGGTGCCCTCCTCGATGGCCATCACCCACTTTCCCCTCTCCCCCACCTCCCATCAACCCTCAGTTTGTTCTCAGTATTTCAGAGCCCCTTAGGGTATGCCTCCTTCCCTCTCTGCAACTTGTTTCCCCCTTTCCCCTCCCCTCTGTGAAGTTTCTCAGGATCCACATATGAATGAAAACATATGGTATCTGTCTTTCTCTGCCTGACTTATTTCACTTGGCAGAACACCCTGCAGTTCCTTCCACGTTGCTACAAATGGCCAGATTTCATCTTTTCTCATTGCAAGTAGTATTCCATTGTATATAGAAACCTCATCTTCTTGATCCATTTGTCCATTGACGGGCATTTAGGCTCTTTCCATCATGTGGCTATTGTTGCAAATGCTGCTATAAACACTGGGGTACGAGTCCCCTGTGCATCAGCACTCCTGAATCCCCTGAATTCTAGCAGTGCTATTGCTGCGTCATAGGGTGGATCTTTTTTTAATGTGGTGAGGAACCTCCACACTGTTTCCAGAGTGGCTGCACCAGTTTTTCTTCCCACCAACAATGCCAGAGGGTTCCTGTTTCTCCCCATCCACTTCAGCATCTATAGTGTCCTGATTTGTTCATTTCTGCCACTCTGACCACCGTGTGGTTTTGATTTGTATTTCTCTGATCATGAGTGATGTTGAGTATCTTGTCATGTCTCTTGGCCATCTGGATGTCTTCTTCAGAAAAGTACCTATTCATGTCTTGTGCCCATTTCATCACCCGATTATTTGTTTTCAGGTGTGGAGTTTGGTGAGTTCTTTATAGGTGTTTGGATACTAGCCCTGTGTCTGATACGTCATTTGCAAATATCTTTTCCCATTTCATCTGTTGTCTTTTTGTTTTGTTGCTTGTTTCCTTTGCAGTGCAGAAGGTTTTTATCTTGATGAGGTCCCTACAGCTCATTTTTGCTTTTAATTCCCTTGCCGTTGGAGACGTGTCATGTAAGAAATTGCCACAGCTGAGGTCGGAGAGGTTTTCTCCTGCTTTCTCTTCTCAGCTTTTGATGGTTTCCTGTCTCACATTCAGGTCCTTTATCCATTTTGAGTTTACTTTTGTGTACACTGTAAGAAAGTGGTCTAGTTTCATTCTTCTGCATGTTGCTGTCCAGTTCTCCCAGCACCAGTGGTTAAAGAGTCTGTGTTTTTTTTCCATTGGATACTCTTTCGTGCTTTGTGGAGGATTAGTGGGTCTGAATCTGGGTTCTCTATTCTGTTCCATTGGCCTATGTGTCTGTTTGTGTGCCCATACCATACTGTCTTGATGATTACAGGTTTGTAGCAGAGGCTAAAATCTGGGACTCTGATGCCTCCTGCTTTCGTTTCCTTCTTCAATATTACTTTGAATATTTGGGGTCTTTTGTGGTTCCATACACGTTAGCATTATTTGTTCTAGCTTTGGAAAGAATGGTGGCACGATTTTGATGGGGATTGCATTGAATGTGTAGATTGCTTTGGATGGTATTGACATTTTTACAATATTCATTCTTCGAATCCAGGAACATGGAATGTTTTCCCATTTCTTTGTGTCTTCTTCAATTTCCTTCATAACCCTTGTATCGTTTTCAGCACACAGAACTTTTATATCTTTGGATTGGTTCATTAGTATGTTGAGGTTATTGATAGGTATTTTATGGTCCTGGTGCAACTGTGAACATGATCAGTTTCTTTAGTTCTCTTTCTGTTTTGTTTTATTGGTATATTAAAATGCGATGGGTTTCTGTACATTGATATTGTGTTCTGTGACTTTGCTGAATTGATGTATCAGTTCGAGAAGACTTTTTGTGGATTCTGTCAGGTTTTCCAGGTAGAGTATCATGTGGTCTGTGCCGAGTGAACGTTTGACTTCATCTTTGCCATTTTGATGACATGTATTTCATTTTGTTGTCTGATTGCTGCTTCTAGGAATTGCAAAGCTATGTTCAACAACAGTGGTGAGAATGGACATCCCTGTCATGTTCCTGATCACAGGGGGAAAGTTTTCAGTTTATCCCCAGGAGAATTATATTAGCTGCGGACTTGTATCATACATCGCTTCTATGATGTTTACATATGTTCCTTCTATTCTGACTTTCTTGAGGGTTTTTATTAAGAAAGGATGCTGTGTTTTGTCAAATGCTTTTTCTGCCGGTATTGACAGGATCATGTGGTTCTTACCTGTGATTTTCTTAATGTGATGTATCGTATTGATTGATTTCCAAATATTGAACCAGCCCTATAGCCCAGATAGGAATCCTACTTGATCATGGTGCAAAATTCTTTTAATATGCTGTGCGTTTGTTTTGCCAGTATCTTGTTGAAAATTTTTGTAGTCTTATTCATTAGGCATATTATCCTATAGTCGTTTTGTTTTTGTTTTGTTTTTTTTTTTTTGCTGGGTCTCTGTCTGGTTTGGCAATCAAAGTAAAGCTGGCTTTGTAGAATGTGTCTGGAAGTTTTCCTTCCATTTCTATTCTGTGGAACAGCCTGAGATGGATAGATATTAACTGCTTTAGATGTCTGATGGAATTCCCCAAGGAAGCATGTGGTCCAGAAAATGAGATAAATCTTAGGATGCAATGACTAGGACAACTCCCAGACAAGCTGATGGTCTCAGGAATAAGATATGGATAGATATGAAACACATATGGGTACGGCAAAGGGAAGCCTCCGTCAGCTACCGTGGGAACCCAAAGGCAAGATGCCTGTGTTATTACCTTAGAAATGAGGGAAAGCTTCTGGAGTTCACTGTTTTCCCTTGCCATCCTATCAGTGGATAGTGAAGACAGTCATTCCAAGGTAACAGGCTTGTGCTGTAAGCTAAGCTCAGATGTTTGGAACAGGGCTTGGATGCAGTAGTTCATGAATGGTCTCTTTCTGTGCTAAGCAGGTCCTCGACAATATTGCCCATGGTGAACCAACTGTTCTTCAGAGTGAAAGCATCTTTAATGGCCAGGGAGGGAAACAAGTTGGCTAGCCATCATTTCTTCTACCAGCCACCCAAACACCAAGTACTCTCAGGAAGGCAATCCTTCCTTTGGGATCCAGAAACTGATTGCTCTTGGTTAGCACAGACCAGATTCAGAGTTAGGAGAGGCTGGCCCTCACTATGCAGGGGACAGACTCAGTGCATTACATGAGACTCACGACATGGTTATTGGGTCACGGCCTGGGAGGGGTGCTGAGCGTTCTCGACCCAGGGCGCTTGGACTCCAGATATACTTGGGAGAGAGAGAGTGTCAGCTCCCAGGGCTCAGCCCTCCCTAGAAGCTGGGGGATTGTGCTTCTCCCTCACGTGGGGCGGTGTGTCGTGTAACGAGCATGCCTGGAAGATGCTCTCCTGTGGGTCACCCAGATCGACAGGCTCTCAGGATGGCCCCTTGAGCAACCTCAGCAGCATTAGCAGTAGCCAGGACTCGCTGCACAATGCCCCCCAAAAGAAGGTCATCAGTCTTCAGTGTGCTGCTTGCTAGGCAAGAAACAAAAGGTCCACCCCGGCCACGCTAGTGACAAGACCGCCTGAACAGGTTGGTGTCCCTTGCGTGGCTCTCGCATGCGGGAGGTCTTACTGGCATCGTTCCTCTAGATCCGCAGTCACTCGACCTGCAGACCCCTCCCCCTTTCGGGAGACCTCACGTGGCTGTTGACACCCCCCGCCTCCCATTTCATCACTCTGCTTCCCCACAGCCGCTGAATTGGAGGTTGAAAACCCTCCCAGGGTGCTCTGGGACTCAGCAAATTGGGCGGACAAGCTGATAACCACAATAAACTTTAAAAAATAAGCATTGTGTTATTTGTCATGTGGCTGAGCAGTTCTCAGCGTACCTGGTTTTGAAGCAGTGGTTGTTTGTTCAATGTTCTATATAGCTGCAAATAGGTTATATCTCCTCCACAGTGAACCTGAGGCCCGTATTCAACTATGGTCCCTAGAGGACGTAGAGCATGTATGAAATCTGGAAAGGACCCCCGAGGATTCCCAGTCCACCTTGAGAAGTTGTGCAGGGAGGGCGTGACCCCAGAGCACTTGACTCTGAGCCTGGCTCCTGCACAGATGAGTTTGGGGCTCTGGGGAAGCTACGTAGTAGCATTCCTGTGCTTCTTTTTAATCACTTGTAAATGGGAACAGTGGGAGCACTGCAGTCTCATGGCTTTTAAGAGTGTCTGCATCTAAATATCCACGAGATACTATGATCACAGAAGCTCCATCTCATTATGTGTAACTGCAGCCCCTGTGAGGACATGGTCAGCAGCATTCAGAAACTGTCATTCATCTGGTGGTCTCTCTGGAGTACTCACTAGGTTGCCCTCCTTTTTCCTTCCCCTGTAGTTTTTGAGTTTCTCTTAAATAAATAGACTCTGACCTTTGCCATCTATTCAGTACCTCTTATTTTTAACTGGTCTTGATTCTGAGAACGAGTAACAGCAGTGGGTTTTGTTTCTTACCAAGCAGCTGAGGCGCTGTGATGCCCGGGATGGGATCCAGAGGAGTGGTGCGGGCATATCTCTCTGGGACTTTCCACTGCAGAGCAGGTCGCATGTGGGTTGAGCGTGTCTCAGAGCTGAGTTAAATGGATGAAGGAGGCAGGCTGAGACCACATCCCAGTGATCCGACAACTGAAAAATAAAAGTGAGCCCTCTTCAACAGAAGAGGTGGTTTGCAGTTTAGCGGGGTGAAGCAGGAGGCGGGCCAAGGGGTGACATTGGAGATGGGACAACGGGATGGGGCCTTGAGCCAGGGAAGAACTCAGTGGGCTCTGTGATACTGGACAGCAGGCAACGCATGTGGCCACTCTTCAGTGCCCTGAGTGCCTGCGAGGTCTGGAGTGGGGTGCCTCACGTCCACACTGGGCCCACAGGGCCACTTACCGCTAGAGGCCGTTTCCCCTTCAGCCCCCGGACTTGTCCGTTAGTTTCTTTCTGTCTGCCTCAATGTAGTCTCCTTCTCAGAACTCATAATAAGGATCATGACCGGCACGCTGTCAGTTGTAGTTCAGGTGAAATGCCGTTATTTCTGTTACTGCTCACAATTCCGTAGGAACCCTCAGGCTTTTGGTTCCCTGGGAATGGAAATTTGTAGAAACTGTTTAACAGTGGTCTGATTTGAATGTCCCTATGTTTGAAGTGTATAAAAGTGTTTTACACTAACTTGGATAGTTGCCACCTGACTGTATGCAATTTGATACTGAAAGTAGACCTTTTGCTCCTGGAATCATGCTGGGAAAATTCTGTCCCTTAGATGTTGCTGATGTGTTTTCCGTTCACATCCTTATACTTTCTGTAATGAAAACACTAAGATTCGTGGTAGTGCCTTCTGGTTCTCCCACCCCACCGCTCCCCGAAATGTGTATTTTTGTAAGTTCAGAGGTAACAAAAAGTGTGGGTTGGCTGCTTTCTGCGTGGAGCCTGCTTTGCGTCGTCTTCCTCCTTTCTCTCTGCCCCTTTCTCCTCATACACACTTGTTCTCTCTCTCTGTCTCTCAAACTCTAAAAACAGGGGCGACTGGGTGGCTCAGTCAGTGAAGCATCTGAGTCTTGGTTTCGGCATAGGTCGTGTTCTCACACTTGGTGAATTTGAGCTTCACATTGGACACAGTGCTGACAGTGGGGAGTTTGCTTAGGATTCTTTCTCCTCCTACCTCTCTGACCCTGTTCTACTCTTGCTGTTTCTGTCTCTTTCAAAAATGAAAAAAAAAAAACTATAAAAAATAAATAAACAAACCAATTAGCTATTGAGAAACCAATAGTTTCACAGAGATGAGGAGTTTGGTTTCTTTCATTTTTGGTGTTTGACACGGATAGTCTTCAGAAATATTTTTGACATCATAACACGTGGACTGCAGCCTGGGAATAGAGCCTGTAAGTTGTATTTTTGGGGTAGCCTGATATCTCACTGCAATCCAGGGCCTTGTGCTCTGGAGGAATGTTTCAGTTATTTATTTGAAAAGACACAAAACGTTGTATTCTCCTTCTACAAAACCAGGACTGATTTACTCCCACACCACTACTTAAGACTGTCGTGGTTGCCATAAGAATGAACACATGCTTGTGAGGAGAACAGGGCAAGGGAAAGGGTGCTGTGGGACTGTCCCAGCGTGTGGCACAGTCTGCAGCTTAAAGACTATTTGGAAAGTGAAAAGGTAGTCTCTTCTATGGCAGGAAGGTGATTTCACATAGACAGTGGAGCAGGCCCAGGCAGCCCAGGACTCTGCTGACTTGTGCCCGGTCAGGGTCCTGGCACAAGTGTGGCCCTGTCTCCCTTTAGCCCCTGGGACTGCCTTCTGTGCAGGGGGCCCTGCCTGATGGCTGTCAGGAATGTGGGTAAATACCTGTAAACAAAATTGCAGAGCGAGGTCATTTTAAAGGGCTGGTAACTTTAGTATACACTTTTGTTTTTTTAATTTCCAATCAGTCTTGATTTCTGGAGGATGACAAAACTTTAGGAAGGCACCTTCTTGGAGAAAACAGTGTAGACCCAAGGACATTTGTGACTTAGCTGCTGGGTCACAGAGACTCTCCCTGCAGACTTCTGGGCCACTTCCTCTCTGTCCTCTATGCAGCCAAAGAAGATGCAGCTGGTCGTCGGTCCGTGACATGCTGACCTGCCCCAGCCCCTCGGCGACGGCGCCACGGGAGGCTCTTTGACTGGAATGTGAACAATGGTGGAGAATGGCCGACTTCGTATGTAACAAGGCTGTGGCGCGCTCAGACTTCAATGATCTATGATGACTCCTAACTTCTGCTTATCTGCTTGAATATTAGTGTGCTCTTCCACCTACTACAGCTAGGCATCGTGGGTGTCCTCAGTGCGTTGGCTCTATCAGAGCCTAGTCCTGGGGGCCTGGGCAGCTTGCCTGGAGTGACCCGCAGAACCTGGGAGCTGAGGCCGTGGCAAGCCTGGGCGGGGGGGGACCTGGGCCAGTCCTCCCCCCACCCCTGCCCCACGCCCACCCTGGGCTCCCTGGCACCACAAATCTCAGACGAGCAATCAGGAAGCACTGGGCTCCCACCGCGCGGCAGGGTGCTGGGTGTGCACCCAGGAAGAAGGCGCGAGACCCTGGAAATAATGTAGTGCAACTCTAATAAAGGTCTTAGTGTTCTTATGGATATCAACTTTTTACATTTGTTTGTGAACAAGTTTAAAGAGTGGACCTCATTCTCCATTTGTAGATTTTCCTTACGTTTTTTATGTTTGTTTATTATTGAGAGACAGAGAGAGAGAGCATGAGCATGGGAGGGGCAGAGACAGGAGAAGACACAGATTCCGAAGCAGCCCTCATGAGGCCACCTCAGGAGACTCTGGCACAAGATCCCTCATAGCTCAGGCGACTCTGGGATGGTTCCTTCCCTCCCCGCCACAGAGAGCTTATGGCCACTGGGTCAAGGGATGGACGCCCTGACCCATGGCCTTGTGTGGAGGGCACAGTTGACAATCGCTGGGATTTCCTCTTCCGGTACTGTCTCTCCCGCCAGGGCCGATGGTTTACTAACTGTGAAGGATACATAGTTACTTTCTGTGGAGTAACACTTCCCTTCTCCTTTCTGTCAGGGCATAGTTAGGTCATTCTGTGTCTTCCTGTTGAGAACCTTTGCTGGCTGATCTTTAGTTTCTGCACTTCCTGGTCCTTAGTGTTAAGTGTGAGGTTTGAAACAACAAAGTGCTTCCCTGCGTTTTACATCTAAGATTCTGTTTTTTTCCCCACCAAAGCTGGGCAAGCCTTCGGCATCTGAGAGTTTCTGGAAACAGACCAATTCCCCACAGGTACAATAGGTTACACATGGTTTATTAAAACTTGATTTGGTGAATCCAATGATGCTGAAAAAAGAAATGTCAGATGAGAAACAGACCAAGCACCGAGCAGATGTCCGAGGGATGTGGCCTCTCTGAGAACACGCATTAGCCATCCTTGGCTGTGCTCCCCCATACTGAATGTTCCGGGGCTTGCAGGCCTTTCCACAGACCCGCCAGGTCCCACCAAATACCCTTGACTCTCCTACCGCTACACAGTCCTCCTTGAGGCCACTGTACCCTCATCACTGCTGACCTTAAGGTCCTTTCTTGTGTGTCACGTCGAGTGTTCTGAATGTAATTGTGACTTCACACTGTCCTCCTCGCCTTTTGCTGGCCGAGTCCTGCCACCTCCCAGGTGGGTGCTCCGCGGTACCGGGAGGGGTCTGTCCCCATGGCCTCTGCAGAGGGGCAGCAGGCACATGCCCAAGAGGGATTGTTGCCTCCTTCCTGATGATGTGGCTTCACTTGATGGTGTTTCTCAACATCTCTGACGTTCTGCTTTCTCTTACCCCCCTGTCGCTTGAGTCCTCGGTGGGAAGAAGTGGCATGGATTCTGCTGATTCTCCTCCTTGTCTTCCTGCGGCACCTTTCGCCGTCCTGACTTGAGGCCGGCGCTGTGTCCACACCAACCGGTGCGTGGGCAGATTTCAGCGGGAGCAGGGAGGCTCCATCCTGCCCTGCTTCGGTGCTTGCTGGCCCTCGTGCCCTGTCCCTTCTCGGTGGATCTTACCTGACTCCTCTTTTAAGAACATTCATCCGTGTACTCCCCAGCCCCCTCCCTAGGGAGTCCAGGGTGGTCTCCAGGTCCTCCACGTAGCTGCACTTACAAAGCCTGCTTTTCCAAATAAAGTCACGTGCACAGGTTCCAGAGATTTGGACATAGATGGGACCACCTCCCCAGTCCACCCATTTCTGGAGAAGGCCTGCTCTGCCTAGTCCTACCCCGGAGGCATCAGGGTGGGGAGAACGGGCCCAACCCTCCCACGGGGAAGAGGACTCTCGGGTCACACGACAGGCCCTAGACTGTCCAGGCAGAAAGCAGAAGATGGAAATGGTCAAGAGGACCTCCGGTGTGCATCAGGATTACTGCCGGTTGATCTTTTCACTCCAGTGTGCTGGGCCTCTCCTAGCCACGAGCGTGCGTGTGCCTGGTGGGGGTGAGTGTTCTCTGCTTTGGTAGAAGGCACTTTCAGGGACCCGTGAGACAGGAACCACTCTGGAAAGGCACTAGGACGTGCGTGGGAGACAGTGATGCAAGAGGAAACCATCCTGCCCACACGTGAGAGGAAGCAGCATCAGGCCTGGACGCCAGGATGCCAGCCAGGCTGGGCTGTGGTGAGGGCCAGGTGCAGGGAGGCCTGTGTCCCACTGTGCTGCCTCCAAGGCCCCCGTCTGCTGAGCCATGGGCATGGTGGCCGCCCACAGGGTTTCAGGGCACACACACCAGAGCACATCCAGCAGTTAGAGGGTAGGTCAGCCTCTCCTGTGCAACCGGTGGCTGCTGTCCCGCTTGCTTGGATTGTTTTCAGTGCGTCCGGCCAGCCATCCTTAGAGGAGGCGAACAGAACCTTTCTCCACTGGTGCTGAGGGGAGGCCCACAGCCTAGTCTCTGTGTTTCAGGGCCATGGCTCTGGTTTTCAGGCCAGGATGCTCTCGGAAGCTTAAGTTAAAGCTATTTGTAAACATTTTCAGGAGAATAAAATAATGTCCATTAATTTAAAATTTTTTAATTAGGGTATCCTGGGTGGCTCAGTTGGTTGAGCGTCTGACTCTTGTCCTCGGCTCAGGTCACGATCTCATGGTTTGTGGGTTTGAGGCCCGCATCGAGCCCTGGGCTGACAGCACAGACCCTGCTTGGGATTCTCTCTCTCCATTCCCCCACTCACGCATGTGCTCTATCTCAAAATAAAGTTAACAAAAATAAAAAAATTTTTTCACTTGTAATTAAAGCAGTGAGTGAGGCATTGTCACATTGCAAAAATAGAGGGCTAACGTTGTCTTAGTCTCCAACATCTTATTTTCTTTTTTATTCATGTTAATTTTTAAACCCACGGGGCTGTGGGTGTGCATTTGGTGGCCCAGCTGCCCAGCCCCCAAGCTTAGAGCTGTCACACTGTGGCCAGAGAACTTTTTGGGTAGCCTCTGAGACCGTTCTTCCAAGCGTCTGTGACCCCGGGCCCGCTCTTTCATGTGGAATCTTAGGAAGGCCACACCATGTCCATTCCCCAGGAAGAGGGGTGTTGATGAGATCCACGGGAGACTGACCCTATTTTGTGCTATGAGTCACCAGTGTCCTTCTGTCTCCCTTTTCCCAAAGGTGATTTTCCTCTTGTTTCATTTGAATTGTCTGTGTTTCTTACAATCCCCTGTGTGGGCTTCTCTCCTCATTGACTACACTTTTCAGAATGATGTAAGTGGAAAAGAGCAGAGATGGGGGCCAAGACCGTGAAAGTTTCTGGGCACCATGAGCACACCAAGGAATAGACTATCTTAATGCTGGTGTGAAATTGGTCTTTTGAAAGGCAGAGACACAGATCAGTGGGACACAGCTTTCCTGTGAACCCACACTGGCACGACTTGGTCTGTCTTGGGAGCTTATGTTCCCACAACACGTGACCCTGTGCTTTTATACATGTGTTCGCGTAGGTACGTGGTGGCTTAGAATCTCCCATCACAAACAGTTCCTGTATTGATGCTTCTAGCATGGTGTCTTCAAGAGCAGAGATTTCATCAGGGGACTTGGTCACCTACACTCTCTGCACGTGGGCGTTCCTGCCACACACCATGTCTTTGAATACGTTCGACCTTAAACTCCCCTCCACGACGCTAATTTTCCTGCTTTGTCACTGTGCGTGGGGTATACTGGAGAGCTGCTTTCTAAGTCCCATGTTCTCATGAAAAGCCCCAAATAGGAGAGCCGAGGGATTGTCCCGTGGGAGAGCGGGCCCTGCACCTGACTCGGCATGGCCTTACGCTGCCACCTCTCCCGGTGGTGTTTCCTAGTCAGGAAGTGTAGGTAAAAGGAACCTTGAAACTGTGCTCAGACTTTTCTTTAGGATGCACCGGCTTCCGATTGGATCTTCCCATCCCTACTGTGAGGGACCATCCCTCTGATCTGTTTGGGTCACCTGCGGTGCTTGACTTCCTTGGCCCCAATATCTTTCAGGAAAATGAACCTATTCTTGGCTGAGGCAGAGCCAGGAAATCATTCCCAAAAGAGGGTGAAGTCTGTCGTGTGGGTATTTTAGACACAAGTGTAGGTTCCTCCCTGACTTGCTGAGCCCACACCTTCCACAGAAGCCCCTTGAGGATGTCGAGGCCCTGGGAGCCGACTCCTGAGCCGGTGAAGTCACCATTGCTCTCATCGTCGTTTCTGTTCCCGTGGCTTTGAAACATGCTGGATGTTGGGAGAACCCCTGGGACAGTTGTGGGCACCCTGTGGCCATTCCAGTTGTTGGAGCCAGTTCCACCCCCATCACCATTCCCAAGGACACTGGGCAGTGGCCAGGGCTCGTTTGCTTTTTCGCTATACTCTGGGATTGCCATCCAGATGTGTGGACGTGGTGACCCCTGGACAGCCCTGTGGGGTGGCCTTTGTGCCATTTTGTGGTCCCTTGATTGTGACAGCTCTAAAGGCTTCTTGACCTGCCATATTTTGACCACAGCTTGGGATCTGCTTCACTATTCCCAGTGTTAAATGTAGAAAGGGGCTTTAGATGATAAATTCTGATAGTCTCTTAGGTCACCTTCGAATATGTCAGAATATGTAAACCCAGTAGTACTTCAAGTAAAGAGATGTTGTCTAAACATTTTGCCTCACTGTCTTTGACTAGCGTCCTCAGAGTCTCTGGGATGTGGGATTGTTGACTTGCTTTCCACCTCTGCTATGAGCTGAGGCTTGCAAAGTGCTTCTCCTAATCCCGCTACCTGATGAAAGAGAACCTTTTCTCCATATGAATATAGAAAATTCCAAGTTTCGTACACCTACTGTTGGATTTGGGATGACTCACTGGCCCGGAGCACATTAGTTTCTGTTTTCCCTGTAAACTTGACTCTGAGCCCTACTGAGAAGATAGGCCTGGCAGACTAAGGGGAGACTGGCAAAGGCAGGGACTGGGGGTGTGGAGGAATGGGGCCTAGTGGTGTAGAGATCACACCACGTGACCTCACGTGTCATCTTAGAAGGCACCGACGCCCTCCCACAATTCCCAGTTCTTTCTCTTCCCTTCCCTTCCCTTCCCTTCCCCTCCTTCCCTTCAAGCATACAGAAGTTGAGAGAGAATGAGTTTTAAGAACACCAGACCCTCAAGGAAAAGAGCTTGAAAGAGGAACAAAAGCCTCTCATGGTTATGGCAGGAAGTTCTGCATGTGGCAGGACTGGATGGACAAGGTCGGTGTTGGCAGCATGTGCCGTTTCACTTCGGGCACAGAGTTGGCGAAGTAGGGGCTCAGACTTCTTGCAGAAGAGCTTTGAGTCCATGCGCTGAAGGTGAGATCCTCCTCTGTTGACTGACCTTTCTCATGAGGTGTTCCTGCGTTTTAGAAGCTCTTTTAGGATTCTCATGTGTGCCGGGGCGTGGGCAATGTGGCAGAAGGCCTTACTGGGGGGCGGTGGGGGGGCTCTGGGGGACAGAAGCCCAGAAGCATCTTGAGTGTGGGTGTTGGTGTCACTGCTGCCCCCGGTTCACCACGAGCCTAATCTGTGCCAGTCTGTAGACCAGAACCAGATCAGAGACTCTGCTTCTCGGCGCTGGCGAGCCTTCAGCCAGCTGGTGCCAGAACCACATCTGGGGCTGTCCTTCAGTGCGTGGGTGAGGCTTCAGCCAGCAGGTGCTTTGCTGTCCTTCAGGCATTGATGACCTGGCCCTCTGTGTAGTCACTTCCCGTGAGTCTGGGAGAGAGCACTCACTGAGGACAGTGGGCCAGCCTCCTCTGCCATCCAGCTATAGGGCTCAGCATGGTTGACTGCACACATCAGCCTTTGGTGGCACTTTGCATCCTCTGTCCTTAGACACCTGGAGCTCTTCCGCTCTATTCCATGCCCCATGCAAGAGACTACGGTGTAGGGGTTGGTGTGTTACATGTTTCTCCAGCGAGGTACCTGTATACATTCTGCAGACCTCCCTGTAGATGTGAATTTCCTAGTTTGAGCAGTGTCTCTTATTCAGACCCAACAGATGTCTTCCTCTGTTGTGCATAGAAGGAAAGCCATCAGCTGATATGGAATTTCTGGTCTATAATTCTAACCTGTCCCTTGTAATTCCAGATGCTGCTCAGATCGGACTCAGTGTTGAGCCAAGTGCAGAACTGCACCACTGGGTCACAGTGAGCCACACTGAACTGTGTTCACACAGAGCAGATATTTGGGGCGTCCTAGGGGCACCGCACACCAGGTCTGGAATTTGCCTACGCTGGGGTTGGACCAAGAGTGAGCTACAGGAAACAGACAGGGACGTTTCCTGGTGTGACTCATTCCTGGAGATATCTAGACATGCAGAGTGGGGAGTGGAATCATCTTTGGATTCTACAAAGTTGTCTGGTTGCCTTTTGCAGTACAGACAACCCATCACCCCCGCGTGCTTCGGACAGTGAGAGAAACAGGTAGAGGACTTTCCTTCCTGAAACAAAGCCTGTGCCCATGGGGTTGTAGGGATTTGAAACGGAGAGAAATTCATGGTCTGTCTGGGTCTCTAGCTCTGGGTTGGCAAAATGACACATTGGGGCAAACAATGAATCTATCAAGGAGAAGCTTGATGGCAGTAACAACAAAGCTGTCACTGCTGGCTTCTCTGCTTCTGTTGTCCTCTCAACACCTTGAGCTCTGGCCTTACTAGGCCCCGAAGCTTCCCTGAGGAGCCCTCCTTCCCGCCAGCCTGTCTGCAGCTGCCTTTCCCCCGTGTCTTCTGCCTGTGGTCCTTCACTCACCCTGGACATTACTGTATTTCCGTGGAGGCTCTCTGGGGCTGGGGCCTGTCCTCCTTACCTCGTGCCTGGCCTGGCACCGTGCAGGCGCTCAGCGATATCTCATGAGTTACCAGCCGCTGCGGTGATGGTACCCAGACAGCTGACGGAAATGCCCGGGTGTCTACACCTGGTATAGTGGGGAGACTGCCCTTACAGATGAATTTGGTGGGGTGCTGCCATGGGCTCACAGCCCCTCTCTCCGTGCCTCCCTGCACCTGTAGGCAAGTTGGCTTCCAGCTCTTCCAGATTGGACCAGCTTGTCAGAAATCTAGGTGGCTCAGTCTATTATGTGTCTGACTCCCGGTTTCGGCTCTGGTCATGATCTCACGGTTCCTGGGTTTGAGCACTGCATCGGGCTGTCTCCTGTCAGTGCAGAGCCTCCTAGGGATTCTCTCTCTCTCAGTATCTCTGCACTCCCTGAAATGCTCTGTCTTTGTTTCACGCAAAATAAAAAATAAAGATGAAAAAATGAGACTCAAAAACGCGTACCTCTGAAGTTCTTTGTAACCTGTCCTCTCTGAGGTGGAAAGAGCCCTGAGATCCCTGTGTTAAGATTTGAGGAGAATGTGATGGAGTCTTGGAGAGGAAAACTCTGCTCAGGCAGGCACGTGTTTGCATGAGTGTGGCCTGGGCAGGTGTGGCAGCCATCAGTCCCCATTCTGCACTGCTGTCTGGTATCCTGCCCTTGTCTGCGGGTGAGCCAGTGAGGCGGACCTCATTCCTGCTCTCGCTCCTGGGCTCGTTCCTGGCCTCGGCCCAACCCCCTGCCTGGACCGTGAGACTAGGCTTCCAGACCACGCCCTCCCTGGTGCTGATGCCTAGTTATAGGCATGATTTTCTCAGTTGGATCAACCTGTTTTGATTAAAGAAAAAACTTGGAAAAATTGCCACTCTGCCTGTCTGGCAGTACTCTTAGAAAAGCTCTCTTACAACTCCTTTCTGGTAAGTTTTGTGCTGGGGAGTCCCTTCCGCAGGCTGTCCTCCAGGGGAGCTTTGTCAGCACTTTTGAGTAGAAGCCCGGAGGCTGTGGGAGGCCAGTGTGACTCAGGTCTCCAGGCAGGATGGACATCAGAGCAGAGCCGGTGAGGGGAGAGAGTGGCAGGGCCCCGAAGTTTGGAATAAACCTCGCTACTCTCTCCCTTGAACTGTGCTGAGAAGGGCCTCCTGATTTCTTCTTCACCCCGGCCTCTCCTGACCCAGGTATCTTGTACGGCCCTGGAGAGACCAGGTGGAGGAGTGTGTATGTGCCGTGTCCCAGGCAGTAAGAGGGAAGGTTCAGATGCCCGCACTGGGTCACACGTCTGGGCCGTCCACACTGGGGACAGAGCCTGGTGCTGGGAGGCCAGGCAGGGCCGGGGGCTGCCGGGGAGCTAGGTAGTCCATATTTTCAGCTTTGGAGGATGTGGGACATCTGGCATTTACTGAACTTGGTGGGCAGATCTCAGAAATGGGCTTGTATATAAATGCTCGGTGGGGGCTGCATTCCAGAAGCTTTGTTTGCAAAGTGCTGTGATGCCCGGGTAGCTGGTCCCACCGAGGCCAGAGTGGCGGGAAGCCTAGACTTTCCTGCGTGGCAGACCCTGTATGTGGATAGAGCAGGCGTTGCAATTGCAGTTTCTGTGTAGAGTGGTGGAGTGCATGGTGTCACCAAGAGCGTGAGTCTGTCTCCGCCTGTCGCCGCAAATCTCTGGTCCTCATTCCTATGCCACACGGTGGCCAAGTGCCTCGCTTTACAGAGCTAGCGATTGTATCGCCATCTGTGGGTGCCAGGTGTCAGACTCGGCTGGGGAGGGTCCCGGCCTCGTGGCCCTTTCCCCATGCCCCTCAGATCACAATCCCCACCTGGTAGGGTCTTGGCTGGCTTCGGGGATCCCTCCTCCACCAGCTTGCACACAGAGCCTGTTCCCAGGAGGAGCCCTGGTGTGGACAAAGGTGGGGGCCCGTTCCCCGAGGACCATGCCCGGGGGTGTCTGATACAGCTGCTATGCCCGGCAGCTGACACCTTTGCTCTGTGACCTGTTTCAGTCAGCTGTCGGCCACGAGTATCAGTCGAAGCTCTCCAAGCACTCGTCCCAGGTCCAGTCCATCAGGGGCATTGGAGGCAAGTTTGGTGTCCAGGTGGGCAGAGTTGACCAGGTGAGTGAGGCGTCATGGGAACCAGAGTGCAGGTGACGGAGCCCCTCCCTCTAGACCAGGGAATGCACTGGGCCTCTCGAGATAGCACCTCAACTCAGGCCTGTGGGGTGCCGTCCAGGTGCAGAGCTTCTAGAAGCCCCCCGCCCCAGTCCCTGACTCAGATGATGTTCCAGGTTAACAAGTGAGAAGAGGAACACTGTTTCTTGTAGAAATCCCCCACATTGGTATCTACAGATCACATAGACCAGGGACAGACAGCCTTCCACTGCCTAAGACCGTGCCCGTGGGGACCATTTCTAACCAGGCTCCCTGCATGGGTATCACTGTGACCCGGTGGTGTTCAGGGCAGACATGGCAGAGTGCCGCACACGTGCCCGTTTCCAGGGCTAAGGCCCGGTGTCCTGGCGCCTCTGGGCCTCAGTCTCTCAGTCTCTGACTGAGGGCCGTGTATACCCTGTTTTACATCACAGCAGTTGGGTTTTGGAGTTAACCCTCTGTCTGCATTCAGGCTTTACCACATGTCAGCTGCGGTTCTGCGTTACCTGCCTGTAAAACGGGGCGACAGGGATTCATGTCTCCTAGGGCCGTGTGCGCAGATGCCCCCCCACCATGCCCGTTGTGGTTACTGATGATAGTATTGTTCTTGGAAGAGCTCATGGAAAAGCAGGTGTGCTTGTGGCGGGAGGGGGTCGCCGAGGGTTGGCATTGCGGGGCTGAAGTCCACGAGCACAACTTACCGTGCAGGGCCTGCAGGTGGCTACCGGTCCACCCGCACTGCCTACTGGGCGTTGCAGAATGTTTCCTGGCCGAAAGTTTCCATCCCCAGAGCTTTGCGCGTGAGGTAGGCCTGCCCATGGCTTAGGAAGGCAGAGGTCAAAAAATAACACGGTTTGTGGTTTCAAACCTTTCACACGCATTCTGGGATCAGATGACCTGTTTTGGAGACCTCTAAAAACGTGTTTCCCTTCTTGTGGTAATTGCACTCTGTTGTGGGTTTTGAATACCAGGGGAAAACTGAGAAACACGCCTCTCAGAAAGCTAAGGCCTGAGGCCAGTCGAGCAGGGGGAGAAGCCAATGTCCCCGGAGGTGGTTTCCTGGGGAGTGCGGTGTCTCCTCTGGGGGAGACTGTGCTCTCCGGGTGCGTGGGTCCTGTGTCACCGCCACGGAAGCTGTCTTTCTGAGCAGTGTTCCCTGGACAGTCGGCTCTGGGGCCTGGTCAGTGAAGAGCTATCTTCTCCCCTAACAGTGTAAACCCGAGCCTTTCAATTAATGATGGTTCACTTTTACTGGACACGGGTGCTCTCGAATACGTCACTGGCTGACCTTTCAGTTGTGCCCATGTTGTAGAACCTTTTTTACCAATGAAAGAGTGTCACCTTCTCAGAGGACTTGATGTGTCTTGAGCAAGCCGGTTTCTTCCGCCTCTTGCTTGTCATCAGATGAGCCAGGGCGCGGTTGCTGTGGCCAGGTGTGGGCATTTCCTGTCCCTTTGGAAAGGGATGGTAAGTGAGTAGCTTCCAAGGGGTTAGTTTCCCGAGTGGGAACGCGGCTCGTTTCTGCCCCAAGAAGCAGGTACCCATCACAGGCTTGGGGTCCTCGCTGCCCAGGGCACAAGTTGTAGGCCGAGGCCGGCTCACTGATGTGTGACCGTGGGTGGTGTTTTCATACGTGTGCGTCGTGTCCTGGTGACTCCTAATTCCGGAATGTTGCTGTCGTGAGTGATAGACGAGAGACCAGTCCATCGTCGGTCTTTGTCCCCGACCCCTGTCCAGTCCCCTCAAATTACTCGAGCGACTTTGGCATCAAGTACAGCCTCAAGGCAAAGCACGTGGACAAGAGTGTCGTGGACTTCAATTTCCAGGGCATGACCGAGAGACACGAGTCACAGAAAGGTCAGCCTGTGGCAGCACGTCCTCACCGCTTGGGGCCCCGTCGTGTGGGACGCCTCCTGCGTCCCCAGAATAGGACCCGGGGAGACAGGCCCACATTACACTCCCAGCCTTTTTACCTGAACATGTGAGAGCACTCCTGTCTCTTCCATGGGTTTAGGGGGATTGTCGTCCTTCGGATGCCAGCTCAACCCCAGTCCCGTGAAGGGCCCAAGTCTCCCAAGCTACTTCCTTCTTCTCTGGACCATGGGATCCAGGCGCTATGCAGTTTTTGAAGTTAAAAACCTTGTTCTCTTGTGTCATAGACATTAGTGATTATTAAGAAGCATAAATTTCTAGAAGAGGAATTGCCGGGTCACGGAAGGTGGAATGTAAAATTTTGGTGGATGCTGCCAGATTGTCCCTGCAGGCCCTGCTGGTTTTCCTGTCCCTCGTTAAAATCCCTGCCAGGCATCAGTTATACACTGATGTGTGCATGCGGGGTGTGTTAGAGACGCAGTACCCTCCCGCAGAGGCTGCAGATTGTTGGCTCTTTTGCAATGTTTTATTTCGCGTGCATGTTACAAATGTTCATAAAGATTTTATCTTTTTGAAGTCATCCGTACACACGTGTGCTGCTCAAACATACAACCCCTATATCACAAGTCAATAGCTCGCACACCTGAGTCACCAGGAGTTCATGCACGTTTAAATTTTTGTGTGATTTTCTTCATTTATTTCTTTCTTTGTTTGTTTATTTATTCTTTTATGTATGTGTGTATGTGTGTATTCATGCATGTATTTATTTATTTATTTATTTATAATAAACTGGGAAGTGGCAGAGAGAGGGAGAGAGAGATTTCCAAGGAGGCTCCACACTGTCAGTGCAGAGCCTGACGTGGTGCTTAAACTCACAAGCCACGAGATCATGACTTGAGTGAAACCAGGAGTCTGATGCTTCACCAAATGAGCCACCCAGGTGCCCGTGCACGTTTCAGATTTTGAAAATCATTGCCAACCATTAACAATAGAGAGCTCACGTAGGAATTAAAAACCCAGAGATCTTTAAAAGATGAATTAAACCCCACGACTGGAAACACCACCAGCTCGGCATTTGCCCAGGGAAGCTGCTGGTGCTCCCGCGGGACAGTTCCTGTCACTGGCCTGCCCGTCTGTCGTGAGGCGGTGGACTTGGCCCTGGAGTGCACACCCCCTGCCTGCTACCCACGCCCCTCTGCCCGCCGTGCACCCTGCTGATCAGGGCCTTGTCTTGGATCTTCTTCAGTGCTGTTCAGACTCTCTCCCCGACGTGGCATGTAGGAGCAGAAACCGCCTGTGTAAAATACACCACACCATTTCACTGCATTGTTTCTGACAATGAGTGGAAGCTGGGCTTGCTGCCTTGGTTGGCTAGACTGTTCTGTGGCAGACAGTCATTCGAAAGACACGGCAATAGCAGCATCAAAGGTCTGTAGGGCAGGAACCACACAAGCTGCCTGAACCTCGTGGGCACAGACGGCACACTGGGCTGGAGTCAAAATGAGGCTCATGAGAGAGCCCCAGTCCGGGCCACGTGGAGTAAGTAGCACGAGTATTTTTTAAAAGTGCCCGTGGTAAAAGGGCTGTGATGGACATGCAGCTGAACTGATTGTTGCCATTCTTTTCCTATCGGAAAGAGCAGGCCTTCACGGACCTATTGCCCATGTTGCTTGACGACGGAAACAGCTGGAATTGACCAGCCTTATGGGGTTCCTTCGTGCGTTCTCTTCTGCATGGGGGCGAGGACTTTGTCAGAACTGCTCGGTGAGGTTTTTAGAGGCTCCACATCCTCCCACCCTTTGAGGGAGGGAGAGTGTCTCTTGTCTGCAAAGGCACCAAAGGCACAGGCTGACTGTCCAAAAGCTCAGGTCTTTCCTCTATTCGGGGTAATTTGACATCTGTATAGACATCCTGTGAACGCAAGGGGAGGGGTCAGTGTCAACAATGGACCAAGCGAGGATGACCTCAGGGGGAATGTTACCCCCTCAGAATGCCCAGCTTTAAATGTTTTCCCTACTTGTTCCCAATTGTTAAGACCACAAGTTCCTTGTGTGGGGAACCAAGGGCAGTATTGCTGGGTAATCATTAATGATTCCAGGATTGCTTTCTGATTGGGGATAGTGTTGGCCACATTTTCCAATGTCTGTAAAATACGAATGAATTGTTTCTGTTGTGGGGAGAGACAGTTTCCGTAATGAATTTCTCAAATGTCCGTGGCAGTGAATCCTAATAGAGTTTCAATTTATCCCTTACCTTTTCCCTGTGCTTCTTTGTTTCTTCAATTCTACATATGAGTGGAAGTATTGCATGGGATTTGTCTTTTTCTCACAGACTTATTTCGCTTAGCAGAATACTAACTACTTCAAACATGTCCCTGCAAATGGAAAGTATTCATTCCTTGTTTTTGCTGATATATATACATATATATATATATCACTGATATACATGGATATATATATATCACTGATATATATGGATATATATATATATCACTGATATACATGTATATATATACATGGATATGGATATATGGATATATATATGGATATATATGATTGATATATATATATTCATATATATGTCTGTATATATCCATATACATGTACTTATATATATATCAAAATATATATCCATATGTGTATTCATTTATATCCAAACATATGTGTATATATATATTTATATATCCACATATACCCATATACGTCTTTACATATTTATATACATAATTACATACCTATACATATATATCCATGAATATATCCATGAATGTATCTACATCTCTATATGTTTATATGAATCTATAGATATATAGATATATGTAAACATATATATTTATTCATATATCAATATATATCGATTATATAGATATAGATATAGATTTAGATATTGATATAGATATACATCCAACTATAGGACCCAGATGGAGGTAGAGAATATGATGGTATGGGAAAGAAGTCAATCAGAAAAAGGCAAGTACCATCCAGTAATTTTACTCATATGTTTAATTGAAGTAACAGACAAGCAAACGGAAACACTGAGAGACAGAGTGAGACAGAGAGAGAGAGAACAGACAATGAAGAAACAGACTCTTAAGATTAGAGAACAATCTGATAGTACCATAGGGGTGGTGGGATGCACTGGGGGGTGGTGAAATCGGTGATGGTGTTTGAACGGTGTCCTTGTCATGATGAACACAGAGTGATCTATGGAATAGTTGACCTGAAAGTAATATAACTCTTCATATTCACTAACTGGCATTAAAGAAACAAAAACAGAAAAGACACTGTGAAAAAGCAAGACAATTAAATGAGGACCTATCTACTCATTGACTAGGTGAATTACATGAGATCTTAGCTATGGCACTCTTGCCATGCCTGCCGTAGCCTAAGACTAACTTGGAGGAAGTGACAGTGTCTTCTAAGGCACATAGGGCTTTGACACTGCTATTGTGGTGTCTTTGGAATGACCGTCGGCTACAGGGCAGTATTCCCAACCAAGGCAGCAAGGCCAGCTTCCAATGATTGTCAATAAATCCATGCACTGAAATTGGGCGGTGTATTTTCCAAAGGCCATCCACGATATAGGGACTCTGACTCTCTCTCTCACTGTTTCTCCCTATACACTCTGCTTACTGTACCTATATGTGCGGGCTTCTCTCTCATTCATTCCCTGGATTAAGAACTAGAATGATGAGAGCAAATGGTCTCTGGCTACTCTACCTCTGGATGAAGATTTGAAGGAAACTTCCCAAGCTGCTGCCGAAACCCCTTTTGTTTCAGGGATCTTCCCTGTCTTCTCTGGCCTGACATGGACTGCCTAATTTGCCTTTTGGAAAACCAAACCAAGCCAAACAAAAAAACAAAACATGGTGTCTGCTCATCTAACTAAGCTGACACGCTTTAGAACCACGTGAACTCTTTTCTCTGCCCTCTGTGCCTCTGTTGGCCTTCAGGCAGACACCTCACCGTTTCTGCCTTCTCTTTCCCCCTCCTCCTGTTTCTGCACCACCTGGGGTGCAGCCTGCCCTGCAAACCAGCCTGCAAACCAGCCCTGGCCGCTGCCCAGTGTCCTTGGGAATGGTGCTGGGGGTAGAATCGGCTCCAACACCTGGAACGGCCACAGGGTGCCCACAACTGTCCCAGGGGTTCTCCCAACATCCAGCATGTTTCAAAGCCACGGGAACAGAAACGATGATGAGGGCAATGGTGACTTCACCGGCTCAGGAGTCGGCTCCCAGGGCCTCGACATCCTCACGTGGCTTCTGTGGAAGGTGTGGGCTCAGCAAGTCAGGGAGGAACCTACACTTGTGTCTAAAATACCCACACGACAGACTTCACCCTCTTTTGGGGATGATTTCCTGGCACTGCCTCAGCCAAGAACAGCTTCATTTTCCTGAAAGATATTGGGGCCAAGGGAGACGAGCACCGTAGGTGACCCAACAGGTCAGAGGGATAGTCCTTCACAGTAGGGACGGGAGGCAAAAAACGGGAGCTGGTGTGGCCTAAATAAAATTCTGAGCACACTTTCAGGGTTCCTTTTACCTACACTTCCTGACTAGGAGACACCACCGGGAGAGGTGGCAGTGTAAGGCCATGCCGAGTCAGGAGCAGGGCCCGCTCTCCCAGGGGACAATCCCTCGGCTCTCCTATTTGGGGCTTTTCATGAGAACACAGTACGTAGAACCCAGCTCTCCAGTATACCCCATGCTCAGTGACAAAGCAGGAAAATTAGAGTCGTGGAGGGGGAGTTTAAGTTCGAAGATATTCAGAAACATCGTGTGTGGCAGGAGCCCCCGTTGCAGAGAGCGTAGGTGACCACGTCCCTCGACGCAATCTCCACCATTGAAGACAAGATGCTAGAATCGTCAATACAGGAACTGTGATGGGAGATTCTAAGCCTCCACGTACCTATGCAAACACACGTATAGAAGCACGGAGTCGCGTGTTGTGGGAACATGAGCTCCCAAGACAGACCAAGTCGTGCCCGTGTGGGTTCACAGGAAAGCTCTGTCCCCCCTGGTCTGTCTCTGCCCTTCAAAAGACCAATTTCACACCAACATTAAGAGATGTGCTTCTGGTGCCCAGAAACTTTCACGGTCTTGGCCCCCATCTCTGCTCTTTTCCACTTACATCATTCAGAAAAGTGTAGCCAATGAGGAGTGAAGCCCACACAGGGGACTGTAAGAAACACAGACAACCCAAATGAAAACAAAAGGAAAATCACCTTTGGGAAAAGGGAGACAGAAGGACACTGGTGACTCATACCACAAAATCGGGTTGGTCTCCCAGAGGTCTCATCGGCATATCCATCATCCTGGGGTTTGGACACGGTTTGGCCTGCCAAAGCTTTCCACATCTGAAAGAGCAGGGCCCAGGGTCAGGGACGCCTGGGAGAAGGGCTCTCAGAGGCCACCCAACAAGCTCTCTGGCCACAGCTTGTCAGCTCTAAGCTCGGGGGGCTGGGCAGCCGGGCCAGCAAATGCACACGCACAACCCTGTGTGGGAATGACTACATCAGACACAAAAGCAACATCATGTGGGATTTCTAATACTGCTCTCAAAGGGCATCTGAGACCATCAGAAACATTCCGGCTTCAATTCGAGTGGGAAAATGTTCTGGAGAACAAAGAGTCACCCGTGCATTTAAGTCATCCATTAAGAATACGTCCCTCCGGGGGAACCTGTGAGGCTTGGTCTGTTAAGCGTCCAACTTGGGCTCAGGTCATTATCTCGCCAATCGTGAGTCCCAGGCCCCCATCGGGCTCTGTGCTATCAGTGCAGAACCCACTTCAGAGCCTCTGTCTCCCTCTCTCTCTGCCCCTCCACCGTGTGGTGCTCTCTCTCTCTCTTTCTCTGTCTCTCTTTCAAAAATAAATATTCAAAAAGAAAGGAAAGCAAGAAATCAGCAAGGAAGAAAGCAAGCAAGAAAGCAAGAAAGCAAGAAAGCAAGCTAGCAGGAAAGAATTCACGCCTTCACTATGTCCTAACAACAGTGTTACCCAAACAGGAAGGAGCCCAACAACATGAGGGAATGCCAAATTACATGGCCTTTCTCACTTCAGAGAAACAACAGGACCCATTTTGATTTCAAGTACTTCCTGGAAGGGTAATAGTGACGTCCATAACTCGGGCTCTGGCACCTCCATTGTTTCAAGTGATTTATTGGAGGGCTGCTTCAACACCTCTGGGGAAATATCGGGCTCGTACAATGCAGACTTTTCTCCTACTGGGTAGCTCAGAGGATGGTCTGTCCGCTCTCCGACCAGCACATCAGAGCTGGAAGGGTCCATCTGGCACAGAGACAAGGGACAGCCGCCTCACACCTAAACAGGACAAGACTTTTCCCACGCGCAAATGTAATATCGAACTTTTAAGGGTATCAAGAGAAGCCTATGTATGAGAACCGACTCGTCTTCCACACCAGTGCTGGTAAAATTCCACCGGGGCCAGGAAGCAACTGAAAGTCTATTTGAAGTCGATCAAGCTGAAGCTCCACCCACGTGTCTGATCCGGGGACACCAGTAGGTGCTTTCTGGGGTGCCACACCTGTGCTCTGGTAGTTTGAATTCAGCCAGAACAATAGCCCGTCTGGACCCACCCCCTCCAGCTCCACTGGGTTTCCAAGTCCAAATCCGGGATGGCAGCGAGGGGCAAATCAGGGCTCAGCTGTCAAGTGTCCTGGTGGGACGTCTGTCACTGTCCCCTGAACGGGCAACAGTTTGCCAGCAGGTAAGACAGGATCCACACTGTCCCTTCAAAGCCACCACTTCAATGCTCCACTCTGTCCAGGTGCCCCAAGACCAGCAAGAATTTCCCAGATGTAATCTGCTCTTGCCGCCTTTTAGACAGCCAACAGACTCAACTCTCAGCCCTGGGAGGGGAACCCAGACAGTGTCGTCCCAGGGAGCCCGTTCGCGAATGAAAGAACGGCTAACCGAAAGTTGTGTGATTTGCCCACAGTCTCTGCCTCTCCAGTCAAGTGGGTCCCACGGCCCTGAGCTGGACAGAGGCCACCCAACTGCAGGAATTCAGCCACCTGCAGTTCGGGCCGGAGGAAACGGTCACACGAATGGACAGGGGGAGCACCTGTGCCTCCTTCCTCACACCCGGCCTGGCAGCCCTGCCCACCGTCCACATGCTTCCTGCTCCCCAGCTCCAGAGTTCTCTTTGGAAACTACAGGCAACACTGGAAACCGGGCTGGATTTTTTAAATGTGATTTAATTAATTAATCATTTGTTTTATTTATTTATTTACTAAATTCATACGTAATCTCTACACCTAACGTGGGGCTCAAACTCACGACCGTATGACCCCCAAATCAAGAGTCAAGGCTGTTCCAGCAGAGCCAGCCAGGCGCCCTCTTGATTATACCTTCCAAACAACAAAATGTCCTCCCAGAAAATTTCTGTCCTGATCTGATCTTCGCACACCCAAAGGGAGCATCCCCTCCCTTTCCTTGCTCAGGGACTCACTCCTGTGTTCTGGGTGGAGGGAACACAATGGTGACAAGGGACATACCTTTCTGTTTTCTTTTTTGTTATAATTTTATTTTTTTTATTTTTGAAAATTTACGTCCAAATTGGTTAGCATATACTGCAACAATGATTTCAGGAGTACATTCCTTAGTGCCCTTTACCCATTTAGACCATCACCCCCCTCGCAACCCCTCCAGTATCCCTGTTTGTTCTCCATATTTATGAGTCTCTTCTGTTTTGTCCCCCTCCCTGTTTTTATATTATTTTTGTTTCCCTTCCCTTATGTTCATCCCTTTTGTCTCTTGAAGTCCTCATATGAGTGAAGTCATATGATTTTTTTCTTTCTCTGACGAATTTCACTTAGCATAATATCCTCCAGTTCCATCCATGTAGCTGCACATGGCAAGATTTCATTCATTTTGATAAGGCACAGACCTTTCTTCCAGGCGGAAGGTGAGGCTGTTCACAGGTCTCTCTCTGAAACCCAGCGATCCACTGAGGAAATCCCAGGCATCTGGAGGGATCCGTGTGTAACACGATGAAGAGTAAAAACGTCAGGATGACGTCTGCCGCCAGGGCAAGTCGTCAGGCGTGCAGAACTTTTCAGGACTCCAGGACATCCTCCCACACTTCACACGGCTTTGTGAAGACATCCGAAGGAGGGAAGGAGGAAGTGCATTTGACTAACGAAATAGCTCAACTGGTTTTCAGACACATTGAGAAAATACAGAAAATAACACGTTTCCAAAGATTTGTAGCTGCATAACGTTTTCTCTTCCTGCAAACAGAAATCATTGCTGCAACCTGCCAGCATACATCTCCTCATGGCCTCCAGTGTTTTTTCCTTGTAAATGAGGACTTTGCTACAGGTGATAAAATTCTGTTACTGTGAGTTAAACACATACTCACACACGCAAACACACACACACACACACGCACACACACACGCACCCACACACACACAAAAGGGCCACCAGGGTGGCACAGTAGGTTAAGCGTCTGACTTCGACTCAGGTCACGATCTCGAGCCCTTCGTCCAGCTCTGTGCTGTAAGCTAGGAGCCTGGAGCCTGCTTCTGATTCTGTGTCTCCCTCTCTCTCTGCTCCGCCACTGCTCACACCCCATCTTCCTCTCTAAAAAAGGAACAAACATTAATAAATAAATGAATAAATAAATAAATAAATAATTACATAACCCAAGGAAACCTCTCTGAAGGGACCGTGTTGCAGCTGGGAGACAACCTAGCACAGGGAATGCTGTCTGCATGAAAAGCAGGGAGCTTCTGGGAGCAAAGGGAGAGGCCGGCTGCAATTCTAATGAATAGTAATGGTTACTGCCCAGAGATCAAGACACCAATCCGTCAAGCCACCGACTCCCCACCAACTCCCAGAAATGATACAGCAGCCTCGACAGGCACCCCACGGTTAGACATTACAGAGCAGAGAAATAAAGTGCCCTCTTTGCCTAGAAACAAGCCAGTCTCAAGCATATGCCACTTACATCCACGAACCACTCTGTCACACACAAGAACCCCAGGGTCCCCGGCATCCCATCTACACATCCATGTCGACAAGCACATCACTGACGCTGACCCAGGCTCAAGGGGAGGCCTTAGACTCCACCTCTCAAAGGGAGTAGTAGCGAAGCCCCTACCTCCCATCGCGACGTTGATGTCATCATAGGCCACCTCTCAGCAAGTCTACCATGTCACCACTTGTAGGACGCATCCTGATGTCACAGGAATCAAAATGTGAAAGCAGCGTCAAGATGGAATCGGCACTTGCACGCCGGTTTGTGATGGGAGACGTGTCTCCGCTGCCGGTGCAGCTCAAAGTTTGAACCCGGGCTACTTTACGTTCCAAAGTGAGGGCCAGGGAGCAGTCATTCCAGGCTGAGACCATCTATCGCACGGAGGGGATCCCTAAACAACCACTAACGTTTTCTATTCTAGAAACTTCTGCACAAATGCCAAAGGAAGATGTACAGTAAACCCTCATGAATGCATCACCCATCTTCCACCAGTATCAACCCACAGGGTCACTTAATCATTGATGCATACCCTGACCTAACCCAGGGCGTCGCATTCCCAGAGGGTGGGTGAGGTCACGTGTAAATACTGGGACATACGGTGGCACCGTGAGCCCTTTGTGTTGTCCTCCTTGCAATCCACGTGGCTGAGCAATACATATCGCTTCTTTACCTAGATGCCACCGGGTAAATCTGAAGTGGATGTGCCAGGGCTCACACTGGCCACAAATGAGTTTCTAGGGAAGCAAGGGGAGGAAACGGTTAGAATACTATCACATGGGGTAGGGAGGGGAGTAAAAACCAAGGTGGGGGCAGCCACAGTTTCTCTGGAAATAATGAGTGTGGTGGCACTTTGGGCAAAACGTTAAAAACAGGGGCCCCTGGGTGGCTCAGCTAGTTGAGTGTCCAACTTCCGTTCAGGTCATGATCTCACCATTGGTGAGTTCAAGCCCTGCGTCAGGCTCTGTACTGAAAGCCAAGAGCATGGAGCCTTTTTTGGATTCTATATCTCCCTCTATCTCTGCCCCTCCCCCAGTCGCATTCTGTGGGTGTGTCTCTCTCTCCCTCTCAAAAATAAACAAACATTAAAACATTTGAAAAAGTAAGAAAACCAGGGTCACTCAGCTGCCACTCAGGGGAGTATACAACTCTTGTAGGAGGGTCATGGGTCTGTGCAGACGTTGCTTCAAATCTTAAAAAATAAATCGAAATTAGGGGCACCTGGGTGGCTCAGTCTGTTTAGCTTCTGACTCTTGATTTCAGCTCACATCATGATCTTTTTTGTTGGTGAGAGTTGTGTCCCATGTCGGGTTTGTGCTGACAGTGAGGAACCCGCTTGGGATTCTCTCTCCCTCTGTCTCTGCCCCTCCTCTCTCTCTCTCTGTCCCTCTCAAAATGAACACAACTTTTACAAAATTTAAAGGTAACATAAAAAAGAAAATAAGGTGTTGGAGATGAAGACATCCTCAACCCTCTATTTGTGCAATGTGACAATCCTTTAGTCACTGCTTTAATTACAAGTTAAATTTTTTTATTTTTTTACGTTCATTTTGAGAGCAAGCACTTGCGTGAGCGGGGGAGGGGAGAGAGAGAATGCCAAGCAGGGTCCGTGCTGTCAGCGCAGAGACCGATGCCATGCTCAAACCCCACAAACCATGAGACTATGACCTGAGCCGAGATCAAGAGGCAGATGCTCAACCAACTGAGCCACACCGGCACCCCTAGTTAATGATTTTTAAAGCAACTTCCATTATTTTGTTCTCATTATAAGTTTAAAAATAGCTTTTACTTAATTTTCCAAGAGCATCCTGGCCTGGAAACCAGAGCCATGGCTCTGAGGCCTGGAGGCTAGGCTGTGGGCCGCCCCTCAGCATCAGTGGAGAAAGGTTCTGTTCGCCTCCTCTGAGGATGGCTGGCCGGACACACCAAAGACACTCCAAGCCAGTGGGACGGTGGCCACCGGTTGCACAGGAGAGGCCAACGTACCCTCTAACTGCTGGATGTGCCCCGGTGCGTGTCTCCGAAACCCCGTGTGCAGCCTCTCCGTGGCGGGGAGGGAAGGAACCGTCCCAGGGTCGCCTGAGCGACAGGGATCTTGTGCCAGAGCCTCTTGAGTTGGCCTGGTGGTGGCTGCCAGCCCCCAGTGCGGGCAGACCCTCCCGCCTGCCACACTGGCTGGTATAAGACTCAGCACTGGGTCTGAGCTTCGGGAGAAGCAGCCTAGTGGGTTCCAGGGGCTGAGACGATGGGGAAGGATGCAGCCCTGGGCACTTCTTGGGACCTTGAGAGGACAGCAGCAGGACAGGAAAGCCCACACAGAGGGTGGAAGAGGAGTGGAGACTGGGCGGAAAGCACGCGCCTGTACACACATGCGCACACGCACACACTCCAGTCTCCTGGGGTCCTGGAGGAAGAGCAGCCTCAGCTGGCCCTGACCGTGGAAGAGTCGCCCTGCCCTGTTGGCCTATTGCCTGGGCCCCCGGCTGCACTGATTCCGGGGCCGCTACCCTGGGGTCTGGACACTTGGCCCTCCTGTGGAGGACACCCCTGTCCTGAACTGCCACTTCCAGCTGTGGTATTCTATCAGCTGGTTTCCACACTACTACTTCCACGTGGCAGAAGTGCCTTCATGGCCCCGAGCACCAGAGAAAACCACGGCAGCCACTTCTCAAGTCAATGGCAGCTTATTCTCACTAGTCTTTATTGGCAGTGAGAAACGCTCCACTACTGCCTTGAAAGCCAGCAATAAATAATGCCGTGATAAAAATAGTTCAAAGTAGACGGTACCTACTCTGTCATACAATCAGGAAGTTCACCAAAGATGAATAGAAAACACAGGGAAACTGTCAAACGTCCAATGAAAAGCAGAAACGACATGTAAAGAGACGTGTCGTTTCTATCTCTGTCCCAGCTGCATAAGAAATAAGGCTCCATGATCTGAGCACATTCCTTGGTGGCTTTTTTATATGCCACCTCAAAATTATAAGTTACGTTGGCTACTCTAACCTGAAATGGCTGTCTCCTCAAAATCTACACATGGAGATGGGGCGCCTGGGTGGCTCAGTCACTTACGCGTCCGACTTCAGCTCAGGTCATGATCTCACAGTTCGTGAGTTCGAGCCCCACGCCCGGCCCCGTGCTGACAGACAGCTCAGAGCCTGGAGCCTGCTTCGGATTGTGTGTCTTCTCCTGTCTCTGCGGCATCCATGCTCATGCTCTGTCTCTCTCTCTGTCTTTCAATAATAAAGAAACATAAAAAAAATTAAATAAAATCTACAAATGGAGAATGAGGTCCACTCCTTAAACTTGTTTACAAACAAATCTAAACAGCTGATTTCCGTAAGAACAATAAGGCCTTTATTAGAGTTGCACTCCATCGTTTCCAGGATCTTGCATCTTGCTCTGTGCTGAGCACCCAGCGCCCTGGCCCGAGGTGGGAGACCAGTGCACCCTGATTGGTCCTCTGAGAGTTCTGCTGCCAGGGGTCTAAGGTTCGGGCTGGGGGAGAGAAGGGGGTGGGCAGGGTTCCGGGGAAGAGGTGGCCAGGTTGCCCCACCCAGGCTTTCTGGGGCCTCGGCTCCCAGGTTGTGCGGGTCACTCCAGGCAAACCGCCCAGGCCCCCAGGGACCAGGCTCAGAAAGAGCATACCGGCCCTGGGAGATTTTCACAGTGTTTCAATCAGCTTTCCACTCCAAGTTTCTTTAGCTGATAGTCAACACCAGATATTTTTAATCTCTTCACACTGCACAAGAAAGCATTTCTTGCTAGAAAAAGTGTAGTTAAGGTGAGTCGTTAAAATACAGCGACAATTGCTGCAAATTAAGTCTGCTTATATCAAAACCATGGTTGTAGAGCTAAGGGACATTCGTAAAGGATAATGCAGGCTGTGTCACGGTGATTTTACAAACATGGTAAAATCCTTTTCTCTGTCAGGGTTTCTTAACAAACAATTAAACAATGATAATTACAATACATGCACAGGTTATAAAAGACCGTATTTGTCGTAGGATTCATACATACAGCCATGACAGTACATTCATTTGAAAGACTAAACTGAGATATAAGAACATCAATTGATTCCAAAGGATATTTATAGCCCGGATATACATGAAAGTCAGGAACTCTCTATAGGGAGTGACAAATTTACAGAAATGTACGAAACATTAAATGCTAAATGAGTTTCTCTATCCTATTCACGAATTTTTCAGTAATCAAACACTGTAATACAATATCTCAGGGTCCATATAACAAGGATTAACAGATGAAAGATCTGGTTGAAGTTTCAAATGTAGTCACTGCTGGGCTCAGCGTGCTGCAAGACCATCGGGAGAAGCAGTGTGGGTAAACTGCAAGATAAAAGGAAAGAATCAGTCTTAAGACAGCCCGAAAAGCACCTTCCGGGGCCCCAGGTGGGGCCTAGCGCGTGTCCCCCCTCCCCAAAGACCTTCCTGGCTGAAGAGATTTGAGAATCTAGAGAAAATATGAAGCATTTTGCATTATCAATGAGAATTATTCGATTGAGTTCCTACTGGCTTAAGACTGAAAGTTCCCAAATTAAAAAAAACAAGATGAAGGAATCAATCAACTATTCTTTTATTTTGTCAGGATTTTAAGTAATCTCCACTCCAAAATGGGGCTCAAACTCACTACCCTAAGTTCAAGTGTCATAGGCTCCACCTGGCCTCCAGCCAGGAGCTCCCAACAATCAAACACTGTGGCTGAGACAGGAAAACAGGATGAGAGCAGAACAAAGCCCACCCCTGGAGGTCCTCAGAGCAGGGAGAAGAGGGCCGGGCTCCGGGGCCCACACCCGAAATCTCCATGTTCAAACTCAGCGCCTCAGAGGGCAATGTGCTTCCGCTTTCAAAAGCTAATCTCTCAACTGAGAGGCCACCAGTGTCACTCATGTGAGGACGAGAATCCTCTTGGGCCTGGTCCATTCAAGAAGGTGTGCGTAAAACAAGCCAGCCAGGGCCTGTTGACCCGGGAGCTCCACCAGACCAGGCAAAGGCCAGTGCCACTTGCTCCCGAACGACCGGGAAGGTCAGCTCAGACCTGGAAAATTTCCTACTGCTCCAACAGCAATCCTGCCTCCCTACCAAAAAAGACATTAGCAGACACTGAACCCAAACTTCTTTTTTTACGAAAAGAGTGGAAATACAGTTTTCTCTGGAAAAACTGAGAACACACCAACCTCTTTAAGTGTAAGCACACAAACACCAGCATCCTCTTAGCAGGTGTAGAGAAGCTCGTGTGTGTGTGCGTGTGTGTGTGTGTGTGCGTGTGTGTGCGTGTGTGTGCGTGTGTGTATGTGTGTGTGTTTGTGAGTCTATGTGCGTCTGCGTGTCTGTGTATTTCTGAAAGTCCCTAAGTGAGCCTGCTGCGGCTCTCCTGGCTCACATGGACATTGCGCAGACAGGACACAGGGTGTCCGACTGTGGCCTGCACGGACGGTGCCCTCTACTCACCAACAGGAGGCGTCGGCAGGATTAAGACACGACTGGCTGAATCCAGCCTCTGTGGTGCAGATACTATGCCTGCTCCAAGCAACACAAGGGGCAGCGTGCAAACGCAGCATGCGGTTAGTCTTAAAATAGCACATGAGGGCACAAATACAGCCCCACACATTCTAAACCACAGCAGCAACCACTGAGGGCTCCCGGGGCACTTCTGAGTGGGGTTCTCTCCACCCGCAAGCAGCCGGGGGAGTCCCCGGGAGTTCACTCTCAAATAGCAAAGGGGCAGTAGAGGCCATGAAAACACTTTCGCCGTGTCCATCTGCCATCTTGTGAAAGAGGGGCCAGGGCTGCCCATCACATACGTAGCTCTGCAAGTGACGCTCTGAGGCTGGTCCAAAGCTCTGAGGACACCCACGATGCCTAGTTGTAGTAGTGGAGAGAATACGCTAATATTCCATCAGATAGAAATGTTAAAAAAATCTCAATCACTGTGAAACTTTGATAAGCAGAAGTCAGGAGTAATCTTAGATCATCCGAGCCTGAGCATGCCACAGCATCTGAACGCCTTGTTACATATTAAGTCGGCCATTCTCCATCAGTGTTCACATTCCAACCCAAGAGCCTCCCATACCTCCGCCAAGAGGCTGGGGCAGAGCAGCACGTCACATACAGACCGGCAGCATCTTCTTTGGCTGCATAGAGGACAGAGAGGAAGTGACCCAGAAGTCTGCAGGGAGAGTCTCTGCTGACTCAGCAGGTAAGTCAAGAGTGTCTTGATCTACATTGCTATCTCTAAGAAGGTGCCCTCCTGAAGCTTCTATCATCATCCTGGGAAATTACAGGACACATTGTGAAATAAAAACCAAAACTATATAGTAAGGTTACCAGCCCTTTAAAATGACCGCACTCTGCAAGTTTGTTTACAGCTGTTTACCCCCATTCCTGACAGCCATTGGGGGCCCCCTGCCCAGATGGATGCCTCAGGTGGTAAAAGGAGGCAGGGCCGTATTTGTGCCAGGACACTGACTGGGCACAAGTCAGGACACTCCTGGGCTGACTGGACCTGCCGCACTGTCTTTGTGAAATCACCTTCCTGCTATAGAAGATACTACCTTTTGGTTTTCAAAACAGTCTTTAAGCTGCGGACAGTGCTACACGCTAGGATGGTCCCACCACACCCTTTCACATGTCCTATTCTCGTCACACTTGAGTGTTCTTATGGCAATGAAGACAGTCTTAAGTAGTGGTGTGGGAGTAAATCAGTCCTGCTGTTGTATAAGGAGAAATCAACACTTCGTGTCTTTTTAAATAAACGACTGTAACCTTCCCCCAGAGCACAGGGCCCTGGACTGCAGAGAGACCTCCGGCCGCCCCCAAACACAACTTACAGGCTCTATTGCCAGGCTGCCATCAACGTGTTATGATGTGAAAAATATTTCTCAAGACTATCAAAAGTCAAATATCAAAAGGAAAGAAACCAAACTCCTCACCTCTGTTAAAATATTGGTTTCTCAATAGCTCATTGGTTTGGTAGTTTTTTAAGTTTTTGTAGGTACATTTATTTATTTTTGAAAGAGACAGAAACAGTATGAGTTGCGGAAGGGCAGAGAGCTAGGGAGAGAGAGAATCCGAAGCAGAATCGCCATTGTCACCGCTGAGCCCAATGGGAGGCTCAAACTCACGAAGTGTGAGATCCCGACCTGAGCTGAAAGCAAGACTCAGATGCTTAAATGATTGAGCTACCAGGCGCCCCTGTTTGTTAGATTTTCAGAGAGAGAGGGAGAGAGAAAGAGAGAACGATTGTGTGTGAGCGAGAGAGGGGCCGATGGAAAGGGTGACAGAGGACCCAAAGCAGGCTCCACGCAGACAGCAGCCAGCCCAATGCTGGCCTCAGACTCACAAGCAGTGTGATCCTGACCTGAGCCAAAGTCAGACACTCAACCAACTGAGCCACACAGGCGCCCCAAAGCTCATTTGTTAATAAATTAAGAGTGAAGCTTAACTTGTAAGGTAAAATTATCTCCACATTTGGAAGAGTAGTCTGGTACATGATTCTTACAAACATAATAATCTACGTTACTTTTTTTTTTTTTTTTTTTTTTAAGACTTTACTTTCAGGAAATCTCTACCCCCAACACAGGGCTCAAAGTGACAACCTAGAGATTATGAGTCACGCTGTCCTCCGACTCAGCCAGCCAGGCACCCCCAAATATAATACTTAACAGTTAACGCAAATTTAGATATCATTAGGCCGAAAACTTATTTCACCGACCCTTTGGTCAGTCCCCATGACCAAAAGGTGGTTCAACTCCCATTCCAAGATAGCACGAGCCTGAAATCGCGAGCAAACACCCCAAAAGTTATGTCAATCTAAAGGATGACGACATATTGCACTTGCGTTGAAACCAAGACTTCAAACTCAAAACAATATCCATTGAATCCTAATAGTGTATTTTCAATCAGAGATGTTAACGTGGAGTCCATTAATGGGCTTGATTTACTTATCTTTGAGAGGCAGAGAGACAGCACGAGCAGGGGAGGGGCAGCGAGAGATGGAGAGAGAGAATCCCAAACAGACTCCACGTTGTCGGCACGGAGCCCGACTTGGGGCTCGACGTCACCAACTATGAGATCATGACCTGAGCCCAAAGCAAGGGTCGAGCGCCGAATCATCTGAGCCCCCCAGGAAGCCCACAGGAATGGGCCTTTGGGGAGAGGGGTCCATGCTCTCCGGGAAATTAGACAAGGGTGCCGTGGAGGGGGATTTGCACTGGGGACACTGAGGGCATTCCCAAAGGTGTTCAGTGTTCTGTAGAAGGATCAAAAGATTCCTGATTCTCCATTGAGCCCATGAGTCAAACAGAATTCCACTGGGAAATCAGAAACAGAAGCCATGAAACTTCCACGTGGCACACAAAGTAAGAGTGTTTCTCTCTCCACATAAGAGCTAAATGCACGCCAGTCTCACGAGCCTGTGAGGGGAAGGGACAGGCAGAGCTCAGGCAGGAGGAGGCAGCACCGAGGACTCCGTGCCACACAGCACAGACCGGGCCTGGGGAGAGAGGACTAGCTGTGCGGTGAAGCTACGCGCTGCCTTGCTACAATACAGGTTGCAGGGTCTCCAGCAAGAGAGCAGTGGGCGGGTGCGGACGGCCAGGTGTCACCTGTGTGTTCTGGGTCGGGTTCTGCACCAGAAGCGCCAGGGCGGTGACATCGAAGGTCCCATCTGAGGCCATCAACGTGCCGTGAACTCCACTGTCTACGCGATTCTTGGCATCCGCTTTAAGGCCAATCGATAGGACCCAGCGAATCACTGGGTCCTTCCTCCAAACCAGCACCTCTGCCGACAGTCAACACCCATGGCCACGGTGGCTGCCGAAAGCTCTCTCCATCACAACCACACCCTGTAATGCAGGACAAGGATCTCTGCTGTGTGCCCCAAGCCTATGCTTCAGCTGCACACTCCGGGTGTTCTGGAAAACCTTCCTCCCGTCAGACAACACTGTTGGCCCCGTGCCTGGGCACCTTGTCACTTCAACACAAACGTCTCAGTTCTAATCGCAAAGCCCGCTTTGTGGACTCAGTTGAAAATCAGAGAGACCTGAAAAGACTCCCCAGCATATTAAGAGACTGTGACGGGATACCTCACGTTCATGCAAAGTAACAAAGATTGCATTTGCTTTAGGAGACATGGAAAAATCACCAGATGATTCACTAGTTACTTCTGGTGAAAGACTGCTTCTGTCAACTGTGAAGAGATTTAAAAGGAAGTACACACTACAGGAAACACATTTACCCAATTCATTTCCAAGGTCTTTCACTAGGTAAAATAGCAGTTGTTCAAACGCATGGACACGCTTCAAACACTTGCAGATCCTTATTACATTTCTCTGTTACATACCTTATAATTAAATTATGTATATACACAACGTGTATCACAAAGGTTGGCTTCTGGCTTTTCTTGTGATTCACAATAACTCAATCACAGCTAGGCTATCCTTCAACTGGGCCATCCCCACTGCCCCTTTTTCTCAAGTTTATTGATTTTTGAGAGAGACACAGACAGAGACAGAGACAGAGACAGAGACACAGCAAGAAAGTGGGGGAGTGGCAGACGAAGGGAGGGAGGGACAGGATCCAACCTAGGCTCCACACTGTCAGCGCAGAACACGACAAAGGGCTCGAACCCACGGACCGTGACATCATGAGCTGAGCTGAAGTCGGAGCCTTAACCGGACGAGCCCTCCAGACGCCCCTCGCTTCTGGATTTTCAATCGGCCCCCAGCACCGAACTCTGTGCTGAGGAACCAGAGTTACAAGCCCACATCCTGGAGGCATGGAAGACTCGTCTGCCTTTTGTGGTTAGTTACTTCCTTCCTCAGCTTTCAGACACCCAATTCCTTGCTGTGGCTGCGCCCCTCCCGGTTACAGAACTCTGCCTCCTCCGTGCGGTAAGATGGACGAGCACTGTGGCCGCCAGGGACCAGGCCTACTGAACAGGGTCCCGATTTCCCTCAAGGACTCAATTCTCGACACCACACAAGATTTTCCAATCACCTGCTCCAATGGAAACCTCAGGTGAGTGCTTCCCAGCCTTACAGTTAGAGCCCACTCAAAGACATTGAGAAATCTGCGGAATTCTACAGGGAGTAGGCACACGTATGAGGTCTCCTAACCTGTGACTGACAACACGCATCTCACAGTTAGGACGTAAACGAAGCAGTGAGGTGGTCGTTCGTAACAAGAATCGTGCCATCAAATACTACGTGACCACGGCCGTGACTGAGACTCATTCTCCCAGGCGGACATTGTCAACACTAGGCACCTTTCGTGGAGCCTTATGGGGCTCTACCTCACCGCCACCTCCCTGAGAACTTCACTCCTCATAGCCCACTGTACCCAGAAGCCTTACCAGAAACAGTCGGTTAACACATATTTTATAAGTGATGTGTATATGCTACATTCCTTCATAAAACAAGGTAAATGTGATTAAGAAAACCATAAAGAAAATACATTTACATCACTCTACTGGATGGAAACACATAACTTGCCTATAAGTGGACCTGATCTTCAAACCCTGGCTGTTCAAGGGTCAACCGTATGTTTCTGGGACTGGCCAGGCGTGTCCACAGAGACCACAGTATGATCCACTCTCAGACACTGCGTTATACCTATGATAACACAGAACCCAAGTGAGCAATTTGAACATCTCAGCCCCGGAGAAAGTCACTTACACACACTCTGTGAAACTGAATCAAATGCTGGGGCAAACAACTCAATAAACGCTGTCCTCATATGACCAAGTACTTAACCCATACCTCCTGAAGATGACAAAATAAACGCAGGAAACACAGTGAAATGTTTTGGCCAATTTTTGTGACCTCTGGACTTACAAGACATACACATTTCTGGGAGCAGTGGGTGTGAGAGCCAGAGGGCACTACCACGAATCTTAATGTTTTCATTACAGAAAGTATAAGGATGTGGAAGAAAACACACTGGCAACATCCAAGGGACCGAATTTTCCCAGCATGGTTCCAGGAGCAAAAGGCCCTGGAGGCCTTTTTATGTCCGTGGAGGACATAATACTGCTTTGCAGCTATAGACTATATTGAGCAAACGAACAGCTACTGCTTTCAAAACAGGTACAGCTGAAAAGTGCTCAGCAAGGTGACAAGAAACACAATGCTTATTTTTTAAAGTTTTGGTGTTTTTCAGCTTGTCCACCCAATTTGCTGAGTCCCAGGGCACCTTGGGAAGGGTTTTCAATTCAGTGGCTCCAATTCAGTGGCTGTGGGGAAGCAGAGTGATGAAAGGGGAGGTGGGGGGTGTCAACAGCCACGTGAGGTCTCCCGATACGGGGAGGGGTCTGCAGGCAGAGACACCACGGATCTAGAGGAATGAGGCCAGTAAGACCACCCACACGCTGCAAACACGCAGGGGACACCAACCTGGTCATGCAGGCTCGTCACTAGCGTGGCTGGGGTGGACCTTTTGTTTTCTGGTGAGCAACCAGCGGATGGATTTTGTGATGCCCTTCTTCTTGGGGGCGTTGTTCAGTGAGTCCTGGTTATTGCTAGTGTTGCTGAGGTTGCTCAAGGGGCCATCCTGAGAGGCTGTGGATCTGGGGGACGCACAGGAGAGCATCTTCCACGCGTGCTCGTCGCACGACACACCGCCCCACGTGATTAGAAGCACAATCCCCCAGCTTCTAGGGAGGGCTGCGCCCTGGGAGCTGACACTGTCTCCCTCCCAAGTATATCTGGAGTCCAAGCACCTTGGGTGGAGAACGCTCAGCACCCCTCCCTGGCCGTGACCCGGGAGCACGGAGGACATGCACACCTGAGCCACCCCAGGACGTGGTGCGAGTAACAGAGAGGCTGCTGGAGCTGCCTGGTGGGGGTGGGGGGAAGAGAGCATGGCTCCTGACAACCCCACAGGGCACAGTGCAGCCCAGGAGAGGAGCCCTAGGGAGCATGTCACCCAGGATCCACCGGGAGGAAAAGGCAGGTCTCAGGACTGCTGGTGTGTAGGATCTGAGCAAACGAGGTTGCCCTACAGCCACCAGCATCACAAGACTCTGGTCTTTCCCACCTGCCTTTTGCCCTGCTGGCCACACCCAGGGCACCCAGGCAGGTATCCCAAGAACACCGTGCACGTAAACTCAGTTCATTGGCCTTTCTTTGGAATCGCTGTTCCGACCCTTTCTCCCCCATGGAGAGATCAAAGGGTTCTCAGAGCTGAAAACCAGCCCACAGGCATATCTCCTACGATGCCTGTGCCCCTTACTTTGTGGCATCCCTGATGTCCTCGTGGCTGGCCTTGGGCAGTGCCCCTTGCTGCAGCCTGTCCAAGCTCAGGGACCTCTGGGAAGAAGGAGCTGATGGTACACATCGTGTCCTTGCCACACTATCTTGTGACTCTTCCTCCAAAGGCAGCAACTGTGGGGTGGAGAGGAGAGTGACATGAGTTCACCGTGCACCCAGACAGAGGAGCACAGCCCTGAAATGACAGCCAGCAACTCATTTGAAAAGCTATGAGCTGTGCTTTGTGCAGCGTCCAAAACGACTTCCTAGGATCGACATAACGCCAGGCGAAAGGGTGGATTCGCGTCCGGGCAGTGGGCCCACTGAGACCCCCAGCCCATCTGCACCGAGGGGTGTACCCTCCCCAGGACCTCCAACCACCAGGAGCCCGGCCACAGAAGGTAGAGGCGGAGACCCAGACCATGTCACCATACACCACGGCCAGCTGAGAAGGAAGGTGCTTGTTTCCTGACGCCATTCAGGGCAAACCCTGGTGAGCACGGAGCCCTCCCATGCACGATTGTGCAAAGCTCTTTGTTTGGGGGAAATGGAGCGAGCTTGTGGCCTAATCCACTGTCACTTCTGGTAGCGATGCAAGGCTGGAATCTACAGGGACGTGTGTAAAATGACAAGGTACCCAACCCCCTGACCCCACACTCGGGTCTGACTTCTGCTTCTCGGGGACATTTCGGTTGAGGTTACAAACTGACGGACTCATCGGCAGCTTACAGACAGTCTGCTCGACACGGTGGAGACACAGTGTCCCTTGGCTGCCGTCACGACAAATGAACCCCTTCTGACTCCATTTTTCCTTCTGTCACAGGTTGTGGGTCTGCGGCTATGTGGCTGTGGGCCCTGAAAAGGACCGTGGAGCCACGGACCCGCCAGCGTTATGACCCTTGACAGGTCCTGGTGGTGAGGCAGGGCCGGATCTCATGAGACACACGTGTAGGACGGGCGAGACAGGCACAGCCAACTGGGTTTGTACCAGGACCTCCGAAGCTGCATGGGGCTCGGGACACCCATGGCGGTCAGCACCAAGTGGAGCTGAGCTCAGGGAAGACACAAGCATAACCAACAATTACAGACACCTGCCTCCTCTCCTGATTTCCATGACAATCATCAGACAACAAAAGGCTACCTTAACAGGCTACAAATTATCCACAGAAATCCAAACAGGGTTTGCTTGCTACTTGCTTCACGCAAGTAGATTTCATACCCAGGTGGAAGCAAGTATATGGAGAAAACAAACGCCAAAACGGAACAGGACAGGCAGCCACACTAGCGACCAGGCTATGAGGTGAGCAGAGACGGAGGGTTCCGGGAGCACACCCTCCCCTGTGTCGCAGCGCAGTCCACACACAGGCCCCCGCCCAGCACTGGGTCCTGCCAGACTTGTGCCTATGGGCCAATTCAGTCTCAGCCAAAACGGGAGACTCCCGCAAGGCTGGGAAGTGCAATGCCCGTGCTGGCCCTGTCCGCATGGACCTGACACCCACTACACATACACCTAGACTTCATCCCCCAAAACCTCCAAAGAGCCCTCCAAGTAGCCATCAGTGAGCTGGGGGAGCAGGCCGTCCTGCCTGGGTGTTCATCACACGACCCTCTGTTCCTTGAGAAAGGCTTGCCACAGAGGAAAAGGCAGCACGAGCCAGCAGAATGCAGGGCGTGCCCTGTGCCCCGTCGCCGATGTGAGCTCCTGATCTCTGAGGACCGTGCACCGATGGGCAGTGTGTGGGCACCCCAAGGGCCATGATTCTTTTGCTGTCCTCACTTACCAGGAGGGCAAGGCAGGAGAAAAAGACGGTGATTAATACACCCCGGTCACAAAACAACCAGTGACCGAACTGGCACTTGAACGCGAGAATTCAACTGAACGGACACACCATCTCTGCAGTGGAGGGGCTCCCCCAGCTGCCGCCCAGCTCTGTATCAGAGGCACGGCCCTGTCAGCACATGGCTGGGAAGGTCTGGGATGGGGGTACGATCCAGGAAGCAAGGCATCCCAGTTATGACGCGGACTCTCTGGTCGAGGGTTCCGACCCGAGGCACGGCGCTTCCCCTGAGAATGGGCACACCCACATCATTGTCCCCTGGACACAGGAGGTGTCCTGTCCCAGTGAGGGGCACTGTAAATGGGAGAAGGGCGCCCGAGCAAAGGTGGGGTATGTGGCAGAGTGGTTTCTTGGCCAGTGTTTGCCCTGCAAAGTGTCCTCATGCACAGGACCCCGGCTTTCGGGCTCTGGTTGCACATCTGGAAATGGGCTAACCACACAAGCTGTGGCTCGCGGGCATGTCTGTGAGGGCCAGGTAACAGGATCCTAAACCACTGCACACACCAGGTGGCGAACCCGAAGAGCTCATTGAATGCTACTGGCTACGGCTGTCAAAAGCGGTTATCCCGAAATCGAAAGTCTATGGCTCTGCTTCAGTAATTTCTCTTCCTAGAAACTTCTATGTCTCATGGAACTAAGTACGCAGCGCAGCGAGCAAGACACAAACGAGAGACAACGGCGAGCTCTGGTGGCCGTCGCAGGTACCGTGGAAACCGGCCGCCACGCTCGAGTCCCCAGTGGCTCCTGTACTTCCCCGCACACGCCAGCCGCTCGTCCTTACCCAGCTGTGGTGCTCACTGTGAAGAGACGGGCAGTCTCCCCCACACCACAGACAAACACGGCTAGGTTGCACTACGAAACCCTTTCGCTTCCTCCGATGCTTCCTTACATCACTAGGCTGACAGAGGCATGCAAAGAAAGGAAGAGAAATCAGATTTACTGCACACTAGGAAGTTAAAATTTCCAAGACAAAACGAGCAAACATATTTTAAAGAGAACAACAGGATGGATATAATTGAGAGAAGATTTAGAAACAACCACGACTGGAAGCAGAACTTTGTGCCACCACACATGTAAACGTGTGTTTACCAGAGACGCTACCAATTATCACTCAGGGACGTAAAACTCCATTACAACATACACAACTCATTAAAACATGGCATCCTGCCGAACAAAGACATCTAACAGGTGCCTATTCTAAACTTTCCTGTAACTGTTCTCCTTGTTGAAAACCAAGTTACACCTTTACAGTATCACCCTAGGGGATGCCGAAGTTCCCGCAACACCTTGTATAACACCAAACAAACCCACTCTGTTAATGCCCTGCTGGACGTGAATGTGAAATCCTGACCTAGAATTTGAGTGACAACCTCTCACAAATCACTGTGCTGGTTACAGGAGGGTGCCCTGGGCAGGTACGTGATAAAAACGGGCTTAGGGGCAGGTGACAGCTTCACTTGTAGGAGTCCTGAGTTTCAGTGTAGAAGGCAGTACTTGTGCTCAGTAAGCCCATGAGATTTGGAGTCCTGAACACGAGCGTCGGCTCCGCAAAGCGTGCTGTCTGTATCGAGCTTCCGTTCAGCTATGCTCAGTGCCTTATGTCTTTTGAAGAAACACTTCGTTTACAAATTATTACCTAGATCAAACCCGTATCCACCTGTACTATACAGTGATACGCTAACGACAATTTATCACTATTGGGGCAAAACCCCACTATCTACTGACAAATGAAGATGCAGGAGAAACAACACGAGCCAGCCACGACTGACCACAGACGCTCCAGGGCAAAACAGCAAACTGACAAAACACAAACCACAGAACTTTTACCCTGTGTATCCTTCCAGCTAGCACTGCGTCTCTGCTCCCAACCAGAGTTCAAGTCCTCCAGAAAGCTGCCCCTACTGTGTCTACACAGACTCTGGAACTCTGGCGAGTGGGCTTTAGCGCAAGGGCTCCTGGACCAGACCACCGTGCTCCTCGGCCTCCACCTTGCCTGGCCCCACCCAGCACGACCAGGCCACTGCTCTCCCTTTCCCTGAGCACCTGGCTCACTGAGCTCCTTCCACCTTGTCGTGACCGCTTGGTCTCTGCCAGTTCTGTGTCTCTCTCTCCACTGCCACACTGGGCAGTGCCCAGAGACCCACCCTTGGACTCTGGGGCTATCCACAGGTGCCCACCTAGGTACTTGTCAATCATCTGTCAAACAGAAATAGATTACTAACACACATATCGCCTTTACTTCCCTTTCGCTGCTGGTCTCTTCTCACTACACTGTGCACACATAGGGGTGCAGGCCTATCCTCTGACTTTTTATCTATTTATTGCTTTCTTTGTTTTATTTCAAGTGGGGGACGAGCAGAGAGAGGGAGAGAGAGAGAATCCCAAGCAGGCTCTAGGCGCGGTCAGCACAGAGCCCCATGCGGGACTGCGGGGCTCCGGGGCTCGATCTCACAAACCCAGAGATCGTGACATGAGCAGAAATCAGCAGTCGGACGCTTGACCGACTGAGCCATCCGGCACCCCTCATCTGGGTTTTTCAGTCATGCTGCACCCTAGCTCTGGGACGATGTCTGCACCAAACTTGTTCCATGACTACAGGTGCTCACAACTTACACAAATATATAAAAATATACGCAGCCCAAGAGACAAAGGACAAAAGTACTTAGACTCCAAAGGTGAATTCTTTCTTGTTTAAGGATGAATACACGTGTTCATTTAACCTTCATTAGCGTTTCAAACCCTTACTAATTTGCATTGTGCTGTACTTAACACTAGGTCCTATCTTAATCCACATTGCTACTTGATACAAAGAAAGAACAAAAGCTCTCAAAAGTAAATTCTAAGGCAGCAAAAGAAGAATGGGGGAAGCGGCAAGGAGAAAGCAGCCTATCAGTCCTTTAGTTCCAGAAGAGCCTCACAGACAGGAAAAGGCAGGTGACATTGGAGCTGGCAGGTGGGTCCCACGAGAGCCCCCAGAGGATGGAGGTCCTTGCCTTGGAAGGCTCATGTCGCAGACGGGCCACACGGCCTTTCCGGCGGCGCCGCAACACCGCGCTGCTGCTGCTGCTGCTGCTGGCATCCGTGGGGCTGTCCGCCAGACGGAACCTGGAAGCTGGGATGCTGCCGACGTGCGTCCGCCTGAAATACGGAGGGAAACAATCAACAAACACGCACACACACACCGAGGTTGTTATCTAAAGAAAAGGGGACTTTGTCAGCCAGGCCAAAACCCGTCAATTAGGAAAATGAGGTCACAGAAAAAGGTCTCCAAGGAAGGCATCCTTGCCCCTGGCTCCAGTGCAAGCCCGCTAGCCGGGTCCTGTGGAGACAGGGTCTCCCGGGCCCAGCAGGTGCAACGCATCCCCGCGGCCCAGACGTCCCCGAGGTGGAGCAGCGCCTGCCCCCAGTCAAGCTGTCATCCAGCGTATCTGCACCACCTCCTGCCCAACTGACCGGGAAGCACTCCTATACGTCCCTCTGGCCTTCACCTGCCATCGGACCACGTGTGCCAAGGCCCTCGCTGTGATGCCAGGTGACCCCAGGTTTTCCTCCACCAGCCACTTTCGGGCGCCCCAGGGGCATCCGCGGCAGGATCATTGGGAACCACACCTCCCAGCTCCCGTACACAGGAGGCAAAAGCGTCTCTGGCCTCTGTGCAGTTAGACTAACAGACAAATGTCCCCCTTGGCCACAGAAGTCTCCAGAAAAGTTCCATGGAGCCCCGAGCCCCTAGGGTGGAGTCACTTAATTGGGCTGTCAGCTGCTCCCCTCAGCAAAGGCTCTGGGCACGAAGCGGTCAGCAACTGTGAAGGAGCACCCGCCAGCCCACGTGCCCGGCCTCAGCCACGGGCTCACCCTCCACACTTGAACCCTGCACGGGAGTCCAGTGGCTCCTTGCTCTCTGGAAAAGAAGAGAAGCTGACTTCCGTTGCACAAATCCCAGTGCGGCCTGAGTGGGCCTGCTTTTGGAGCAGGAGCCTGCACCTAAGGGGGCCCAGTCAGCTACTCGAGGCACTGTCACACCAGAATGACTCTCACCTGGTACCTATTTCTTACAAAGAAGCAAGCAAACCTTTTAATACCTGCTGACAATTACTGTCTGCAGGACGCAGCTCACAAGCCGGCTGACCCGCTCCCTCACAGGCGACTCACCAATGTCCCAACAGACTTAAAGCGATTACATGTCATTCTCCACTCTTTTCAAAAAGCTAAGAAACTGGGAGCACTGCGCTAACCCCACCAATGTGAAGGTGACCTTCACAACCATGGCCACGTGTCCACTCCCATGGTGACCCCACTGGTGTTACCGAAGGGACCACAGCTTCCGGGGACGCTGGGTCCGAATCTGGCACGCTGGACCCCTCCTAGCCCCACCCCATCACTGCCACACTCGGTGGAGGGAGGCCGCAAATAAACCCACCCAAACACGAACAGAACTTTCCCTAACTTCCACGCCTCCTCCCATGGCTGTGAGCTCTGTCATGCCTCCCGGTCTCCTGAGATTCCAAACCTAACCTCTGCAATGAGGTTTCACTTCTCCTTCTTGCCAACTACGAAGCTACCGGCTCCCTGAGCTACATCCAGTCACTCTGCCCATTCGGCCAAAGGATTCCTCTGGAAGATACACAGCAGGTGCTAACATATGTGTTTGTGAGGTGGTTCATGTTAGGCACGGTGAAGGGCAGTGTCCCCCCCAGCCCCGCCCCATCATCAGTTAGGTGGTACCTGGAAAATGGATCGCATCAGACTACAACACGCTCAGGGTTATTGTGTGTAACTCTGATCCGGTTCGGGTCATACCATAGCACACCCACGGTTCTACATTGGAACCATGAGCTGGTTCAGGTCATACTGGTGACAGAGGGAAGCCGCCCCCAGCCGCATCTCAAACACATCTGTGACCCGGGAAATGTCATACCCGTGGTGAAGCGAAGAGCCTCTCAGTCTTGCCCGCTTTAATTCAGCCCTCAGTGCTTCCATGCTCTGTAGAAGCCGATCCTGCAAAGCAGCAAATGACAACGACACTCACTGCAAGCAAGGTTAACGATTCTTTGCCTCAAGAGTCCGTTCAACACGGAGCACAAACTGGTAGTGGCCAGAGGAGAGGAGAGGAGAGTAGGGGCGGTGGGCAAAAGAGGTGATGCTGATTAGGAGGCATAAGCATCCAGATATCAAATAAGGCCGTCTCGGGGATGAAAAGCACCGTACAGGGAATACGGTCCGTGATACCCTAAGGACTCTGTATGGTGACACACGGTGACCACAGTGATGGTGGTGAGCACAGAGTTACGCGTGCAATTGGTGAAACGGTATGCTGTCTACTTGAAACTGATACAACACTGTAGGTTCATTACACGATGGGGAAATTCAGCAGTTACAAACCCCAAGACCATTGTCTCCAAGAGTCCTCCAGGAAACACCCGGATCACCAAGTGAACGTCCTAAACCCTACTGAACAGTTAGGTCACAGGCCTAGCAAGGTTACAGAGGAGAAACACCGAGCCACTAACACTTCTTCCTAATTATGTAGAGAGGAGCAGGACTTTCTGGGCGGTGGGGGAATAGCCCTTCTGTGCAATAGGCACGTGCTCCTTCGTGGACCCTCCCCAGCCCAGCCTCACGTCTGCACACGCAGCACCAGGGAGCAAAACCGAAGAGGACCTTCGGTCACACAACAAAGCCCTAGGCAGTGCCGTCCCAGGCAGCAGACACCGCCGCACGTGGCTAACTGAGTGCCCAAAGTGGGGCTGGTCCCGACCACAGGGGATGGAACTGTGAGACGGCCCGTGGGTTGCAAGGACTGAATGTGGAAAAACATTGTAGAGTAGCTCCTTCATGTCTATACTATTTACATGATACAGTAACACGTTGCCTGCATCGGGCTACATGAAAACTAACATCACCCGTCTGTTTGACCATTTCGAATGCAGCCGCGAGAATCCTTGGGATGACACCCGTGTCACCTGTTACCTTCCTGCTGGGCAACGCTGCACTCAACGAAAGGTTTGCGTGAACATTTTAGCTTTCGAGCGGACCCCCGAAGGGACTCAGAAATCTGAACCCCATAGGCTGCACAGCTCCAACTCCGCCACATGCGTGCCATTCAGACTTGCCAGCGTGGGGCCCCTCGAAAGCACAGTGGTGGCTCGCCTTGGAGGAAGTGTCAGCCCCAGAGGTCACCTGCTCCTTTCCAGTCTCAAGGGATCACTGAATGATTGAGAGATGGAAATACCTTCTCACGTTGCGTTTCTTGTAACTGTTTTTTCAGATTGCCCACTTCTCCTAACGGAGACTTCTGAGAAAGGTACAGTCCTTTAGTGTTGATTCTTTCAAACGTTCCACATGCTAGAGCACGCCTACGTTTCTCTTTACAATAACGCAGCACCACAGAAAAGTCATGGAGTGGATGGCCATACCAACGAACAGGGTCACATGACCACAGAGTGAAATGCTGTCTGTGAAACTGCAGTAACAGCCTTTCCTCATGCTTTGTCCATGTACAATTTCTTCACGGATCAATGTCTGACTGTAAGTATGACAAGTTCCTAAGTTTACTTGCAGCAGGTACACTGGTTCGTACTAGCTTTTAGGGTCTGTGATGCCTCAGTCACTTGGGAAACCTGACCTAAGTTTCGTACATAGAATTCCAATCTCACATACAACTATTCTACCTAAAGGCTGGCCCCAGTGATCAAGGTAGAACCTCACGTGGGGTATAATAACGCACCTCATAATGGGTTTTACCCAAAACAAGTGTGTCGTGTAATTAGCATTGCTCACTGGTGTCTCCAAGTGCCCATCTTAGGGAAGATTCTGGGCTCATCTACAGGGACACAGGTGTCACCAGAACCGGTAGTATCAGGTCCGCACCCAACTGTCACCACCAGAGCTTCTCTCACAGAGATCCTATGATACTGCTTCCCTCCCGTTACACCTCAAGTGTATCCGTTATGATGGTGTAAGAGTCCAGGCTTAGACTCTTTCCAACCCAGATGAAAAGAGGAAAGGCAGGAGATGGAACAGGAGAAACTCTGTTTTCAGCTGCTTAAATGCTTGACAGAACTGCGCACTCCTACCGGTCCGTCTGGACAAAAGAGGTACAAATTAGCTCCCCAGACAAGAACCAGGCTGAAGGTTCCAGCACAGGGGTGGCCAACGAGGGCCTGCTGACCACATCCAGCCACTGCCGGGTCCTATCAACAAAGGGTTATCGACACACGGCCCCTCCCCTTAGTTATATACTGCCTATGGCTGTTTCTGGGCCCATCTTTGATTAGCATGAAGCTAGCTTACTCCTTACCTCTCAGTTAGTAAAAGCCTCACATACTTACTCTCGGGCCCTCCCCAGACCATACTCCTCTTCTAGACAGTAAGACGCACCTTCCCGCACACATACGTCGGGCAGGGACAGGACACTGGGAACTTAACACAGACAGTGGGTAACAGCCTGCAGTTTTCCGCGTGAAAGAATCATTTCTACTTTCTACAGTGGCTGTTAGCCTCTGCTCCACGCTGCTCCTCAGGATCACAACGTGAGCGTCTCCTCTGTGAGGACGGGGGCACTCAGCCGCTGTCTCTCATGTCCTACCTTATCTTCCACAGCAGCCATTCTCTCCTTAAGATGACGCTGAAGACGCTCGTCAGATTCGGAAAGGAGCTGGTCAATAGTGCCCGACAGACATTTATTAGTCTCTTCATTCATTTTTTCTCTCTGCCTTACCTGAAAGAGAAGACGCAGGCTTGAAGCAAAAGTGCGAACATCGGCTCAGACGTGCGAATGACCAGCGGTGCGACCCACACGCACGCCATCCTCGGCTGCCCCTTCCCACGGCACTCTTGGGCGTGCTTGTGCCTCACTGCCAGCACCGACCTCCCGGGACACAGAAACGCAGGAACCTGCTTCCCAGGGGTCATCACTTAGCAGGTGCCTTTGTTTCTGGGAAACAAAACACACATGGGCCCTCACGAATGTCCTCATTATTAGCTCTCAGATGGGCTCAGGAGGCAGATGTACATGCAGGAAAGAGCATATTCTTTTTTTAATTTTTTTTAACGTTTTTTAATTTATTTTTGGGACAGAGAGAGACAGAGCATGAACGGGGGAGGGGCAGAGAGAGAGGGAGACACAGAATCGGAAACAGGCTCCAGGCTCCGAGCCATCAGCCCAGAGCCTGACGCGGGGCTCGAACTCACGGACCGCGAGATCGTGACCTGGCTGAAGTCGGACGCTTAACCGACTGCGCCACCCAGGCGCCCCTAAAGAGCATATTCTTAAGGGGATCAGCTTATCTACACACAGGAGGAGGAATATTCCGGGGCGGAAACAGAAGCTCGGATCTGGCCTCAGGGGGAAAGAAATGAATCCATTGACAAAACCGAAAGATAAAAAAAATCCACTTTGGGAAAGATTCAGTGGTGAGAAAGACTTTCACCTGTTTTTCGTGAAATTCCCACATCTCCTGAACGTTTTGTAATGGAACTTGTATTAGAAATTCATAACAAATTACCTCAAGTAATTTCCGAACGTAACCGCAAAGTTCACGGGTCTGTGTTATATACAACTCTCATCAATCGTCTGGTTTAAAAACTTGTTTCTGCCGCATCTCCTGAATTAACCCAAAACAGAAGCGCCGAGGACAGGCCGGCAGGATTCAGGGGCTCCTGCCGGGCGGAGGGCCGTGGGGTACGGACTACACATGTGCCCTGCAGTCGGGGGGCCCAGGGAGGAGGAAGAGCCCACAGGACACACCCGCAGGCTAGGCAATGGACAGTCCCTCCATGCTCGGGCTTCCTCATCTCTAAGCCACACCTGCTGGCACCTCTTTCCTTGGGAGCAGGCAACAGAAAGCACGACCACCTCACCTAACACGCAGCAACGGCCATCACTTGGAAAAGACCCTGGTCACCCCACAAGAAGGGATCAGCACCCAAGTATTTTTCAAGCAAAACAGCTTAAAAGTGTCCTTGGAATTGTCTCAGTTATAATAGAATCCTTATCTCAACACCTGTCCCTCCAAACTACCATATAGTCCTAAAGGCAATGAAGTGCTTCTCTAAGTAGGTGAGGTCGAATTCTCGGCCCAAGAGGCTAGCGTCTGGTTGTGCTCGCTTGTGTGCATGTGTCATGGCAGGCTGGGGTCGGCCAACACGAGCCCTCACGCTGGCATCAGAAGCTTCACTCCGCGAGAACTCATGTTTTATTCTCTGACCCTGAGGGCCAAGCACACGAGTTTCTGGTGTAAGTTAAGGGTGAGTGTTTCGAGTTTTCTGGTGAAAACAAAACCTGATGGCCTTGGATGGACGTCCCAAGATGGGGAGGCCGCTGCCTGCTCTGTCTCCTGGGTGTTTCACGTTGACGTCTGACCAGCTACCGCAGGGAAAAATCTCAGGGGATTCAAGGGACACGGGCCTCCCTTTCGTCAAGGCTCGATTACGCTATTCTTCTTCTTAGGAACATCTACCCTGACCTGTGCCTTTCATCTCAAGTAGAAATTCAGGATGTGGGGACCAAGGTCAGGCCCGTGACCTGATTTCAGGACCTCAGTGTCATGTCCTAAGGAAGGAGACCCCTCCTCTAGGCTGCCCTACCCCAGGCCAGTACCTCCGCTTTGGCCAAGGGACACCCACGAGGTCCCGCGTCAACCGTGAGTAGCTGCTAATGAGCTGGTGGGCACAGTGGGCTGTGCGGGTGCCTCCACCCCTAGGCAGCACTGCCTCCGGGGCCCCAGCGTCCAGAGAACATTGTCCACATGCTAGGAGTGTTCAGTAGCATCCAACTCGCACAAGAGTCCACTGTACCCCTGATGGGACCGAGAAGGGGCCTGGCGTCCACATGGGGAGAAGTGGGAAACAAGGGACCACTCCCTACCCCCAGACCCCCAGCCTGTGCCTCATCCTCAACCACTGCCAGGTGCATGGCTGCTCTGCTCGCACACGTACCCGCTGCAGTTCTTGGTTCTTTTCCTCCAGCTGGGCCTCCATCTGGCGCAGCCTTTCCTCGATGTTGCCACGCCTCTGCTCGGCCTGTGGGCGACAGCGGGGTCAGAAGAGCTGGCGGCCCCACACCACACGCTGTGCCTACGCACGACATGCTGTGAGCGGCCTTCCGCCTGCTCACAGTCCCTACAGGCCTCATGCGTGCCAGTGGGAAGCAGTGGGCTGCCATGCTGGTGACCGGGGGTAGGCAACGGTCTCGTCCCCACCCCGGGTCCCGGATCCTTGGACAGTGCCTCGTCCCCCGGGAGACACCCCTGGCCACTCAGCACGGACAGGAGGAAGCAGCAAGCAGAAAGAGCAAACAGGCGTGCTAGCTTCCTAAGCTGGGAAGTCACTTCCAACAATTTAGCTTCCTCAGCAGCAGAGTGTCCAAAGACAAACAGTCGGGCTACACGGCTGACCAGGGACAGGAGAGAGGACAGGCGAGAAAACAAACGGAGACTTGACATGCAGATCACAAAGGAGGAGAGGCTCTGTTGGAGCCTGGGCTTATGGGTGCCCAATGCCGCCTGCCCGACTTGATGGCAGCCTTGAGGGTCAGCATCCCGTGATGACACCACCCCCTTCCCACTGGGACCCTCACTGCACTGGAACCGGTGACACAGAAGCACCGACAGGCTCCCTGCTACAGGTTCCCTCAGCCCAGGTTCCGGAAGGACGGACTGGCTGCCCAGTCATGTGCTCCCTCGTCCTGTGTGCATCACTCGATCCCAGCACCGACCACATCATGTCTGGAAACTACCTCTTCAACTGCTGCCTTCCTCTGTGGGTGGTGAGGGCTATGAGAGCTGGGAGGGCAGGGACTGTGTCTGGCACGTTCCTCGACTCTATTTGTTGAACCTCCGAGTGAATTCCTTAAAGATTTATTTCTTACAGGGGTGTCTGGGTGGCTCAGTCAGTCGGGTTCTGACTCTTGGCTTCAGCTCAGGTCATGAACTCAAGGTTTGGGCGTTCGAGCCCTGTGTCACGCTCTGTGCTGATAGCATGGAGCCTACTTGGCATTCTATCTCCTTCTTTCTGCCCCTCCCCTGCTCATGTATGTGCCCATGCTCGCTCTCTCTGTCTGTCTCAAAATAAATGAACATTTAAGAATTTTTTAAATAAAAACGATTGTGTTGAAAAGAGGATAGGATTTTCTCATTTCTCGGAAAAATTCTATGCTTTTTTGGTTTCTTTTTTTCCTTCAGTAAGCTCTACACCAAACGGGGTCTCAGACTCATGACCCTGAGATCAAGAGTCCCAAGCTCCACTGACTCAGCCAGCCAGGCACCCCTGTCCTTCTCTTACCCAAGGCTACTACCTTGAGCTTTGAGTCGCTGACTTAACTCTGAAAAGCAGTGAGTCTTAGATGCAGCCAACGGCACACAGCACACATCGGACAAAACCGGAGGGAACAAAACTGAGGATGATGCCTGCCATTTGAAAAGCATTCCGATCTCAGACAAAGTAGCACCGAAAACAGATCTCAGCTGGGTCGCGGAATTTGGCACGCCGACGTTACCGGTGAGAAATGAGATACAAGAACGGACCGCCATGAAAATGACATTCCCACCATGGGACCCAGAAGGAAAGGCAGGCCCCACCTTGCAGAGGGTGGCCACCCTCTGGGCCGGCTCGGCTTCCACCTCGGGCAGCGACTTGGCCTTCCTCGGGGTCTGCTGCAGCTTCCGCTCCGCCACCTCCAGGCGCTCTTGCAACTGGCGGTTTTGATCCGCAGTCTAGGAAATGAAGGCAAAGCATCAAAGTGTAGCAAGTCTTCTCTCCGTTTCCATTTTTAATAAAGTGAAACAAAAGCTAAATGCAGAGATCTACTGTTCGTTCTGACTGAAGCCAACAGTTTGGGAGGTGCTTCAGAGTAAACCTTTCCTGTCTGCAAGGAGTCACCCACTGCCTTGGTCCTCGTTTCACTACGCAAAACATGTCTTGCCAAACTCTTTGCTCTTCTTCAGTATCTTCAAAGAAGTCTTTCAAAAGACAAAGTTCCCACACATTAAAGAAAACCCATCTTCTGGAGGAGCTTGCTCGTTCTTCCTGACAAGTTAAGGAGGGAAGGGTTCGGTCCTAACCCTTCGTGAACATATTTATACTGTGGTCCGAGGGCTCGCTCCATAGGACATTCTGAGGTGGGCACATCAGCCAGCACAGAGCTTCTGAGAGCATGCCTGATGCCAGTTGAGTTCTTTTTGGAAGTGTACCATTATTCAACAAAAGCACTCTCCCTCTTGACCAAAAACGTGGAAAACTTCAACGTGGAAAACTTAGACACGAGAGTTTTTGTTAAAGGACTTTTAGGGAAGCCGAGGTGGCTCAGTCGGTTAAGCGGCCAATTCGGCTCAGGTCATGATCTCATAGCTCATGGGGTCAACCCCGCCTCGTGCTCTGTGCTGACAGCTCAGAGCCTGGAGCCTGCTTGGGATTCTGTGTCTCCCTGTCTCCCTCTCTGGCCCTCCACTGCTCATGCTCACTCTCTCTCTCTCTCTCTCTCTCTCTCACTCTGGCTCCCTTTCTCAAAAATAAATAAGCATTAAAAACATATAAAGTCATTTTAAAAATCATGTATAAGGTGAGGTTTTTGCCAGGTTAACGTTTGTTCCCACAGACTCCTTCCATCTTCTGAGTGCATATAGCTCTGTGTGTATATACAGACTGCGTCTCATGCTTTAAAACCCTCAGAATATAAATCACATGCTGTACACAAAGTATTTCACGATCTGCCTTTTACACTCATGATTTGGAACATCTTACGTGCCATCAAACAGCATTCCTCAATGTCATTTTCATGGCTTCCTAGTCTTTCACTTTGATTATCATTTTGGGTCGACTGACACATTTGACAAACACACCAGGCAAACTCACTCTGTTTCCAAGAAGCTGGATGCGGTGTTCCTGTTCAATGCCGGATGACCTGAGACAACCAAGGAAGAGCCGTGCGGCTTCCCAAAACACAGGGTCTCACATCCTCACACCAGACTGTGCTTCTGCACCTGCCATCCCCCCGATCTCAAGTACTAACCAAAATGGCCAGTGCCTACACATTCCCGGCTACTCCCTGCTCAGTTGGAAACAGTGCTAACGGGCAACAGAATAACGTGCATTTAAGACAAGACAAGGAAGGAACCAAGGAGGGTAGCCCCATAACATGCTTCCATAAAATTCGAAAGAATTAAACCCTGGACGTTGAAGTAACCCCGCTGGTCAACACAAGATTCTAAGATCCTAAAACCTTGACATTGACACTTGGTCCTTAACCTGACTTGTAATTAATAAAAGTGGAATGAAGTTCAACGAAACCAACGACCTGTCGATGCAGAGAGTCCTTCTTTGCGATCTCGTTTTCAAGTTTATCCTTGAGGTCCTGCAGAGAGGTGGCTTCCTGCTGTGCCCTGAGGCAGCGCTTCTCAAGGGTAGTGATCCTCTCTTGCATGTCTTCCTTCTGGGCCATGGCCTACAGCAGGTATTTCAGAGGGAAAACAGGGAAAGAATCAGCGTACGACACATTAACACACTCCAGACACAAAAACTGGGCGAAATTCTCATTTCCCAAACAAACAGAAAAGTAGCATCCTGGGGGCACCTGGGTGGCTCAGCCGGTGACGCTTTGTGAGTTGGCGCCCCGCGTCAGGCTCTGTGCCGACAGTGCGGAGGCTGCTCGGGATTCTGGCCAGGTACCCAGGCTTATTCTTTCCCATGTGTTCAAAGACAAATGGATAATAAAATCTCCCGGAAGTCACAACCTCGGTTGCCTCCGGACACCGTTGAGCTTTCCACAGAACAGCGACTTGCCTCTGGAGGCACGCACCATGAGACACCATCCCCTCTCCGGGGAAACGGTGGGGGAAATCTCATCCAATTCCCACAAAGTTGAAGCAGCAGTGTTAACAAAAGGAAGCCAAACTCCACCTTGCATATAACTGGAAGTCATCTTCTATAGCCTAACCCTGTAACAACATTGTATCCCATGGTATCTGACACTGCAAATGAAACCAGACCGTCCTGCCCTGCCTTTCTTGTCCACCACCCGAGAGATTCCTCTTCCAGCCCTCTGTGTTTACTAAGCAATTTATGTCAGCAGTCTCAAGAGTGAAAGTGATGAGTCCTAAGAAATGATTTTCTAAACTCTCTGCATATTGAACTCTGCTGCGGGGTCTCCCCCCACCTTTGCCAAACAACAACTTCACTGAATGGGTTATATAATTTCTGCAAATACTTTTGTTTTAAATTCGGACACGGCCTCACCCACACTAAGGTACTAAACAGACTGCTCGTGCACGTACACGTGGGTCTGACAGGGTCTGACAGGGTCTTCCCGAGGTGGCATTGACGGGCTGGAGTGGGGTGTGCGGGGACTGTCCACAAAGGGCAGCTCACAGGGACAGGAGGAGGCACAGAGCAACCATCCCACCCTTACTAGTTTCTGTGACAAGGATCAGATTCCCATCCACGACGACCACACGTGCAGAAGCGGCCGCACTCCTCCATGACCTTACACCGGGAGCAGCGGGCTGCCCCTCGCTCACTCTGACCGCCACGACCAGGAGCACGGAACCCCTGGGAGGAGGGCAGGGCGGCAGAGGCGGCCGTGACGGCCCCTCGGGAGAGCCGCCCTCGCACGGTCGTGCCCCCGGCAGCGACCTGGCAGCACCACGCTGGTTCCCACGTGCCGAGTGTGTTCCCAAAACGGACCGAGAGCATGGCATGGGCCAAGCTCAGGTGGCCCACACTCCACACCCGAGGGCACTCCGCCACCTGCCCGCCAGGCCTCGGCTGGGGAGAGCCCAGGGAGGACAGATTCCACCGCGCAGACGGGGAGGCAGCCCGCCCAGGCCCCGGAGTCACGTCCCGTTCTGCTGCTACTTCTACCCAACTCCAAACGTTCAAAACCCGTGGGAGACGAAGGACACACTGGGCAAGGCCGAACCAAACACCCCACGTTTGGCTAGACGACGGCGTGGCCATTTCAACCGACACTCACTTCACGGACATCTCTTTGTAATATGCTGTTCATTGCTTCAGAACGGATGAGGTCTTTCCTTGATATGGCTAGGTCCTCTTCCAGCTTGGCCATGAGAGTGCACAGGGTAGCCAGGAGCTCTTTCATCTGGCTCTGCACCTTGGAAACTCAGAAAGGGAAGCAACATGTGAGGGCCCCCACTGCTAGTCTTCATATGTTGTTTTAAAAACAATGCATAAAAAGGAAACCCCCTCCAATCAAATCCTGTGATGATGTCTGGAGCTGAACTCTGCGTGTGGCCCCTAATTCTTCTTCTACGAAACTACACCCCTCCAGTGCCACACGTAACTGCTCTCTCACCTGGAAACAAAGGGATTGAGTTTGTACACAGAGGTGTTTCATTAGTCCTTACTATACAGTTACCCTAACATCCCCTTCGCCTCAAATAACATGACAGAATGCTGGTAAGGTTTTTCACGGATGCTCCTGTTCACAAACTTGCTTGTTAACAGCTTTCCATTTTACATTGGAGACAAATCTTCCCCGAAATAAATCACATTATGCAATTTGTACTAGCCAATCGATACACACAACATTTCCACCAACTACTGCTTTTTAACCATACAGACCTGTCTTCTCACAAGAATTCAAGAAGATGAAAAGGAAACTCCAGTCACACAAACACACAAAGCGTGCGTATAACACACAGCATGTGCACAAATTGAGAACCACCGTGGCTAGGCACACCGTTTCATCCTCCGTTTGGTCGTTGTCCAATATGGACTTGAGGACCTTGAGCACCTCCACCTCACTGGACACACCGGCCTGAGTCTTTGCCTGTCGCCTCACCAATGTTCTCCTGAGAGATCTCTCGTGTCTGCAGATTAGGAACTCCAAGTGTTCCAGGAGCACCTAGCGGGAGAGGCAAAAGGAAAAGCGTGTTTCAAGAACAACTTCAATTCCGGGCCTCAAGTTCACCAAATGCAAAACCAAGTCTGAATCCCTTCAATTCAGTGCCCAGGTAGGGAGCCATCCCCTCGAATGTGTTAAAATAGCCTCACTCCTCCTCACGGATCAAACAAGGTTTGAGAACAATAGGTCCCAGCCAACTCCATGGGGACATGTGGACAAGGGGACTGAATGGTGTCCTGTGTTGAAAGACCCTGGCAGTGCGCCTACTGACCCTGGTGTTGTTTCTCTCTGCCTTCAGGTTGGCGATCTCCTCCTCTCTCTGCACGAGCTGCTCCCTGCAGGTGTGGAGCTCTGCAGCGAGAGCTGCACACTCCTGGGGTCGGAGAGGGGACAAAAGTGGAGAGACACAGGGGGTCTTTACCAGAGCACACCAGGCCTCCGTGGCCCTCCAGAGTCCCAGCACCCACCACCCTCAAGTAGCATCACACACACCAGTCCCCTCCTCACCACCCACAGGAGTCCCGGGGATTTTCGGAGGGACCGACACTCAAGGGGACAGACGTTTGCAGGTGCCTGGCAGGTCTAGGACTCAGGAGCTCTGCTGACTCGGGAGCAACAGGCCGAGAAGCCTGCTGCCCATCCCCAGCCTCTGGCCTCGTCTGGCAAGCAGGCTTGTGGAGCGGCAGCGGGGAAAGGCTGACGGTAGTCAAAAGCTGCTGTCTTAGCCTGAACACCTGGCTCAATCAGACTCAACCATACCCAATGGACTTTTCAAAAATGATGGTAGGACTCTTGACGAAAGGGCGAGTTTACGACTTATTTCCTTAGTCGAGCAGGAAATATTATGGATGAAGGGTCTCTGAGGAGAGTGATGCCAGGGCCCACCACCCCGCGTGGGGCTTCTCTCCCGCCAATACTGAGCGCCCGCCCAGGACATGGGGTACAGGTGGGCTCCAAGGAGGTGGACGCACACTCTCCAGTCAGTCGAGCGCAGAGCCCGGTGCAGGGCTCAGTCCCTGAACCATGACATCATGACCTGAGCTGAAACCAAGAGTCAGACGCTTAACGCCCTGAGATACCCAGGCGCCCCAGAGCTTTTGTCTCTGTAGGACAAACGAAGGGATAAACGTTCACTTAACAACTGACATTCCAAAGAGAGAGTGGTTGATTTCAGCCATTCTAGAAAATCCAAGGACAAACTGGTGACATACTTCAAGTTCCTTCATAAATTAACCCTTTCCAAATCAACGGGAATGTTACCACAGAACTGACCACGTTCCTTGCAATCTGACTTGACAAGGTGAACCCACAGAAGCCTATCTGATCCTTGATGTAGGACTGTGCAGGCCCATTTCTATGTGGGGATTTTTGTTCCAATAAATACATTGGAAACTTTTCTGGAGATGTGTGACTTTTGGAAAGACTGGCAGATGAGCTGAGCACCTACGAAGTATCAAAACTAGTAAGTAAAAGGGAGGCCACGGGTGCATGAAATAAACGCAGATACTAGGCTATTATAGCATTTCCTATCCGAAAACATACACAAACCTACTCTAACAAGATAAAACGTATCATTTTGCACACAGAAACTGACCGTACCTACATGGTGCCATTTGCAGTCAAGAGAAAGGCAAACAAATGTGGAGACGCAGGATTAGTCCTAACTGCATAACACGAACTGTAGCAGACGCTGTCCTCTGGGGGAAGTGTGCACCACCTCCTGCTGCTATTGAGGTCCCCTCAAGTGTTGCACGAATCCACGAATCTGCTACTCAGCTCCTGGTAAGCACTTCCTTTCTCCAGTAAATCAAGCACCACAGGAGAAGTGATTTCTCAGGGTTCCTGCGTCATTTTCACCATGTTAGGGGCAATACCATGAACCTTAATTACAGCCTGGGACCCGTTTGAAGTGTCCCCAGGGATGCTGGACGTGCTCCCGCGATGCAGAGATGACTCACGGTATGACAAGAAAAGGCTGAATGGCCTGACATGTACTGAGGTCCACAGCTGCAGCTGCCAGCCGGCCTGCGTGAGGACCATGGAGGCACAAGGAAAGGGAAATTCTCGAAGCTCTCGCTGCGGCTACCGCAGCACATGCAAAAACCTGGTGCTCTTTGTGAGACATCTTTGTGTCTCGTGTGGAAGATGTGGCATCTCTGTGGATGTAGGACTGCTGTGAGACGGGCACACCTGCAGACTCAACTCAAACTGCAAGACAAGTGAAGACCTGACATCACGACGTAAGGCAGAAGGAAGGGAAGGATCGAAAACTGGCACATTTCAATGCAAGCACAGGATAGCTTGGTGATTTTAGAAAGGGGTTTGGCTTTTCAAATGGTCATGACGATAGGAGAAGCAGCTTCTACCACGAAGAGGAAGCACACGGTTTCCCAGACGCCCCAGAGAAGATTGCAGAGAAGAAGGAACCACCATCCACCGCATGTCAACCACTCCAAGACAAAAAGGGAAAACCCAAGAAAATCAGGTGAGAGGACCATGGCTGTCTGCACAGGTTTTCATGCAGAAGGAGGTGCCCTGTCGGGGGGAAAATGCCACAAACGACATTTATTCACGAGAAAGACAAGTGAGCACCAAGATGTTGGGTAGGAAGGGGTGAAGCAGCTACCGACTGAGCGGATACAGGCGAGGGTGTGATCAGGGCGGCTGGCCCTGTGTAGGAAGCTCACCCCAGGGTCCTGAAGGCAACAAGTGCCAGTGGCCAGTGGTCTGGCTGCACAACCAGAGCCCTTGCCCTGGACCAGTTCCATCCCGGCTCTGTCCCTCAACTCAGGAAGTACGCTGAAAGCAAGGGACTGTCCTCTAAAGTTCTTCTGACATTGGACAATGTCCTGGCCACCCAGAACCCCACGGGTCACCACCAAACGTGTCTTGGCGGCTCACTCGCTCCGGAACACAGCAGGTCTAAGTCTGCCTGTGGACCAGGGGCCACGAGGATCTGTGAGGCTCATGACACAGGCACTTTACAAGAAGGATAGTCAATGAGGGGCGCCTGGGTGGCGCAGTCGGTTAAGCGTCCGACTTCAGCCAGGTCACGATCTCGCGGTCCGTGAGTTCGAGCCCCGCGTCAGGCTGTGGGCTGATGGCTCGGAGCCTGGAGCCTGTTTCCGATACTGTGTCTCCCTCTCTCTCTGCCCCTCCCCTGTTCATGCTCTGTCTCTCTCTGTCCCAAAAAAAAAAAAAAAAAAGTTGAAAAAAATAAAGAAGGACAGTCAATGCTACCAAAGAGAACCGCCACAGAGGGAACATTATGAAAGTCAGGAAGATGCCAAGGGACGTTACAAAAAACTCTGGGAAAACCATCAAGCCCAACACAATCAAGAAATCCCTGCTAGAGATGACTGTCCATACGACGTGCGTGATTTCCAGGACCTATGACACAGCCAATCAGGAAACTCATGAATGAGACTCTGCATATGGCAAAAAGAAACAAAAGAAAAAGAAAAAGAGTTGGGGGATGCAGGGATTCAAAATGCGTATCCTACAGAAGGTCAAGAGCACAGAGAAAAGCCCAGAGGAGGTCACAGAAGAAGACAGCACAGAGAGGAGATCTGGTGAAGCAGACGGATGGCGAGGAAGGCGGCATGGAAGTGGCATCGCTGGAAAGCACGCTGCCACCAGGACTGATCCGCCAGCGTCTCGGCTCCTTTCCCACATGGACCCTTCCATGACAAGGGCGCTGGGACTAAAGCCAGCCAGCCGTCTATGGAAACATTGGCCAGGAACAGAAAGGCCCTTCTGGAAAGCTGCACAGACAGTGCCCACCTCCACCCCCATACCGCCAGGCCCCAAGGCCCAAGACTGCCCCAACTAGCGGGTCCCCCCGACCCCATGCAGGTCTGCATATCAGCACATTTGTGAGGACCCACCCCCACTTTCCAGACAGCAAATCCTCACCAAGGTGCTCAGTGAACCACTTCGCCTGCCATGCACAGGTCTCTGCGTGAAAATCGAGGGAGCGTGCAGCCAGGCCGCCCGGGGCGCATGTGTGTCACCACCACCTAAGCGGTCATCAGGAGGAACGTCGTGTGGGAGAATTGTGTGCACTTGGACGGCCTATCCTCACACGGGCATAAGGGCAGTAAGATCTGACATACAACGAATAACGTGTTGTTCCATAACCTGGCTTTCAAAAAATGACATTACCTTCTGGCAGGCCTCTCTCTGTCCCCGCCCAGAGAAAATGCCTCCCAGCCTACTATCACAGGCCGTTTTTGTAATGTAAGAATGTGTCCAGACTGTATGAGGAATATGGCTGTAAACCTGCAGGCTAGAAAAGCTTTGTAACCATTCATTCACCCGTGTATCTCCTAGGCCATGACGAAGCAATCGTACTGATTACACCAGGCCATCATGAAGCATTCACCCTTCATTGGTAATGCATGAAATGTGACATCCGTAAATACACAGGAATCTTTCCAGTTCCTCCCATTTCTTTTTTTTTTTTTTTTTCAACGTTTTTTATTTATTTTTGGGACAGAGAGAAACAGAGCATGAACGGGGGAGGGGCAGAGAGAGAGGGAGACACAGAATCGGAAACAGGCTCCAGGCTCCGAGCCATCAGCCCCGAGCCTGACGCGGAGCTCGAACTCACGGACCGCGAGATCGTGACCTGGCTGAAGTTGGACGCTTAACCGACTGCGCCACCCAGGCGCCCCTGGTTCCTCCCATTTCTGATGCACAGTGCTAATGATACACGTAACAACAGCGTAGTGTGTCACCTAAGTCAGGAATGATGTGGGTTCTGATAGACAATTCATTCTAGTAACAAACGGAGAATAAACTTAGGGATCAATACAGCGCAGAGCTGTGCATCTATTTCCCTGTGACGTAAAACTGTTTCTCTAGCTTACTTGACTCGAAGAATATAGCATATAACACACACAAGATCCAAGTGCTAATGCACTGTTTGTGTTTCTAGTAAGGTTTCTGGACAACAGGAGAGTTTGAACAGTTAAGTGTTCTGGGGACGCAAAAGTTATACATGGATTTTCAATTGTGGGCAGGGTGGAACCCCGAACACCAAGTTGTTCTACGGTCAGCTGTACTCATCCTTGGGGAAGAACGAAGCAAGCATGACCTTTGTGAACAACAGAAGAGAGTAAAATAGAAATAGATTTTCTGTTTTAATTTTTTAATGTCATTCTTTATTTCTTAGAGACGGAGAGCAGCAGGGGAGGGGCAGAGTGAGAGGGAGACAAGGAATTGAAAGGAGACTCCAGGCTCTGGGCTGTCAGCTCAGAGCCTGTCTCGGGGGTTAGCTCGCCAAGAAAGAGTTCATGACGGGGCCAAAGTCAGCCGCTTAACTGACTGAGCAACCTAGGAGCAGAAAAGGAGCAGTTTAGACGGTCCTTGTACACAAGGCATACGTGTTTCCCCAAAGGAGTTAGTGACCAAGTTGCTCAGCAACACCCAGCACTGAGGGCCAGCAGACAGGACACAGATTCAGAAAGAAAGGCCGTCTTCTCAGAGAGCGAGGTGTATTGTACACGGACGGGGCAGGACGCCAGCATCTCTGCACAGCAGGAGGCGCCCTCCGCCCCACAGCCAAGCTGCTGCGAGGTGAGTGGGGCCGGAGCAGGGAAGACCGCAGGACTCGGCCCCTCCCTGAGTCCACCCAAGTGAAGACAGGGTACAGATCTCCAGAGACCTCACAGATGGCCTCTGAGACAGGCAAGGTCCACGCCACAGGACCCACGGACCAGCAGGGAGAGGGAAGAGCAGGAAAGAGGCAAAGCCATCTCCCTGGCTTCTGACCACCGGACCAGGGAGCAAGCTGCTCTCTTCCCAGGAGGAGGCACAGGTGTGGGGAGGAGGGTGGTGGCCGGTGTGGAACTCAAAGAGCCCACAGTCCGCCCAGATGGAGCTTCACTAACGAGGTGCTTAGAAAGGTGTCCGGGAGACAGAGTGGGGTGCATGAAGGAGAACACGGGGCAGCCGAACCTCCCAAGGAAAACCGCCTCCCCGAGTCTGTCCCACGCCGACCCATGGGACAAAACGGCCATCCTGCAGCCACCCTGTGCACATGTTCCTCCTATTCCACCGAACCACACACTCCCATGCCCTTCTATTGCTCTCCGTAAAACCGCCTAGGTCTCTGGGTGAGGTAACTGCAGCACATAGTGTTCAGCACCTAGTACAGTGCCTGCCAGGCACTCCAGAAAAGGTGAATACTTTAGTGTATGCCTTGTAACCGCACACGTAAATATTACACACGCTGCTTTTAAACATTACGTAGTTCGGTATAGGATATAAAGACGCACACTGTCCTGTGCTTTATGTGATGGGTGGTGTGAGGGGCTTGTACCTGTTGCCTAAAGAACGAGTCTTAGAACTCAACCCACACATTAGAAGGAGCCACTCTACCCAATGACGTCTACACTGCATCCAATCTTGTCTCCTCCCCAACCCACTATCCACACATTACCAGCACCAGCTTTCGAAAACTTCAACAACATCATGCCAGTCCTTCCCCCTGAGGACACAATGACCCCAGGCCCTTATCTGAAAACCCAACTCCTCACGGGGTAGGTTCTGTCCCAACACCAGCTCCCTGGTGCCTCACCCGGCTCCGCTTCCGCTTCCATCGCTCACAACAAAGCCAGGCTCCTCCTTGACCCCGGCCTTTGGCCTCGGAGTCAGACTGCTGGGAGAGTGCTCGGTCAGCCTCAGCTCCCGAGCCACCTCTCCGGAAAAGGCCGTTCCGGAACCACAGTGCGCAAGTAAGCGACATTTCCTCCTGACCCCTCCACTCGTCCACATACGCTCTTCTCAGATGTGCCTCCACCACTGTCTCCGAGGAGCACAGCAGCCAGAGCCTGGCGACCACAATGGTGCAGAGTCACAAAAGGGCTCAACAAGGGTGGGTGGTTGTGTCTCTGTAGATGATTCGGGTGCACCAACACAGAAGCCCTTTTTGTGGGGGCTACGCCGTACACATACAGACATCACAATGACTCTAAACCCGTATCTTTCTGTAATAACACTCAATGTAAATGGACCAAATGCGCAAACCAAAAGACATAGGGTATCAGAATGGATAAAAAAATAAGACCCATCTATTTGCTGTCTACAAGAGACTCAATTTAGCCCTGAGGACACCTTTAGATTGAGAGTGAGGGGATGGAGAACTATTTATCATGCTACTGGAAGCCAAAAGAAAGCTGGAGTAGCCATACTTCTATCAGACAAACTAGACTTTCAAGCAAAGGCTGTAACAAGAGATGAAGAAGGGCATTTTATCATAATTACAGGGCCTATCCGTCAGGAAGACCTAACAATTATAAATGTCTATGCGCCGAATACAGGAGCCCCCAAATATATAAAACCATTCCTCATAAACATGAGCAACCTTATTGATAAGAATGTGGTCATTGCAGGGGACTTTAACACTCCACTTACAGAAATGGATAGATCATCTAGACACACGGTCAATAAAGAAACAAGGGCCCTGAATGATACATTGGATCAGATGGACTGGACACATATATTTACAACTCTGCATCCCAAAGCAACAGAATATACTTTCTTCCCCAGTGCACATGGAACCTTCTCCAAGATAGGTCATATCCTGGTCACAAAACAGCCCTTCGTAAGTATACAAGAATTGAAATTATACCATGCATACTTTCAGACCACAAGGCTATGAAGCTTGAAATCAACCACAGGAAAAAGCCTGGAAAACCTCCCAAAGCATGGAGGTTAAAGAACACCCTACTAAACAATGAGTGGGTCAACCAGGCAATTAGAGAAGAAATTTAAAAATACATGGAAACAAACGAAAATGAAAATGCAACAATGCAGCGAAGGCAGTCCTGAGAGGAAAATACATTGCAATCCAGGCCTATCTCCAGAAACAAGAAAAATCCCAAATACAAAATCTAACAGCACACCTAAAGGAAATAGAAGCAGAACAGCAAAGGCAGCCTAAACGCAGCAGAAGAGGAGACATAAGAAAGATCAGAGCAGAAATAAACAATATAGAATCTAAAAAAAACCCGTAGAGCACATCAACGAAACCAAGAGTTGGTTTTTTGAAAAGATAAACAAAATTGACAAGCCTCTAGCCAGGCTTCTCAAAAAGAAAAGGGAGATGACCCAAATAGATAAAATCATGAATGAAAACGGAATTATTACAACCAATCCCTCAGGATACAAACAATTCTCAGGGAATACTATGAAAAATTATATGCCAACAAATTGGACAACCTGGAAGAAATGGACAAATTCGTAAACACGCACACTCTTCCAAAACTCAATCAGGAGGAAATAGAAAGCTTGAACAGACCCATCACCAGCGAAGAAATTGAATCGGTTATCAAAAATCTCCCAAAAAATAAGAGTCCAGGACCAGATGGCTTCCCAGGGGAGTTCCACCAGACGTGTAAAGCAGAGATAATACCTATCCTTCTCAAGCTATTCCAAGAAATAGAAAGGGAAGGAAAACTTCCAGACTCATTCTATGAAGCCAGTATTACTTTGATTCCTAAACCAGGCAGAGACCCAGTAAAAAAGGAGAACTACAGGCCAATATCCCTGATGAATATGGATGCAAAAATTCTCAATAAGATACTAGCAAATCGAATTCAACAGCATATAAAAAGAATTACCCACCACGATCAAGTGGGATTCATTCCTGAGATGCAGGGCTGGTTCAACATTCACAAATCAATCACCGTGATACATCACAGTAAGAAAAGAAAAGATAAGAACCATCTGAGCCTGTCAATCGATGCAGAAAAGGCCTTTGACAAAATTCAGCACCCTTTCTTAATAAAAACCCTTGAGAAAGTCGGGATAGAAGGAACATATTTAAAGATCATAAAAGCCATTTATGAAAAGCCCACCGCTAACATCATCCTCAATGGGGAAAACCTGAGAGCTTTTTCCCTGAGATCAGGAACGCGACGGGGATGCCCACTCTCACCGCTGTTGTTTAACCTAGTGTTGGAAGTTCTAGCATCAGCCATCAGACAACAAAAGGAAATCAAAGGCATCCCCATTGGCAAAGATGAAGTCAAGCTTTCACTTTTTGCAGATGACATGACACTATACCTGGAAAATCTGATAGACTCCCCCAAAAGTCTGCTAGGACTGATACATGAATTCAGCAAAGTGGCAGGATACAAAATCAATGTACAGAAATCCGTTGCATTCTTATACACTAACAATGAAGCAACAGAAAGACAAATAAAGAAACTGATCCCATTCACAATTGCACCAAGAAGCATAAAATACCTAGGAATAACTCTAACCAAAGATGGAAAAGATCTGTATGCTGAAAACTATAGAAAGCTTATGAAGGTAATTGAAGAAGATATGAAGAAATGGAAAGACATTCCGTGCTCATGGATTGGAAGAATTAATATTGTCAAAATGTCAATACTACCCAAAGCTATCTACACATTCAGTGCAATCCCAATCAAAATTGCACCAGCATTCTTCTCGAAACTAGAACAAGCAATCCTAAAATTCATATGGAACCACAAAAGGCCCCGAATGGCCAAAGTAATTTTGAAGAAGAAGACCAAAGCAGGAGGCATCACAATCCCAGACTTTAGCCTCGACTACAAAGCTGTCATCATGAAGACAGCATGGTGTGCGCACAAAAACAGACACATAGACCCATGGAATAGAATAGAAACCCCAGAACTAGACCCACAAACATATGGCCAACTCATCTTTGACAAAGCAGGAAAGAACATCCAATGGAAAAAAGACAGTCTCTTTAACAAATGGTGCTGGGAGAACTGGACAGCAACATGCAGAAGGTTGAAACTAGACCACTTTCTCACACCATTCACAAAAATAAATTCAAAATGGATAAAGGACCTGAATGTGAGACAGGAAACCATCCAAACCCTAGAGGAGAAAGCAGGAAAAGACCTCTCTGACCTCAGCCGTAGCTATCTCTTACTCGACACATCCCCAAAGGCAAGGGAATTCAAAGCAAAAATGAATTACTGGGACCTTATGAAGATAAAAAGCTTCTGCACAGCAAAGGAAACAACCAACAAAACTAAAAGGCAACCAACGGAATGGGAAAAGATATTTCCCAATGACATATCTGACAAAGGGCTAGTATCCAAAATCTATAAAGCGCTCACCAAACGCCACACCCAAAAAACAAATCACCCAGTGAAGAAATGGGCAGAAAACATGAATAGACACTTCTCTAAAGAAGACATCCGGATGCCCAACAGGCACATGTAAAGATGCTCAACGTCGCTCCCCATCAGGGAAATACAAATCAAAACCACACTCAGATATCACCTCACGCCAGTCAGAGTGGCCCAAATGAACAAATCAAGAGACTATAGATGCTGGAGAGGATGTGCAGAAACGGGAACTCTCTTGCACTGTTGGTGGGAATGCAAATTGGTACAGCCACTCTGGAAAACAGTGTGGAGGTTCCTCAAAATATTAAAAATACACCTACCCTATCACCCAGCAATAGCACTGCTAGGAATTTGCCCAAGGGATACAGGAGTACTGACGCATAGGGGCACTTGTACCCCAATATTTATAGCAGCACTCTCAACAATAGCCAAATGATGGAAAGAGCGTAAATGTCCCTCAACTGATGAATGGATAAAGAAATTGTGGTTTATATCCACAATGGAGTACTACGTGGCAATGAGAAAGAATGAAATATGGCCCTTTGTAACAACATGGATGGAACTGGAGAGTGTGATGCTAAGTGAAATAAGCCATACAGAGAAGACAGATACCATATGGTTTCACTCTTAGGTGGATCCTGAGAAACTTAACAGAAACCTCTAGGGGAGAGGAAGAAAAAAAAAAAAGGAGGTTAGAGTGGGAGAGCAAAAGCATAAGAGACTCTTCAAAACTGAGAACAAACGGGGTTGATGGGGGGTGGGAGGGAGGGGAGGGTGGGTGATGGGTATTGAGGAGGGCACCTTTTGGGATGAGCACTGGGTGTTGTATGGAAACCAATTTGACAATAAATTTCATATATTGAAAAAAAATAAATAAACATAAAATATTCAACAACATGATGCCAGTCCTTCCCCCTGAGGACACAATGACCCCAGGCCCTTATCTGAAAACCCAACTCCTCACGGGGTAGGTTCTGTCCCAACACCAGCTGCCTGGTGCCTCACCTGGCTCCGCTTCCGCTTCCATCGCTCACAACAAAGCCAAGCTCCTCCTTGACCCCGGCCTTCGGCCTCGGAGTCAGACTGCTGGGAGAGTGCTCGGTCAGCCTCAGCTCCCGAGCCACCTCTCCGGAAAAGGCCGTTCCGGAACCACAGTGCGCAAGTAAGCAACATTTCCTCCTAACCCCTTCACTCGTCCAGATACACTCTTCTCAGATGGGCCTCCACCACCGTCTCCGAGGAGCACAGCAGCCAGAGCCTGGTGACCACAATGGTGCAGAGTCACAAAAGGGCTCAACAAGCGTGGGTGGTTGTGTCTCTGCAGATGACTCGGGTGCACCAACACAGAAGCCCTTTTTGTGGGGGCTACCCTGTACACTTGAGGCAAACCCCACCCCCAGCCTACTTCAGATTCCGGGTCTCCCTCTGTCTGCCCCTCCCCTGGCCACACTCTCTGTCTCTCTAAATAGTCAATAAACATTACGAAAAGTAGAAAACAAACAACACTGATCAAACACTCCCAGATAAGTGTCACTTAAGCAATCCACTTCGTCTAGTTGCCCTGTCATAGCCAGCCCGTCACCACAAAGCCTGCCCTGGGCAGGCACCTGACGGGGGAGGAGGGCGGCCATGGCAGTGGGGGATAGGGAGCTGGGAGGCTGACACCATCACCACTCCATGGACGCTGGCTGAGCGTGCGCAAACTGGATGGTCATTTTAGAAGAACGACGGGTACTAGGCAAGGACTACTGGGTTTCGTTTTCTCCTGTAACAAATGCTGATGACCAAAATGTTTACTATGACTTCTCAGTCTTCCCTGGCTTACTCTTATACATGTGAGTAGCCTGTTAATCAACACATCATGAACTAGGAAAGATGAATTCAATTTGAAGCATGTTTGAAGGCATCAAGGAGACCCTGAGGCAGTCACAACTGGAAGGACTGAGACCCCAACAAAAGGGAAGCCCGCTGAGCCAACTCTAATGTTCAGAGTCCTCTCTCTCCCTCAAGACATGTGAGGATTCTGAATTTCCTCAGGGATTGCAGGCAATATACCAACGAGCTGCAAAGGAAACCTAACAGAAAGGCAAGCAGAAAGTCGCAGCGAACCGAGCTCTGGACAGCACAGGGAGGCACAGAAAATGAGCCCGGCACTCGGCAAGCACGCCTGAGAAGCTGACTCTTCCATCATCTCATTGTGCTGTGGAGAAAATAACTGGGCTTTGGGACCTAGCATCAAGGACGGGTCCTCAGAAATACTCCAGCCTCCAAATGGAGATCCTGGAGGTCTACACGGGGGTGGGGGACAGCGTTAGCCCAGCTCACACTGCACCTTACAAAGACTGAGCCCCAGTCTCAACTCACTCACCCCTGAGTGGGCCCAATAACCGCCGCACTCGGGGTGTGTGGGATGAAATGCTGAAGGAATATAAGCACACGAAGAGCCTCTATGCTTCTCCATACAGTCCAGCACAAAAATAAAAACAAAGAAGAAATGAAAAGACAAGATAAGACAAGACAAAAAAAAGACAGAAAAGAAAAGAAAAGAAAAGAAAAGAAAAGAAAAGAAAAGAAAAAAATGAAAAGGAAACGAAATGAAGGGAAACGAAAGGAAAGGAAAGGAAAGGAAAGGAAAGGAAAGGAAAGGAAAGGAAAGGAAAGGAAAGGCAAGGCAAAGCAAGGCAAGGAAATGAAAGGAAGGCCTGGGTGGCTCAGTTGGGGAAGCATCCCACTTTGGTTCATGTCATGATCTGACGCTTTATGGTTTGAGTCCCACGTCGGGCTCTGTGGTGACAGTGAAGAGCCTGGAGCCTGCTTTGGATTATGTGTCTCCCACTTTGTCTCCCCCTCCCCTGCTCAAGTTTTGTCTCTACCTCTCTCTCCCTCTCTCAAAAGTAAATTATATTAACAAAAAAAATTCTTTTAATAAGAAAAGGAAAGAAACAAACAAGAAAACAAAAAAAGAGAGGCACCTGGATAGCTCAGCCTACTCGTTTAAGTGACCAACACTTGGGTTCGGCTCACGTTTGTGAGTTTGAGCCCTGTGTTGGGCTCTCTACTGACAGAAAAGAGCCTCTCCTCAACAGTGTCTCTCTCTACCCCGTCCTCTACCCCCACCGCTGCTCTCACTTTCTTTCTCCCTCAAAATAAATAGATAAACATAAAAAAAAAAAAGTTTTACATCATATCGACCCAAAGAAGAAAGAAGAGAAACAGACCAAGAGGAGACACATAGACTGGAGTGATTGGATGCAAAAGTCAACTGTCCAAAAACCATTCTTGACAAATGGGAAATTTTCAGAGACTCAAAACAGATTCTCAAACTGCAAATTATCAGAGCTAAAATTAAGATCTCCAGGTGCCTGAGTGGCTCAGTGACTCACTCCAGGTGCCTGAGTGGCTCCAGGTGCCTGAGTGGCTCAGTGGCTCAGCATCTGACTTTAGCTCGGGTCATGATCTCGTGATTCGGGAGTTTGAGCCCTGCGTTGGGCTCCGTATTGACAGTGCAGAGCCTATAGCCTGCTTTGGCATCTATGTCTCCCTCTCTCTCTATTCTTCCCTTACTCCCACTGTCTAGCTCTCCAACATAATTAAAAGACTAAAAAATCTTGTCAATGGCATTAAGAACTCAGTCCGTGGGCTTCACATCAGACTAGACACAGGTGAATAGCCTCAGTGAACTGAAAGATGGGTAGGTAAAAATATATCTAGACCATACACAGAGGAAACGTCAAGAAAATACACAAGCCCAAAAGACACAGAAGATATGGTACAAAGGTCCAATAGGAGCCCACAAAGTAGAGGAAACACAGAATGGGTAGTACCACTTCACTACAAAGATAAGAATCAAAACTGATAAAAGAACCATGAGAGTGACTCCACAAGGAACACCTCAGGCAAAAAGATGTTAACAGTCATGAGAGGACAAAGAGACCGCCTTCCATGGGACAACAACAACAACACTACCAGCTGACTCTTCAAGAAAAGCAAATGAAGCCAGATGATGGATTGGCATGTATGAAAGGTGAACTAAAATAGCCACCAACCTGGAAGTCTTTACCTAACAGAAACATTCTTCACAGTGAAGGCAAAGTAAAGATGTTTTTCAGGCAAAACAGAAGCAAAAACAAAAATAAAAACTGAACAACAAACAAAAACAACACACACACACACACACACACTCACACACACAAACCATGACTACACATCAACTACAGACACAAACTAAAATCAATATTAAAGCAGCTTGTTGCAGAAAAGAAATGTAGTCTCTGAAAGAAATATAAAAAAACAAGGCTTGCAGAACAACGTGACAACAGAAAGGGTAACTATGAGAACAAACCTTAACAAGTATTAAGTGCACGAAAGAATGACAACCAGGGGAAAATCCATCTAAAACGTAAAAATATTAGCCAACGAAAGGTGAAGAGGAGTTCAGTGTGGTTCAAGTGTCAAAGAAAAGAGCAGGGGCGCCTGGGTAGCTCAGTCAGTTGAGTGTCCGACTTTGACTCAGGTCAAGATCTCACGGTTTGTGAGAAGGAGACCCGCATCAGACTGTGTGCTGATGACTCAGAGCCTGGAGCCTGCTTCAGATTCTGGGTCTCCCTTTCTGCTCTGCCCCTCACCCGATTATATTATGTCTCCCTCAAAAAACAAATAAATCTTAAAACAAAGAAAAGATAAAAGGAGAGAGCAGTGTCAGGGAAGCAGTACAAGTCCTGAATCAGGCAGGGGTCAGTTTAAAATGCACTTGCCTCTAGAAATAGATATATTCCAATTACCTAACAACTCAGTGTACAGATAAAAACTCCCTCCTACTTCTAAAGGAAGGCTAGAGACCAAAAGAACACAGAACAGCTGGGACAAAGAAGAAACTAATAATACGGTACGTGTAAACTAACATATCAGTCATTACATGTGCACAAATACTGCAAGCAAAAGGTTGACTCTCAAATGCGTTAGAAGGAAACTAAGCCTACGCTGGTCACAAAGGTACACCTTAAAACGTAAGATCACAGACAGGTGGAAGTAAAAGATCCCCAGGCAAACCCTACCGAACAGAAAACTGATGTGGCCGCTAGGACCCTCCAATAAAGTAACCTCTATAGCAAAAAGCTCTACTAGAGACAAAGAGGAACATTTCGCGATGGAAGTTCCATCTACCAAGAGAACAAGACTTCTAAACTTGCATATAATAACGCAATCTCAAAATACAGAAAAGTTGACAAACATAGAAAAGGAAAAAGAGCCACATCCATAAGCACGATGGGAGACTTGACGATACATCTCTCAGTATCTGACAGAACTGACGACAACAGAAAACTCAAGGCAGTGTGACGGGGCTGTCCAATATGGGGTCACGTGCTTTACTGCAAGTACTTGAACCGCGCGCGGCTCCTCAAAGTGTGACGTGTGCAAAGTATAAAATGCACACCACATTTTAAAGACAACGTGATAAAAGAGAATGCAAAATCATTCATAATTTTTTCTCACGCCGGCTATACACTGAAATGATATTTTGGATATGCCTGTTAGTTATATTATTAAACTCATTCTCGCCTATTCCTTACTTGGTTTCAAGTGGTTACTAAAATCTGAATTCTGTCATTAACAAACTTCATCTAACCTATAAATAGAGACTACTGCATTCCCCCAATACACATTATTTTCACGTGCCCAAGGAACAGTTCATGAAAACGAACATATGCCAGGCCATTAGGAAAGTCAGCTCATCTCAGAGGACTGAAATACTGCAGGGCATATTGACAGATTGCATTAGATTCACAGTTCAATTCCCCCAACAATTTATCACGCCCAAAATGATGGGATGAAGACAGGGAGACTTCCGGTAATGACCAGTCATGGGCGGCTGAGAGAGCACCGTCACCCCTGCCACCACAGGAGGACAGGGAGAAGCAGGCTGTCGATGAACCAGGAAGCTGACTCTCCCCTGACTCGGAATCTGCAGATGCCTTGATCTTGAGAACTTCCCAGTCTCCTCAACTATAGGAAAGAAGTTTCTGTTTCTTATTAGGCAGCCAGTCTATGGTATTTTGTTACAACCACCCCAAAGCACTGAGACAGATACCTTCATGGAATTAAGCTAGAAATCTGCACAAAGAGAACGAGAAAATCCCCCGAAACATCAAGATGTGTTATGCTCCTAAACATTGTGATGAATTAAGAAAAAGATGCCACAATGAAAGTTAGGAAATAGTTTCACATAAAGATAATAAACATTTGGCTTATCAAAACTTGTGAGATCAGGAAAGGTGTGCTTAAAGGGAGACTCATAGCTTTAGAATACATATATCATAGGATAGCTCAGTTGCTTGGTGACCAACTCTTGATTTTGGCTCAGGGTATGATCCCACGGCCACAAGATCGATCCCCAGCCTGGCTCCACACGGAGTGAGGAGCCTGCTCGAGACTCTCTCTCTTTCTCTCTCTCTCTCTCTCTCTGTCTCTCTCTCTCTCTCTCTCTCTCTCCCTCTGACCCTCTGCCCTGCTCATGCTCTCCTTCTGAAATGAATCAACACACTAATAAGCAAGTAAATACAATACACATACTGGAAAGGAACAAAGGCTAAAAATCAAATGAAGGATTTAGTTCAAGAACTACCAGATGGGACAGCAAACAATCACCAAGTAGATGGAAAACAAAAGGGCAGAAATCAGTGCTGCAGGAAACAAATAGTAAATGACAGAAATCAAAAAAGCCCAAGTTGGTTCTATGAAAAAGAAACAAAGCACAAAGTACCAATATCAAGAAGTTCTAAAGCAACTATCACACCAGATGCTGCAGATAGGAGGGATATTAGAAACCAGTTGACACTTACTCCTTGGAAAGTTTGGGAGGTCAGAGCAAACTCCTAGAAAACAAAATGCCTTATCTAAATAGACACAAGAAGATATGGGAAATCAGAAAAATCCTATTTCCCCTTAAGAAAGGAATCTGCAATGAAAACCCTTCTCACAAGGAAAACCTTACACCAGCTGTTGGCCTAGCACTTCTTCCCAAAAGAAAAGAACACACACAAAAACTTTTCTGGGAAAGCACAAGATGTGCTTCTTCCTACGTTGTTTTAGGAGGCCAGCACGACCTTAAACCCAAACCCCAGCAAGGACGGCACAAGAGGGTGCAAGGGAACACCCACCTCTCTCTTGAATACACATGCAAGAATGTAAAGCACACTATTTACAAATGGAATCCAGTGCAAAGAGAATGCATAGACATCAGGTTTGGATTAATCTAGAAGGCAAAAGTTGTTTTAAGTTAAACCACAACATTACACAAATCACTTGTCCCCAAAGATGCACAAAACACATTTCAGAAAATTTAGTATTATTCTTTCTTTGATGATTGTTAAAATATCAGAGCAAACTAAAAACAGAGGAGAATTTTCATGTTTTGACACAACTATCTACGAGTAACGCCACGGCAAGTGTCATATGTACTGGTAAAATACTGAACTCTTTGGGACACCTGCGTGGCTTCTAGTCGGTGAAGCGTCTGACTCTTGATTTCAGCTCAGGCCATGATCACACGGTTCATGAGTTCAAGCCTGGCATCAGACTCTGTGCTGACAGTGTGGGGTCTGCTTGGGATCCACTCGCTTTCCCCCCTCGCACTCCCCTTCCCATGCATGCTCTCTAAATCAATAAAGAAAGAAACAAACTTTAAAAAATATTAAGTATACAGAAAATTATGAAACCCTTCTCTCTCGTATCTGGAAGGAGACAAGGACACCTACTCTCACCACTTCCCTTCAACACAGTACTGGAGGCCCTAGCCAATCCAAGGCAAGAAACATACAAATGGTTATACTATTGGATAGAAACCAAAGAAACTTACCACAAGGCAACACAGAGAACGTACGGCAGACATACACAAGAATGTGAAAAGCTCTGCCATTCACAGATGTGTTCCACACACATAGAAAGAACTCATTCAAATCAACAGAAAACAAAACACACAACCTAATCACAAAGTGGCTTCCAAAAGGCAATTATTTCTCAAAAGAAACATGTAAGTGGCCAAGACACAAACAGGGGCGGGTCCCACGATTACACCATACCTCCCAGCACCTGAGCCCCAGCAACCAGGTAACACACGAGAAGAGGCAATACCAGGCATCGGCCAGCCCCGAGCTCCCGCACGCTGTTGCTCGTGGGGAACAGACACGTGCCACCACTCACGCCCTGCTCCTCCAAGGCAACCCAATACGATGCATGTGGATCTGCAGGCAGCCTCTGCACAAACCGGAGCAGCCACAGCAGAAACAATAAACCGTGCTGTGCTCACACACTGGGCCTTCGACAGCAGGGGAGGACCAGCACAGCCACACAAGGAAAGCAGGTGCATTGCGCACACACAGCACTCAAGGGTTGGCTCAACATGAGGCGAAGAACAAGCCAAAGCAATCGCCGGTGAAAGTCAAGACCGTGGTTGCCTTTGGGGGACGTTCGGTGGGAGTCAGTAGGAGGTAGGAAGCACGGTAAGGTTCCATTTCTTCATCCAGGTGGTGGTTCCAAGAATGTGTTCGCTGAGTGAAAAATATGGAAGATCAGCTGAAAGTAGTGGCCTAGGATGTTCCAAACGTCCACCGCGTGTCACACAACTAGGCCGCTCTGTGCGGGCAGCTAACCCCCAAGAGAAGCAAGGAAGCCCCACCCATCTGAGTGCGGAGTCAGGAAAGGGCATCCAGAAGCCAGAGGAGCTACCGCCACACCCTAGTCGCCTCCAGCTGTTCCTCTGGGGGAGTCCACATCGCCTTCCTAAACATCATTGGCCACAAGACACTGAATGCAGAAGCAGCTGGAAGAATAAACATCTTGCACTAAGCCAATGCCAATGCCAATGCCATGCTTCTACACAGTGTTGTTCTGAAAATGTACGTATTTTTTGCACGAAAGGTATGAGTACATTAATCTGTCCTAATTTATTGTCTTTAAGTGAATTCATCACATCTGAGATGCTCGGATTTGGTTTGGTTTCCTTAATGTTTGTTTTTGAGAGAGAGACACAGGGCATGTGAGGGGAGGGGCAGAGGGAGAGGGACACAGAGAGTCTGAGACAAGTCCAGGCTGGCAGCTGGCAGCACAGAGCCCCACATGGGGCTCTAAACTATCAACTGTGAGATCACCACCTGAGCCAGAGTCGGACCCTTAACACAGAGAGCCACCCAGGCGCCCGCTTCAATTCTCGGTTTAACCTCACCACAGTAGAGATCCAGAGACACAACCCCCACACACGAAGGCTCTCTGGGGCCCTCAATAATCCCCTGATGTCCAAGTGTCCCGACACCACCGAGTCTGAGAAACACTGACCCAGGGAACAAAGGACACTCTCCCCTTCTTCTCGTCAACTTCTCAATTTCGATAGGGATTCGCCAGCTCACCAGACTCTCTAAGGCCTGGCCCACAGGACGCAAGGGCCTAAGGCGGCCTCTGTTCGTGGCAGCCGCCTCGGGGGACAGAACGTGTGCAGCCTGTGCGGGGTCAGGGGACGGACAAGGCAGGAAGGTCTCCGACAGCCTCTGCGAGGGCGGGCGGCACACTCCTTACACGACAGCTGCGGTTGAGGCAGGCACCCGGAGAACCTCCCAGAAGCCACTACCTGCAGTGAGAAGGGCCCTTACTGCCTGCCAAGCGGTTAAGCCAGCACTGCCACGGGAGGCGCCCCCACACACACCCCGCCGCCACAGAGCGGCCACCACGACTGACTCACGTGAGCCTGCGGGCCTCCACACAGACAGGACGGCCTTCCTCCCGAGGGTGGCCAATTGCTGTCCCCCAAGTGAGCAGAACCAGGGCGCCCCGAGCCACCCGGCCTCTCACGGCTGGCACTGTGGCCTCTGCGGGAGTCCGAGCGGCGCTGGGTCCACCAGAACTCACCTGCCTCAAACAGGAAGGTCTTCGGAGAAACAGGGACCCCAGGGCGACATCCTTGTAGGTAGAAGACTTCTAGCAAGGGAGAAGCCGGATGCTCAGAAGAGCACATCCCTCGCCCTCCACAGCACCTGCGGGCTCCTACCGCCTTCAAGAACCCGCCGGCCTCCTGCCCACCTCTCCGCCTGGCAAATGCACTATGGCGCCAGCACCAAGAACCATGTGTAAGAACCATGTGTGGGCTAGGACCAAGGGAAACCTACTGCAGTGTTTCTCCAGAAAGGGGTGAAAAGTTCCTGGCACTGGCTTTTGTTGCCCTGTCCTTTGAAGCCAGTAGTGACACCTAGTTAACCGATTCTGACTTGCGGCCAACCCTCAGGTATTTGGAGAATGGCTCTGCTGCACCAGTCCTTGAGTGGGCTCGGTCCAGCACGTAGCAGATCCTGAAGAATATTGCCAATGGATGAAGTGTCTGCTCTGCAGGGTGAAGGCATCTGTATCCTCCAGTGGTTGGAGTTCTGCTGACGAACTGATGAAGATTGGGGGCGATGGTGGGGGTGATCCAGAGCCCAAGACCAAGAAAGATCTCCTGAAGACATCTTTCATACAAAAAAGGTGATTTTATTAAACGATGGGGACAGAAACCACATGCAAGAAAATCTGCACCGGGGTCCTGACGGGTAACTCATTATTACACACCATCAGGTTGGCAGGGTGTCAAGGATAGGGTTAGGGTTAGGGGGAAGCAAGTTTTCAGCGCCTTGAGGGACTAGGTGTGGCTAGGGAAATGGCCTTCATTACCACATAATAAAACCCAAGTCATGAGACCCATTCAATGTATATGGGCGGGTGCATAAGCTTGGAGGAATACAGCCAGCATATGCCTTCGGGCAGTTGAAATAAAAGAAGTTGACTGGAATGTTTTCAAGGTTGGGATAATGTTAGGCTTAGGTTGTGTTTTGCCCCTAGCAAAGGGTCATCACCATCACTGAGCAGCTAAGCTCCTAGAGGGATGTCACTCTATCCTTTTCAGGGATTGTCAGTGGGCTATAATCAGTAAGGGAATTTAATTTTCATTTGCCTTAGCATCACACATTACCATGACAAGCGCTTAAGGCCCTTTTCTCTGTACTTAGGTGGTCAAGACTGTCCAAGGAATAACAATCATATCCCACCCATGGTGGGAGGAGGGGCTAGCTTGTGCTTTACCCCTCAGCCTGCCTTATGCTCCCTCATCATATCCTCCCTGAAAAAATGTCAAATTTGAAACCTTGAAGATGGATGAAGGTGGAAGGTCTCAACTTCTGTAGCTTCTTTGTGCTGAGTAGGGACATAGAGTCATCCCTACCTATATGGATCCTTAATGGTCTCTTGGGCAACGTACAGAGGAGTTACAAAAGGCAGTGGCGGCTGGATCCAAGGTGGGCCTTCTTGAGTAGAAAGGCTCATCATTTGGCTTCAATCAAGTGTAGTGATGGAGTCGGCAACAGGCAGGGAGTGTGGGACATCAGGCCGGTGGAGCCTTCCGGGCCCTCCCAGCTGGGTTCTATGGGACTCCTCGGCAGCCTTAGGGCGAGCGAATCCAGCCACCCGGCCCTTCCATCCCGACCGCCCCACCTGGTGCAATCCCGCAGCGGAGAGCCCAGCGCCCGTGGGGAACATCTCCAGCCCGAGCCCACTGCCCTAGCTGGGCGTCGGGAAATGCCAGGGGCCCTGGGGCTGAGGGCTCCTGGGAGGGAAGAGGTCCAGGACCCAGGGAGCCCAGACCTATGGCGGAGTCGGAGTCTGGGGTCTCGCTGCCCCGGCCGCCTGCCCACACTCTCCTGGGTTCTCTTATCCACCCACCCAGCCCCCACCCTCCAGCCCTCAGGTGCCAGCCCCCCGTCCTGCCCTCAGCGCTGCCCCCCTCCGTGTGGGTGCAGGTGTGGGTTGTGTGTGAGGAAAGTTGCAAGGCTGTGGGTGGGTTCCAGCCAGTGCAGTGGGATTTGGCCAGGTGCTGGGAGCGGGGAGCGTGCCCCTTGTGAAGTGCCCTGGGGTGTGTGGGCCCGGGGTCGGGGCGGGGCTGGGCCAGGCCTGGAGGCTTTCTTGGCCCGGTGGGGGCTAAGGAGCAGGGGCTGGGTGTGTCTGGCCCCAGGCGCAGCCCTCCCTGGGGAGAGAGGGACACAGGCAGGGAGGGGGGAGATGCGGCAGGAGCCAAAGGAGAGGTGAAGGAAGCCAAAGGCAAAAGCCAATGACACATGGTAATCCCAGGCGCTCTCCCATCCAAGTTCTAACCAGGCCTACACCGCTCAGCTTCTGAGAGAAGACTGGGGTCGGTCACATTCATGCTGGTATGGCCATAGTCGCCAGTGGCTGGCGCTGGGTGCCTCAAGAGCCTGCTCCATGCCACACAAGCCCAGCGGTTGCCGCGCTTCCCCATGCACCTGGCATCCTGCCTGCCAGCCTGCCTGCCTGCCTGCCTGCCTGCCTCTGCCCTCCGCCGCGGGTCCCGGGAGGGAGGCGGAGGGGGCGCAAGAGGACCCTGGCAACGCGCTGTGGCCCAAGCCCCGTCGTTCTCCACTGCCGGGACTCTTGCAGGATGCTGCCGGCTTGGCCCCACGCCCGCCACCTCTTCCATCCCGCATCGCATCGCATCGCCCCTCGCAGCCCCGCACCACACCGCACCGCACCACACCACGATGGGCTGCTCAGTGGGAAGAGGGTGGAAGTGAGTGTGGGGCATCGGGCCGGTCGAGCCTTCTGGGCCCGCCCAGCCGGAATCTAAGGGCCTCGTCCGCAGCCTTAGGGCCAGCGCATCCAGCCACCCGGCCTTTCCCTCCCGACTGCTCCACCTGGTGCAATCCCACAGCGGAGTGCCCAGCGCCCCCGGGGAACATCACCAGCCCCAGCCCGCTGCCCTAGCTGGGCGTCTTGAAACGCCAGGGGCCTGGGGATGAGGGCTCCATGGAGGGAAGAAGTCCAGGACCCAGGGAGCCCAGGCCTGTGGCGGAGTCGGTGTCTGGGGTGTCGTTGCCCCGGCCGCCGGGCCACCTGCCCGCGGTCTCCTGGGTTCTCGCATCCACCCACCCAGCCCCCACCCTCCAGCCCTCAGGTGCCAGCCCCGGTCCCTCAGTCGGGCTGCTCACTGGCAAGAGGGTGGAAGCGAGCGTGGGGCATCCGGCCGGCCGTGCCTTCCCGGCCAGCCCTGCTGGGTTCTCATCGCCTCCTCCTTAGCCCTTGGGCGAGCGAAGCCAGCCACCAGGCCTTTCCCTCCTGTCTGCCCCACCTGTTGCAAACCCACCCCGCAGCCCCCAGCGCCCCCAGAGGACATCACCAGCCCCAGTCCGCTGCCCTATCTGGGCCTCGTGAAATGCCAGGGGCCCTGGGGATGAGGGCTCCGAGGGAGGGAAGAGGTCCAGACCCAGGCAGCCCTGGCCTGTGGCATAGTTGTAGTGTGGGGTCTCTCTGTCCCTACCGCCCCTCCTTTGTCCTTGTATCCAGGCACTCCAGCCCACACTCTCCACCGCAGCCCCTAGCTACCACTCTCCAGCCCCACGCTCCCATCCCCCAGCCTCCAGCCCTAGTCCCCAGCCACCGGTCCCGGCCGCACTTTCCCTCTGTGCAGGTGTGGGTGGCGTGTTTCTGTGACTGACTGATTTCTCTCAGCTTACCCCCTTCCTGTTCCATCCACATTGCTGCCAATGACACGATTGCGTTCTTTCTCATTGCACATAGGGCCCATTAACTCCCAGTGAGCATACGTGAAGGTTGTTTTCAACCCCCACCGACAACTAATTTCTGATGTCAACGAAAACGTGTTGTGCTCCTCAAAACCTGGGGCATTGAAGTCTCTTGTTTGTGCAGTGACTATTACTGTGCTCTTTGCCCCCGCCACAGACTGCCTCAGCATCCTGCTTTCGGAGACTCTCAGGGATATTGCATGCCCAGTCGTTTCGCCAGCAGGTGAAGCCAAAGAAACGACTCAAAAAAAACTACACAGAATCAGAACCCAGTCCTACACACTTGGGCATCAGCTCGTATGGGGACTCTGCCCTCCAGATCAACAATGTTTTACCTACGGACAGGAAAAGCTACAAAGATGGCAAGTGCTCCCACCCCCCTTTTTTGTCCCCACATCCATGCACCCCAGCTCCAAGCCTCCATCATGGCCCACCCCCCACCCTCCAGCTCCTAACTCCAGGACCCCGGACTCCGGATCCCGGACTCCGGACCCCAGACTCCGGAACCCGGCTCTGCCTGCAGTCTGTGCTGGTGTATGTAGTGTTTCAGGGAATGTACAAAGCTGGGGTGTGGCTTCAAACCCATGCAGTGGGATTGGGCCTGGTGTGGGGAGTCGTGAATGGGGAGCGGCCCCTTGTGACATGCAGTGGGGTGTGCAAGGCAGGCCAGGCCATTGGGCTGAACTGGGAAGTGCTGAGGGAGCACTGGCTGGCTTGAGTTTGGCCCCAGGAGCGCCTCTCCTGGTCAGGGAGGGAGGGGGGTGGGCTGGCACCATAGAAGAGGTCAAGTAGGTCAAAGGCAAAAGGGAAAATCCTACAGCACCCGGTGTTCCCAGACGGTCTCCCATCCAAGTACTAACGAGGCCCGACCCTACATAGCTTCCAACACAAGAGGAGATCCGGCGTGTTCTGGTTAGTTTGTCCCCAAATGCTACCTGCTGCAGTTGGGCTCCAAAAGATCCCTGTCCTCGCCTCCCAAGCCCCGGGCATATCCCATTCACCCGTGAACCTGCCTGCCACCTTGCCTGCCTTCTTGACTGGCTGCCTCCCGCTGCCGACCTCCGAGGGCCCCGGGTCGGTGGCGAGGGCCACGCAACAGGCCCCGGGCACCCCGGAGTGGCGCAAGCCCTGGTGTTCTCTGATCCCGGTACTCTTGCAGGCTGCTCCGGCTTGCTCCCACGCCAACCTCCCCCTCCATCCCACAGGTCACGGCACCGCATGGCACCGCACATCGCAGCATCTCTGCACACCACACCACACCACCACTTACCACACCACACCACACCACACCACACCAAACCACACCACAGCACAGCACACCATTCCAGGTCCCGCTGCTCACTGCGAAATGGGTGGGAGCGAACAGCAGCATCCGACAGGCCAGGCCTTAGGGGCCCCCTGGATTCTTAGCGCCTCCTCCCCACCCTCGGGCAGCCCCCCACCTGGCCATTCCCTCCCATCTGCGCCAACTGGCTCAAACGCAAACCGGAGCCCCCAGCGTCCCCAGAGAACATCACCAACCAAAGCCCGCTGCCCTAGCTGGGCCTTGTGAATTGCCAGGGGCTCTGGGGATGAGGGCTCCGAGGGAGGGAAGAGGTCCAGACCCAGGCAGCCCTGGCCTGTGGCATAGTTGTAGTGTGGGGTCTCTCTGTCCCTACCGCCCCTCCTTTGTCCTTGTATCCAGGCACTCCAGCCCACACTCTCCACCGCAGCCCCTAGCTACCACTCTCCAGCCCCACGCTCCCATCCCCCAGCCTCCAGCCCTAGTCCCCAGCCACCGGTCCCGGCCGCACTTTCCCTCTGTGCAGGTGTGGGTGGCGTGTTTCTGTGACTGACTGATTTCTCTCAGCTTACCCCCTTCCTGTTCCATCCACATTGCTGCCAATGACACGATTGCGTTCTTTCTCATTGCACATAGGGCCCATTAACTCCCAGTGAGCATACGTGAAGGTTGTTTTCAACCCCCACCGACAACTAATTTCTGATGTCAACGAAAACGTGTTGTGCTCCTCAAAACCTGGGGCATTGAAGTCTCTTGTTTGTGCAGTGACTATTACTGTGCTCTTTGCCCCCGCCACAGACTGCCTCAGCATCCTGCTTTCGGAGACTCTCAGGGATATTGCATGCCCAGTCGTTTCGCCAGCAGGTGAAGCCAAAGAAACGACTCAAAAAAAACTACACAGAATCAGAACCCAGTCCTACACACTTGGGCATCAGCTCGTATGGGGACTCTGCCCTCCAGATCAACAGTGTTTTACCTACGGACAGGAAAAGCTGCAAAGATGGCAAGTGCTCCCACCCCCCTACAGTGTGTGATGACAGATGTAGGGTTTCTTTTGGTACATTCAGGCTCCTAGGTGTAGCTAAAATATGTTCCATTTCTCTATAACCCACAGATTTTCCATAGTCATAGGACACCAAGCTTCCCTGGGGAATCGTGCTCCCACTCTCCTCCCATGCTACCTGAAAGCAATCATTGGCTGATTTACCAAAGGATCCATTGACCTCCTGTCACTTATCACTCGGGGCTCAAAAGGCTGCAGTTGGCATGGTAAGAGTCATGACGAGGGAGCATGAGCCAGGCTGAGGCTAAAGCGCAAGTTAGAACCCCCCTTGCCACCCCACGGTGGGTCTGAGGGATATCCCCTGGGCACCACTGCTACTCAAGAACAAAGGAAAGGGGCTTAAGCCCTTGCCGTGCTAATGTGGGAAACTCAGGCACAGGAAAAATTAAATTCCCTTAATGCCTATAGGCCATCGACAACTCCTTGAAACCAGCACAATGACCTCCCTCTAAGAGCTCAGCTGCCTAGATGATGGCTCTTTGCTGGGGGCAAAAGAGAACTGTAGCTTAACATTACCCCAACCTCCAGGACCATGTAAGTCCACTTCCTTTGTCTCAGTTTCGCCGAGATATATGCGGGCAATCATCCTCCAAGCTTATGGCCCCTGATCTACATTTAAAGGATCTCATGACTCATGTTTTATTAAGGGGTCATAAATAGTGTTTCCCTAGTGACAGTTAGCCCCTGAAGGTGCTGGAAACCTTGCTTCCACAATTCCTTAGAGACTTATTCCATCCCTGACCTCCTGCCAACCTGAGGGAATATAACGATGAGTTAGTTGTAGGACCCCAGCACAGCTCCTCCAGGCATTAAGAAAACCACCTTTTTGCACCAAAGACGTCTTCCAGAATTCTGTGTTGGTCATCAGCTGTGGACCAGTCCACCATCATTCCCAAACATCATCATTTTGGCGTCCCAATGTGGGGCTTCGAATCTTCTCACCTTGACTCTGTGCTTCAGTGTCAATTTGGTGAGTATGTTTTCTCTTTCCTCATTTACTCTCATTTCAGGGGATTTTTGAGAAGTAGGGTCTTATGGGAACACTTTTGTGGGGATTGCTCTGGCTGCAATCCTCTAGGCTGTGGCGACTCTACGGGGAGGAGAAAGCCTGCCTTTTGGTTGGAAGTTAGGACCTTGGGCAGAATGGCAGTGAGATGCAGAAACTTGACGCCCTCTCTTTATTCCTTTCCGTGTCTACAGTTGTCTGTCTTGGGCAGTGGACAGCCACCTAAGTGACTACCATGTCTGCCAATCTTAAGACTCCCGTGTGTGAGGATTCCTCCTCATTGGTCGAATGTGACCCCCTCCATATCTCTGGGCTAGCCTCTTCTGCATGCCAGATCTCCACTGAGAGCTGACCGAAACCAGTACCTGACTGAATTAAAACCCAACAGGGCGCCATTTCCTAGGGAGGTTCGCTGTGAAGACTACGCGGGTCGAAATGCCACTTATATCATGATGGATTTCTCTTCTGTTTTCCCTCAATGTCCTCTACTAACTACTACTTAAAATTGGGTCATTTCCCCTTGTCAAACTCTTCTAGTATTTTCCATGGGTTGAAAATGGCAGTTCCTTCTCTGCCTTCTCAGCAAGGGAGACGCAGGTCTGTAAGTCAGGCACCCATCTGTTGTCTAGAATGCAATGGGGAAGCCGGTAGGGGTGGGCAGGCTAGCATCCCTCCTTCAGGAGCCCTTCCCCACCTGGTTGGCAGTCATAGTGATTTCGTTCAAGGGATACCTCGGGTCGCTTTGACATCTCGGGAACCCCTGACACATCCTGTGTGGGGGATGCTACTGGGGAGTCGGGATGGATTCTAGGGGTAATGGACCTTCTCTCTCTCTCTCTCCTTTTCTCTCTAGGTGGAACGTGGGAGTTCCTCTTTGGTCCGCAAGGATTCTCCCTTAGGATGCCTTTTGAACCCACTGGAAACAATTGGGTTTGAAAAATGTGGAAAGGACTGATCCTGTAACACTGCATGCCTTACTAAACAGGGCAAATGGACGGCTGTTAGCCTAGGTTCAGCCCGTCAGGGCTAACCAGGCCCAGGGGCCTCTTGCAGGATGTGTTTGGTCAGTAACCAGGCCGGTGAGCTCCCCGTGGATATGTTGATGACAAATGTCTAAACAGGCCTCCTCCTGAGAAAACTCAGGCACTGAAGGAAACACAGGCCATCCCTGAAAAGGGAACGCTGACTCTTCCTCCCTGTTCCTCTGCCTGATAGATGTGAGAGCCTCTCCCTCATTCTTTTCGTGGGTTAAGGGCTACAACTGGAGGCAACTGTGCTCAGGCTACCTCAGGATGGAGACTTTAAGGAAAATTCCCAAGCAGCTGCCGAGCAGGGACTGGGGCGGGGGGCTTCTGGAAGCTCTGCACCTGGACGGCCACCCCTCAGGCCTGAGTCAAGGTGCTATCTCGAGAGGCCCAGTGCATACCCTGCTCTAGAGGGAGGGGCTCCATCACCTGCACTCTGGTTCCCATGACGCCTCACTCACCTGGTCAACTCTGCCCACCTGGACACCAAACTTGCCTCCAATGCCCCTGATGGACTGGACCTGGGACGAGTGCTTGGAGAGCTTCGACTGATACTCATGGCCGACAGCTGATTGAAACAGGTCACAGAGCAAAGGTGTCAGCTGCCGGGCATAGCAGCTGTATCACACACCCCCGGGCATGGTCCTCGGGGAACAGGCCCCACCTTTGTCCACACCAGGGCTCCTACTGGGAACAGGCTCTGTGTGCAAGCTGGTGGAGGAGGGATCCCCGAAGCCACCCAAGACCCTACCAGGTGGGGCTTGTGATCTGAGGGGCGTGGGGAAAGGGCCACGAGGCCGGGACCATCCACAGCCGAGTCTGACACCTGGCACCCACAGATGGCGATACAATCACTAGCTCTGTAAAGCAAGGCACTTGCCTACCGTGTGGCGTAGGAATGAGGACCAGAGATTTGCGGCGACAGGCGGAGACAGACTCACGCTCTTGGTGACACCATGCACTCCACCACTCTACCCAGAAACTGCAATTGCAACGCCTGCTCTATCCACATACATGGTCTGCCACGCAGGAAAGTCTAGGCTTCCCGCCACTCTGGCCTCGGCGGGGTCGGCCACCCATAGCCTCCATGCCACACCGGGCACCACAGCACTTTGTAAACAAAGCTTCTGGAATACAGCCCCCACCGAGCATTTATATATAAGCCCGTTTCTGAGATCTGCCCACCAAATTCAGTAAATGCCAGATGTCCCACATCCTCCAAAGCTGAAAATATGGACTACCGAGCTCCCAGGCAGCCCCCGGCCCTGCCTGGCCTCCCAGCACCAGGCTCTGTCCCCAGTGTGGACGGCCCAGACGTGTGACCCAGTGCGGGCATCTGAACCTTCCCTCTTACTGCCTGGGACACGGCACATACACACCCCTCCACCTGGTCTCTCCAGGGCCGTACAAGATACCTGGGTCAGGAGAGGCCGGGGTGAAGAGGAAATCAGGAGGCCCTTCTCAGCACAGTTCAAGGGAGAGAGCGGCGAGGTTTATTCCAAACTTCGGAGCCATGCCACTCTCTCCCCTCCACGGCTCTGCTATGATGTCCATCCTGCCTGGAGACCTGAGGCACCCTGGACTCCCACAGCCTCCAGGCTTCTACTCAAAAGTGCTGACAAAGCTCCCCTGGAGGACAGCCTGCGGAAGGGACTCCCCAGCACAAAACTTAGCAGAAAGAAGTTGTAAGAGAGCTTTTCTAAGAGTCCTGCCAGAGATGCAGAGTGGCAATTTTTCCAAGTTTTTTCTTTAATCAAAACAGGTTGATCCAACTGAGAAAATCATGCCTATAACTAGGCATCAGCACCAGAGAGGGCGTGGTCTGGAAGCCTAGTGTCATGGTCCAGGCAGGGGGTTGGCCCAAGGCCAGGAAGGAGCCCAGGAGCGAGAGCAGGAATGAGGTCCGCCTCACTGGCTCACCCGCAGACAAGGGCAGGATACCAGACAGCAGTGCACACTGGGGACTGACGGCTGCCACACCTACCCAGGACACACTCATGCAAACACGTGCCTGCCTGAGCAGAGTTTTCCTCTCCAAGACTCCATAACATTCTCCTCAAATCTTAACACAGGGATCTCAGGGCTCTTTCCAACTCAGAGAGGACAGGTTACAAGGAACTTCAGAGGTACGTATTTTTGAGTCTCATTTTTTCATCTTTATTTTTTTGTGTGTGTGAGACAAAGACAGAGCATTTCAGGGAGGGCAGAGATATTGAGAGAGAGAGAATCCCTAGGAGGCTCTGCACTGACAGGAGACAGCCCGATGCAGTGCTCAAACCCAGGAACCGTGAGATCATGACCTGAGCCGAAACCGGGAGTCAGACACATAATAGACTGAGCCACCTAATTTTCTGACAAGTTGGTCCAATCTGGAAGAGCTGGAAGCCAAGCTTGCCTACAGGTGCACGGAGGCACGGAGAGAGGGGCTGTGAGCCCATGGCAGCACCCCACCAAATTCATCTGTAAGGGCAGTCTCCCCACTATACCAGGTGTAGACACCTGGGCATTTCCGTCAGCTGTCTGGGTACCATCACCGCAGCGACTGGTAACTCATGAGATATCGCTGAGCGCCTGCACGGTGCCAGGCCAGGCACGAGGTAAGGAGGACAGGTCCCAGCCCCAGAGAGCCTCCACGGAAATACAGTAATGTCCAGGGTGAGTGAAGGACCACAGGCAGAAGACACGGGGGAAAGGCAGCTGCAGACAGGCTGGCGGGAAGGAGGGCTCCTCAGGGAAGCTTCGGGGCCTAGTAAGGCCAGAGCTCAAGGTGTTGAGAGGACAACAGAAGCAGAGAAGCCAGCAGTGACAGCTTTGTTGTTACTGCCATCAAGCTTCTCCTTGATAGATTCATTGTTTGCCCCAATGTGTCATTTTGCCAACCCAAAGCTAGAGACCCAGACAGACCATGAATTTCTCTCTGTTTCAAATCCCTACAACCCCATGGGCACAGGCTTTGTTTCAGGAAGGAAAGTCCTCTACCTGTTTCTCTCACTGTCCCAAGCACGCGGGGGTGACGGGTTGTCTGTACTGCAAAAGGCAACCAGGCAACTTTGTAGAATCCAAAGATGATTCCACTCCCCACTCTGCATGTCTAGATATCTCCAGGAATGACAGTCACAACAGGAAACGTCCCTGTCTGTTTCCTGTAGCTCACTCTTTGTCCAACCCCAGCGTAGGCAAATTCCAGACCTGGTGTGCAGTGCCCCTAGGACGCCCCAAATATCTGCTCTGTGTGAACACAGTTCAGCGTGGCTCACTGTGACCCAGTGGTGCAGTTCTGCACTTGGCTCAACACTGAGTCCGATCTGAGCAGCATCTGGAATTACAAGGGACAGGTGAGAATTATAGACCAGAAATTCCATATCAGCTGATGGCTTCCCTTCTATGCACAACAGAGGCAGACATCTCTTGGGTCCGAATAAGAGACACTGCTCAAACTGGGAAATTCACATCTACAGGGAGGTCTACAGAATGTATATAGGTACCTCCCTGGAGAAACATGTAACACCACCCCGCTACACCTGAGTCTCTTGCATGGGGCGTGGAATAGAGCAGAAGAGCTCCGGGTGTCTCAGGACAGAGGATTCAAAGTGCCACCAAACGCTGATGTGTGCAGTCAACCATGCTGAGCCCTATAGCTGGATGGCAGAGGAGGCTCGCCCACTGTCCTCAGTGAGTGCTCTCTCCCGGACTCACAGGAAGTGACTACACAGAGGGCCAGGTCGTCAATGCCTGAAGGACAGCAAAGCACCTGCTGGCTGAAGCCTTGCCCGCACACTGAAGGACAGCCTCAGGTCTGGTTCTGGCACCAGCTGGCTGAAGTCTCGCCTACGCCGTGAAGGAGAGTCTCTGATCTGGTTCTGGTCTACACACTGGCCCAGATTAGGCTCGTGGTGAACTGGGGGCAGCAGTGACACCAACACCCACACTCAAGATGCTTCTGGGCTTCCGTCCTCCACCCAGAGCCCCCCCCCCACCCCCCAGTAAGGCCTTCTGCCACATTGCCCACACCCCGGCACACATGAGAATCCTAAAAGAGCTTCTAAGACGCAGGAACACCTCATGAGAAAGGTCAGTCAACAGAGGAGGATCTCACCTTCAGCGCATGGACTCAAAGCTCTTCTGCAAGAAGTCTGAGCCCCTACTTCGCCAACTCTGTGCCCGAAGTGAAACGGCACATGCTGCCAACACTGAACTTCTCCATCCAGTCCTGCCACGTGCCGAACTTCCTGCCATAACCATGAGAGGCTTTTGTTCCTCTTTCAAGCTCTTTTTCTTGAGGGTCTGGTGTTCTTAAAACTCATTCTCTCTCAACTTCTGTATGCTTGAAGGGAAGGAGGGGAAGGGAAGTTAAGGGAAGGGAAGGGAAGGGAAGGGAAGGGAAGGGAAGGGAAGGGAAGGGAAGGGAAGGGAAAGAACTGGGAATTGTGGGAGGGTGCCGGTGCCTTGTAAGGTGACACGTGAGGTCACCTGGTGGGATCTCTACACCACTAGGCCCCATTCCTCCACACCCACAGTCCCTGCCTTTGCCAGTCTCCCCTTAGTCTGCCAGGCGCATCTTCTCAGTAGGGCTCAGAGTCAAGTTTACAGGGAAAACAGAAACTAATGTGCTCCGGGCCAGTGAGTCATCCCAAATCCAACAGTAGGTGTACGAAACTTGGAATTTTCTATATTCATATGGTGAAAAGGTTCTCTTTCATCAGGTAGCGGGATTAGGAGAAGCACTTTCCAAGCCTCAGCTCATAGCAGAGGGGGAAAGCAAGTCAACAATCCCACATCGCAGAGACTCTGAGGACGCTAGTCAAAGACAGTGAGGCAAAATGTTTAGACAGCATCTCTTTACTTGAAGTACTACTGGGTTTACATATTCTTAGATACTCGAAGGTGACCTAAGAGACTATCAGAATTTATCATCTAAAGCCCCTTTCTACAATTAACACTGGGAATAGTGAAGCAGATCCCAAGCTGTGGTCAAAATATGGCAAGTCAAGAAGCCTTTAGAGCTGTCACAATCAGGGGACCACAAAATGGTACAAAGGCCACTCCACAGGGCTGTCCAGGGGTCACCACGTCCACACATCTGGATGACAATCCCAGAGTATACCGAAAAAGCAAACCGGCCCTGGCCACTGCCCAGTGTCCTTGGGAATGGTGATGGGGGTAGAACCGGCTCCAACACCTGGAGCCAGCCACAGGGTGCCCACAACTGTCCCAGGGGTTCTCCCAACATCCAGCATGTTTCAAAGCCACGGGAACAGAAACGACGATGAGAGCAATGGTGACTTCACCGGCTCGGGAGTCGGCTCCCAGGGCCTCGACATCCTCACGTGGCTTCTGTGGAAGGTGTGGGCTCAGCAAGTCAGGGAGGAACCTACACTTGTGTCTAAAATGCCCACACGACAGACTTCACCCTCTTTTGGGAATGATTTCCTGGCTCTGCCTCAGCCAAGAACAGCTTCATTTTCCTGAAAGATATTGGGGCCAAGGAAGTCGAGCACCGCAGGTGACCAAACAGATCAGAGGGATGGTCCCTCACAGTAGGGACGGGAAGGTCCAATCGGAAGCCGGTGAAGCCTAAAGAAAACTCTGAGCACAGTTTCAAGGTTCCTTTTACCTACACTTCCTGACTAGGAAACACCACCCGGAGAAGTGGCAGTGTAAGGCCATGCCGAGTCAGGTGCAGGGCCCGCTCTCCCACGGGACAATCCCTCGGCTCTCCTATTTGGGGCCTCTCATGAGAATATGGGACTTAGAAAACAGCTCCCCAGTATATCCCACGCGCAGTGACAGAGCAGGAAAAGTAGAGTCGTGGAGGGGAGTTTAAGGTCAAAAGTATTCCAAGACATGGTGTGTGGCAGGAACGCCCACTAGCAGAGAGCATAGGTGACCAAGCCCCTGATGAAATCTCTGCTCTTGAAGACAAGATGCTAGAATCATCAATACAGGAACTGTTTGTGATGGGAGATTCTAAGCCCCCACGTACCTACGCGAACAGATGTATAGAAGCACAGGGTCACGTGTTGTGGGAACATCAGCTCCCAAGACAGACCAAATCGTGCCAGTGTGGGTTCACAGGAAAGCTGTGTCCCCCTGGTCTGTGTCTCTGCCTTTCAAAAGACCAATTTCACACCAGCATTAAGATAGTCTCTTCCTTGGTGTGCTCATAGTGCCCAGAAACTTTCACGGTCTTGGCCCCCATCTCTGCTCCTTTCCACTTATATCATTCAGAAAGGTGTGGTCAATGAGGAGTGAAGCCCACACAGGGGATTGTAAGAAACACAGACAACCCAAATGAAAACAAGAGGAAAATCACCTTTGGGGAAAAGGGAGACAGAAGGACACTGGTGACTCATAGCACAAAATAGGGTCAGTTTCCCATGGATCTCATCAGCACCCCCTCTTCCTTGGGAATGGGCATGGTGTGGCCTTCCTAAGATTCCACATCTGAAAGAGCAGGGCCCCGGGGTGGGGATGCCTGGGAGAACGGCTCTCAGAGGCCACCAACAAGCTCTCTGGCCACAGTGTGACAGCTCTAAGCTTGGGGGGCTGGGCAGCTGGGCCACCAAGTGCACACCCACAGCCCCGTGGGTTTAAAAATTAACATGAATAAAAAAGAAAATAAGATGTTGGAGACCAAGACAACCTTAGCCCTCTATTTTTGCAATGTGACGATGCCTTACTCACTGCTTTAATTACAAGTGAAATTTTTTTTTTGTTTTTGTTAACTTTATTTTGAGACAGAGCACATGCATGAGTGGGGGAGGGAAGAGAGAGAATCCCAAGCAGGGTCTGTGCTGTCAGCCCAGGGCTCGATGCGGGCCTCAAACCCACAAACCATGAGATCGTGACCTGAGCCGAGGACAAGAGTCAGATGCTCAACCAACTGAGCCACCCAGGCTACCTTAATTAAACAATTTTCAATTAATGGACATTATTTTATTCTCCTGAAAATGTTTACAAATAGCTTTTACTTAATATTCCGAGAGCATCCTGGCCTGAAAACCAGAGCCATGGCCCTGAAGCACGGAGGCCAGGCTGTGGGCCTCCCCTCAGCACCAGTGGAGAAAGGTTCTGTTCGCCTCCTCTTAGGATGGCTGGCCGGATGCACTGAAAACAATCCAAGCAAGCGGGACGGCAGCCACCGGTTGCGCAGGAGAGGCTGACCTACTCTCTAACTGCTGGATGTGCTCTGGTGTGTGTGCCCCGAATACCTGTAGGCGGCCACCATGCCCATGGCTCACAGCGGACGGAGGCCTTGGAGGCGGCACAGTGGGACACAGGCCTCCCTGCACCTGGCCCTCACCACAGCCCAGCCTGGCTGGCATCCTGGCGTCCAGGCCTGATGCTGCTTCCTCTCACGTGTGGGCAGGATGGTTTGCTCCTGGATCACTGTCTCCCCCGCACGTCCTAGTGCCTTTCCAGAGTGGTTCCTGTCTCAGGGGTCCCTGAAAGTGCCTTCTACCAAAGCAGAGAACACACACCCCCACCAGGCCCACGCACGCTCGTGGCTAGGAGAGGTCCAGCACACTCGAGTGAGAAGATCAACCGGCAGTAATCCTGATGCACGCCAGAGGTCCTCTTGACAATTTTCCATCTTCTGCTTTCTGCCTGGACAGTCTAGGGCCTGTCGTGTGACCCGAGAGTCCTCTTCCCCATGGGAGGGTTGGGCCCGTCCTCCCCACCCTGATGCCTCTGTGGTAGGACTAGGCAGAGCAGGCCTTCTCCAGAAACAGGTGGACTGGGGAGGTGGTCCCTCTATGTCCAAATCTCTGGAACCTGTGCATGTGACTTTATTTGGAAAAGCAGGCTTTGTAAGTGCAGCTACGTGGAGGACCTGGAGACCACCCTGGACTCCCTGGGGAGGGGGCTGGGGAGTACACGGATGAATGTTCTTAAAAGAGGAGTCAGGTAAGATCCACCGAGAAGGGACAGGGCATGGGGCCCAGCAAGCACCGAAGCCGGGCAGGGTGGAGCCTCCCTGCTCCCGCTGAAATCTGCCCATGCACCCGGTGGTGTGGACACAGCGCTGGCCTCAAGTCAGGACGGGGAAAGGTGCCACAGGAAGACAAGGAGGAGAATCAGAAGAATCCACGCCACTTCTTCCCACCGAGGACTCAAGCGACAGGGGGGTAAGAGAAAGGAGAACGTCAGGGATGTTGAGAAACACCATCAAGTGAAGCCACATCATCAGGAAGGAGGCAACAATCCCTCTTGAGCATGCGCCTGCTGCCCCTCTGCAGAGGCCATGGGGACAGACCCCTCCCGGTACCGCGGAGCACCCACCTGGGAGGTAGCAGGACTCGGCCAACAAAAGGCGAGGAGGAAAGTGTGAAGTCACAATTGCATTCGGAACACTCGACGTGACACACAAGAAAGGACCTTAGGGGCAGCAGTGATGAGGGTAGAGAGGCCTCAAGGAGGAGTGTGTAGTGGTAGGAGAGTCAAGGGTATTCGGTGGGACCTGGCGGGTCTGTGGAAAGGCCTGCAAGCCCTGGAACATTCAGTATGGGGCGAGCACAGCCAAGGATGGCTAACGCGTGTTCTCAGAGAGGCCACACCCCTCGGACATCTGCTCGGTGCTTGGTGTGTTTCTCAACTGACATTTCTTTTTTCAGCATCATTGGATTCACCAAATCAAGTTTTAATAACCGCGTGCAACCTAATGTACCTGTGGGGAATTGGTCTGTTTCCGGAAACTCGCAGATGCCGAAGGCTTGCCCAGCTTTGGTGGGGAAAAAAACAGAAGCTTAGATGGAAAACGCAGGGAAGCACTTTCTTGTTCCAAACCTCACACTTAACACTAAGGACCAGGAAGTGCAGAAACTAACGATCAGCCAGCAAAGGTTCTCAACAGGAAGACACAGAATGACCTAACTATGCCCTGACAGAAAGGAGAAGGGAAGTCTTACTCCACAGAAAGTAACTATGTGTCCTTCACAGTTAGTAAACGATCGGCCCTGGCGGGAGAGACAGTACAGGAAGAGGAAATCCCAGCGATTGTCAGCTGTGCCCTCCACACAAGGCCCACGGGTCAGGGCGACCATCCCTTGACCCAATGGCCATAAGCTCTCTGTGGCGGGGAGGGAAGGAACCATCCCAGAGTCGCCTGAGCTATGAGGGATCTTGTGCCACAGCCTCCTGAGTTGGCCTCGTGAGGGCTGCTTCGGAATCTGTGTCTTCTCCTGTCTCTGCCCCTCCCATGCTCATGCTCTGTCTCTCTGTCTCTCAATAATAAATAAACATAAAAAACGTAAGGAAAATCTACAAATGGGGAATGAGGTCCACTCTTTAAACTTGTTCACAAACAAATGTAAAAAGTTGATTTCCGTAAGAACAGTAAGACCTTTATTAGAGTTGCACTACATTATTTCCAGGGTCTCGCGTCTTCCTCCTGGGTGCACACCCAGCACTCTGCCCCGCGGTGGGAGCCCAGTGCTTCCTGATTGGTCTTCTGAGAGTTGTGGTGCCAGGGAGCTCAGGGTGGGCGTGGGGCAGGGGTGGGGGGAGGACTGGCCCAGGTCCCCCCCCGCACAGGCTTGCCGCAGCATCAGCTCCCAGGTTCTGCGGGTCACTCCAGGCAAGCTGCCCAGGCCCCCAGGACTAGGCTCTGATAGAGCCAACGCACTGAGGACACCCACGATGCCTAGCTGTAGTAGGTGGAAGAGCACACTAATATTCAAGCAGATAAGCAGAAGTTAGGAGTCATCATAGATCATTGAAGTCTGAGCGCGCCACAGCCTTGTTACATACGAAGTCGGCCATTCTCCACCATTGTTCACATTCCAGTCAAAGAGCCTCCCGTGGCGCCGTCGCCGAGGGGCTGGGGCAGGTCAGCATGTCACGGACCGACGACCAGCTGCATCTTCTTTGGCTGCATAGAGGACAGAGAGGAAGTGGCCCAGAAGTCTGCAGGGAGAGTCTCTGCTGACCCAGCAGCTAAGTCACAAATGTCCTTGGGTCTACACTGTTTTCTCCAAGAAGGTGCCTTCCTAAAGTTTTGTCATCCTCCAGAAATCAAGACTGATTGGAAATTAAAAAACAAAAGTGTATACTAAAGTTACCAGCCCTTTAAAATGACCTCGCTCTGCAATTTTGTTTACAGGTATTTACCCACATTCCTGACAGCCATCGGGCCCCCTGCCCAGAAGGCAGTCCCAGGGGGTAAAGGGAGACAGGGCCACCACACTTGTGCCAGGACCCTGACCGGGCACAAGTCAACAGAGTCCTGGGCTGCCTGGGCCTGCTCCACTGTCTATGTGAAATCACCTTCCTGCCATAGAAGAGACTACCTTTTCGCTTTCCAAATAGTCTTTAAGCTGCAGACTGTGCCACACGCTGGGACAGTCCCACAGCACCCTTTCCCTTGCCCTGTTCTCCTCACAAGCATGTGTTCATTCTTATGGCAATCACGACAGTCTTAAGTAGTGGTGTGGGAGTAAATCAGTCCTGGTTTTGTAGAAGGAGAATGCAACGTTTTGCGTCGTTTCAAATAAATAACTGAAACATTCCTCCAGAGCACAGGGCCCTGGATTGCAGTGAGATATCCGGCTACCCCCAAAACACAACTTACAGGCTCTATTCCCAGGCTGCAGCCAACGTGTTATGTCAAAAACATTTCTGAAGACTATCCGTGTCAAATAGCAAAAATGAAAGAAACCAAACTCCTCATCTCTGTGAAACTATTGGTTTCTCAATAGCTAATTGGTTTATTTATTATTTTATAGTTCTTTTTTCATTTTTGAAAGAGACAGAAACAGCAAGAGTGGAGCAGGGGCAGAGAGAGAGGGGGAGAGAGAAAGGAGGAAGACGACCCAAAGCAGGCTCCACGCAGAAAGCAGCCAACCCACACTTTTTGTTACCTCTGAACTTACAAAAATACACATTTCGGGGAGCACTGGGGTGGGAGAACCAGAAGGCACTACCACAAATATTAGTGTTTTCATTACAGAAAATATAAGGATGTGAAAGAAAACACATCAGCAACATCTAAGGGACAGAATTTTCCCAGCATGGTTCTAGGAGCAAAAGGTCTACTTTCAGTATCAAATTGCATACAGCCAGGTGGCAACTATCCAAGTTAGTGTAAAACACTTTTATACACTTCAAACATAGGGACATTCAAATCAGACCACTGTTAAACAGTTTCTACAAATTTCCATTCCCAGGGAACCAAAAGCCTGAGGGTTCCTACGGAATTGTGAGCAGTAACAGAAATAACGGCAATTCACCTGAACTACAACTGACAGCGTGCCGGTCATGATCCTTATTATGAGTTCTGAGAAGGAGACTACATTGAGGCAGACGGAAAGAAACCAACGGACATGTCCGGGGGCTGAAGCGGAAACGGCCTCTACAGGGAGGGGCTCTGTGGGCCCAGTGTGGACTTGAGGCACCCCACTCCAGACCTCGCAGGCTCTCAGGGCATTGAAGAGTGGCCACACGCCTTGCCTAATGTCCGGTGTATCACAGAGCCCACTGACTTCAGCCCTGGCTCAAGGCCCCGTCCCGTCGTCCCACCATCCCCAATGTGCCCCCTTGGCCCACCTCCTGCTCCACCCCGCTAGCCTGCAAACCACCTCTTCTGTTGAAAAGAGCTCACTTTTATTTATCAGTTGTCAGATCACTGGGATATGGTTTCAACCTGCCTCCTTCACCCACTTAACTCAGCTCTGGGACACGGTCAACCCACGTGTGACATGATCTGCAGTGGAAAGTCCCAGAGAGATATGCCCGCACCACTCCTCTGGGCCCCCATCCCGGGCATCACAGCGCCTCAGCTGCTTGGTAGCAAATGAAACCCACTGCTGTTACTCGTTGTCAGAATCGAGACCAGTTGAAAATAAGATGTACTGATTAGACTGCAAAGGTCAGAGTCTATTTAAGAGAAACTCAAACACTACAGGGGAAGGAAACACAGGGGCAGCCTAGTGAGTGCGCCAGAGAGGTCACCAGCATGAAGGACAGGTTCTGAATGCTGGTGACCAGGTCCTCACAGGGGCTGCAGTTACACATAATGTGATGCAGCTTCTGTGTTGCAAGTATCTCGTGGATATTTAGATGCAGACACTCCTGAAAGCCATGTGACGGAAGTGCTCCCACTGTTCCGAGTTACAGGTGAGAAAATGGAAGCACAGGAATGCTAATATGGACTTTCCCCAGAGCCCCAAACCCAACTGTGCAGGAGCCAGGCTCAGACTCAAGTGCTCTGGGGCCACACCCTCACGTGAGCCACAACATATCCTCCCTGCACAACTTCTCAAGGTACACTGGGAATCCATGCGAGACCCTTCAAGATTTCATACGTGCTCTACGTCCTCCAGGACCCACAGTTTCAGAGGAGCCTCAGGTTCAGCGTGGAGGACATAATACTGCTTGGCAGCTATAGACTATATTGAGCAAACAAACAGCTACTGCTTTCAAAACAGGTACAGCTGAAAAGTGCTCAGCAAGGTGAGAAGAAACACAATGCTTATTTTTTAAAGTTTTTGGTGTTTTTCAGCTTGTCTGCCCAATTTTCTGAGTCCCAGGGCACCTTGGGAGGGTTTTCAATTCAGTGGCTCCAATTCAGTGGCTGTGGGGAAGCAGAGTGATGAAATGGGAGGTGGGGGGTGTCAACGGCCACGTGAGGTCTCCCGACACGGGGAGGGGTCTGCAGGCAGAGACACCACGGATCTAGAGGAATGAGGCCAGTAAGACCACCCACACGCTGCAAACACGCAGGGGACACCAACCTGGTCATGCAGGCTCGTCGCTGGCGTGGCTGGGGTGGACCTTTTGTTATCTGGCGAGCAACCAGCGGGTGGATGTTGTGATGCCCTTCTTCTTGGGGGCGTTGTTCAGTGAGTCCTGGTTATTGCTAGTGTTGCTGAGGTTGCTCAAGGGGCCATCCTGAGAGGCTGTGGATCTGGGGGACGCACAGGAGAGCATCTTCCACGCGTGCTCGTCGCACGACACACCGCCCCACGTGATTAGAAGCACAATCCCCCAGCTTCTAGGGAGGGCTGCGCCCTGGGAGCTGACACTGTCTCCCTCCCAAGTATATCTGGAGTCCAAGCACCTTGGGTGGAGAACGCTCAGCACCCCTCCCTGGCCGTGACCCGGGAGCACGGAGGACATGCACACCTGAGCCACCCCAGGACGTGGTGCGAGTAACCGAGAGGCTGCTGGAGCTGCCTGGTGGGGGTGGGGGGAAGAGAGCATGGCTCCTGACAACCCCACAGGGCACAGTGCAGCCCAGGAGAGGAGCCCTAGGGAGCATGTCACCCAGGATCCACCGGGAGGAAAAGGCAGGTCTCAGGACTGCTGGTGTGTAGGATCTGAGCAAACGAGGTTGCCCTACAGCCACCAGCATCACAAGACTCTGGTCTTTCCCACCTGCCTTTTGCCCTGCTGGCCACACCCAGGGCACCCAGGCAGGTATCCCAAGAACACCGTGCACGTAAACTCAGTTCATTGGCCTTTCTTTGGAATCGCTGTTCCGACCCTTTCTCCCCCATGGAGAGATCAAAGGGTTCTCAGAGCTGAAAACCAGCCCACAGGCATATCTCCTACGATGCCTGTTGTGCCCCTTACTTTGTGGCGTCCCTGATGTCCTCGTGGCTGGCCTTGGGCAGTGCCCCTTGCTGCAGCCTGTCCAAGCTCAGGGACCTCTGGGAAGAAGGAGCTGATGGTTCACATCGTGTCCTTGCCACACTATCTTGTGACTCTTCCTCCAAAGGCAGCAACTGTGGGGTGGAGAGGAGAGTGACATGAGTTCACCGTGCACCCAGACAGAGGAGCACAGCCCTGAAATGACAGCCAGCAACTCATTTGAAAAGCTATGAGCTGTGCTTTGTGCAGCGTCCAAAACGACTTCCTAGGATCGGCCTAACGCCAGGGAAAGGGTGGTTCGCGTCCGGGCAGTGGGCCCACTGAGACCCCCAGCCCATCTGCACCGAGGGGTGTACCCTCCCCAGGACCTCGCACCACCAGGAGCCCGGCCACAGAAGGTAGAGGCGGAGACCCAGACCATGTCACCATACACCACGGCCAGCTGAGAAGGAAGGTGCTTGTTTCCTGACGCCATTCAGGGCAAACCCTGGTGAGCACGGAGCCCTCCCATGCACGATTGTGCAAAGCTCTTTGTTTGGGGGAAATGGAGCGAGCTTGTGGCCTAATCCACTGTCACTTCTGGTAGCGATGCAAGGCTGGAATCTACAGGGACGTGTGTAAAATGACAAGGCACCCAACCCCCTGACATCACACTCGGGTCTGACTTCTGCTTCTCGGGGACATTTCGGTTGAGGTTACAAACTGACGGACTCATCGGCAGCTTACAGACAGTCTGCTCGACACGGTGGAGACACAGTGTCCCTTGGCTGCCGTCACGACAAATGAACCCCTTCTGACTCCATTTTTCCTTCTGTCACAGATTGTGGGTCTGCGGCTATGTGGCTCTGGGCCCTGGAAAGGACCGTGGGGCCACGGACCCGCCAGCGTTATGACCCTTGACAGGTCCTGGTGGTGAGGCAGGGCCGGATCTCATGAGACACACGTGTAGGACTGGCGAGACAGGCACAGCCAATTGGGTTTGTACCAGGACCTCCGAAGCTGCATGGGGCTCGGGACACCCATGGCGGTCAGCACCAAGTGGAGCTGAGCTCAGGGAAGACACAAGCATAACCAACAATTACAGACACCTGCCTCCTCTCCTGATTTCCATGACAATCATCAGACAACGAAAGGCTACCTTAACAGGCTACAAATTATCCACAGAAAACCAAACAGGGTTAGACTTGCTTCACGCAAGTAGATTTCATACCCAGGTGGAAGCAAGGATATGGAGAAAACAAACACCGAAAGGGAACAAGACAGGGAGCCACACTAGCGACCAGGCTATGAGGTGAGCAGAGACGGAGGGTTCCGGGAGCACACCCTCCCCTGTGTCGCAGCGCAGTCCACACACAGGCCCCCGCCCAGCACTGGGTCCTGCCAGACTTGTGCCTATGGGCCATTTCAGTCTCAACCAGAACGGGAGACTCCCGCAAGGCTGGGAAGTGCAATGCCCGTGCTGGCCCTGTCCGCATGGACCTGACACCCACTGCACATACACCTAGACTTCATCCCCCAAAACCTCCAAAGAGCCCTCCAAGTAGCCATCAGTGAGCTGGGGGAGCAGGCCGTCCTGCCTGGGTGTTCATCACACGACCCTCTGTTCCTTGAGAAAGGCTTGCCACAGAGGAAAAGGCAGCACGAGCCAGCAGAATGCAGGGCGTGCCCTGTGCCCCGTCGCCGATGTGAGCTCCTGATCTCTGAGGACCGTGCACCGATGGGCAGTGTGTGGACACCCCAAGGGCCATGATTCTTTCGCTGTCCTCACTTACCAGGAGGGCAAGGCAGGAGAAAAAGACGGTGATTAATACACCCCGGTCACAAAACAACCAGTGACCGAACTGGCACTTGAATGCGAGAATTCAACTGAACGGACACACCATCTGTGAAGTGGAGGGGCTCCCCCAGCTGCCGCCCAGCTCTGTATCAGAGGCACGGCCCTGTCAGCACATGGCTGGGAAGGTCTGGGATGGGGGTACGATCCAGGAAGCAAGGCATCCCAGTTATGAGGCGGACTCTCTGGTCGAGGGTTCCGACCCAAGGCACGGCGCTTCCCCTGAGAATGGGCACACCCACATCATTGTCCCCTGGACACAGGAGGTGTCCTGTCCCAGTGAGGGGCACTGTAAATGGGAGAAGGGCGCCCGAGCAAAGGTGGGGTATGTGGCAGAGTGGTTTCTTGGCCAGTGTTTGCCCTGCAAAGTGTCCTCATGCACAGGACCCGGGCTCTCGGGCTCTGGTTGCACATCTGGAAATGGGCTAACCACACAAGCTGTGGCTCGCGGGGATGTCTGTGAGGGCCAGGTAACAGGATCCTAAACCACTGCACACACCAGGTGGCGAACCCGAAGAGCTCATTGAATGCTACTGGCTACGGCTGTCAAAAGCGGTTATCCCGAAATCGAAAGTCTATGGCTCTGCTTCAGTAATTTCTCTTCCTAGAAACTTCTATGTCTCATGGAACTAAGTACGCAGCGCAGCGAGCAAGACACAAACGAGAGACAACGGCGAGCTCTGGTGGCCGTCGCAGGTACCGTGGAAACCGGCCGCCACGCTCGAGTCCCCAGTGGCTCCTGTACTTCCCCGCACACGCCAGCCGCTCGTCCTTACCCAGCTGTGGTGCTCACTGTGAAGAGACGGGCACTCTCCCCCACACCACAGACAAACACGGCTAGGTTGCACTACGAAACCCTTTCGCTTCCTCCGATGCTTCCTTACATCACTAGGCTGACAGAGGCATGCAAAGAAAGGAAGAGAAATCAGATTTACTGCACACTAGGAAGTTAAAATTTCCAAGACAAAACGAGCAAACATATTTTAAAGAGAACAACAAGATGGATATAATTGAGAGAAGATTTAGAAACAACCACGACTGGAAGCAGAACTTTGTGCCACCACACATGTAAACGTGTGTTTACCAGAGACGCTACCAATTATCACTCAGGGACGTAAAACTCCATTACAACATACACAACTCATTAAAACATGGCATCCTGCCGAACAAAGACATCTAACAGGTGCTTATTCTAAACTTTCCTGTAACTGTTCTCCTTGTTGAAAACCAAGTTACAGCTTTACAGTATCACCCTAGGGGATGCCGAAGTTCCCGCAACACCTTGTATAACACCAAACAAACCCACTCTGTTAATGCCCTGCTGGACGTGAATGTGAAATCCTGACCTAGAATTTGAGTGACAACCTCTCACAAATCACTGTGCTGGTTACAGGAGGGTGCCCTGGGCAGGTACGTGATAAAAACGGGCTTAGGGGCAGGTGACAGCTTCACTTGTAGGAGTCCTGAGTTTCAGTGTAGAAGGCAGTACTTGTGCTCAGTAAGCCCATGAGATTTGGAGTCCTGAACACGAGCGTCGGCTCCGCAAAGCGTGCTGTCTGTATCGAGCTTCCGTTCAGCTATGCTCAGTGCCTTATGTCTTTTGAAGAAACACTTCGTTTACAAATTATTACCTAGATCAAACCCGTATCCACCTGTACTATACAGTGATACGCTAACGACAATTTATCACTATTGGGGCAAAACCCCACTATCTACTGACAAATGAAGATGCAGGAGAAACAACACGAGCCAGCCACGACTGACCACAGACGCTCCAGGGCAAAACAGCAAACTGACAAAACACAAACCACAGAACTTTTACCCTGTGTCTCCTTCCAGCTAGCACTGCGTCTCTGCTCCCAACCAGACTTCAAGTCCTCCAGAAAGCTGCCCCTACTGTGTCTACACAGACTCTGGAACTCTGGCGAGTGGGCTTTAGCGCAAGGGCTCCTGGACCAGACCACCGTGCTCCTCGGCCTCCACCTTGCCTGGCCCCACCCAGCACGACCAGGCCACCGCTCTCCCTTTCCCTGAGCACCTGGCTCACTGAGCTCCTTCCACCTTGTCGTGACCGCTTGGTCTCTGCCAGTTCTGTGTCTCTCTCTCCACTGCCACACTGGGCAGTGCCCAGAGATCCACCCTTGGACTCTGGGGCTATCCACAGGTGCCCACCTAGGGACTTGTCAATCATCTGTCAAACAGAAATAGATTACTAACACACATATCGCCTTTACTTCCCTTTCGCTGCTGGTCTCTTCTCACTACACCGTGCACACATAGGGGTGCAGGCCTCTCCTCTGACTTTTTATCTATTTATTGCTTTCTTTGTTTTATTTCAAGTGGGGGACGGGCAGAGAGAGGGAGAGAGAGAGAATCCCAAGCAGGCTCTAGGCGCGGTCAGCGCAGAGCCCCATGCGGGGCTGCGGGGCTCCGGGGCTCGATCTCACAAACCCAGAGATCGTGACATGAGCAGAAATCAGCAGTCGGACGCTTGACCGACTGAGCCATCCGGCACCCCTCATCTGGGTTTTTCAGTCATGCTGCACCCTAGCTCTGGGACGATGTCTGCACCAAACTTGTTCCATGACTACAGGTGCTCACAACTTACACAAATATATAAAAATATACGCAGCCCAAGAGACAAAGGACAAAAGTACTTAGACTCCAAAGGTGAATTCTTTCTTGTTTAAGGATGAATACAGGTGTTCATTTAACCTTCATTAGCGTTTCAAACCCTTACTAATTTGCATTGTGCTGTGCTTAACACTAGGTCCTATCTTAATCCACATTGCTACTTGATACAAAGAAAGAACAAAAGCTCTCAAAAGTAAATTCTAAGGCAGCAAAAGAAGAATGGGGGAAGCGGCAAGGAGAAAGCAGCCTATCAGTCCTTTAGTTCCGCCTATCAGTCCTTTAGTTCCAGAAGAGCCTCACAGACAGGAAAAGGCAGGTGACATTGGAGCTGGCAGGTGGGTCCCACGAGAGCCCCCAGAGGATGGAGGTCCTTGCCTCGGAAGGCTCATGTCGCAGACGGGCCACACGGCCTTTCTGGTGGCGCTGCAACACCGCGCTGCTGCTGCTGCTGGCATCCGTGGGGCTGTCCGCCAGACTGAACCTGGAAGCTGGGATGCTGCCGACGTGCGTCCGCCTGAAATATGGAGGGAAACAATCAACAAACACGCACACACACACCAAGGTTGTTATCTAAAGAAAAGGGGGCTTTGTCAGCCAGGCCAAAACCCGTCAATTAGGAAAATGAGGTCACAGAAAAAGGTCTCCAAGGAAGGCATCCTTGCCCCTGGCTCTAGTGCAAGCCCGCTAGCCGGGTCCTGTGGAGACAGGGTCTCCCGGGCCCAGCAGGTGCAACGCATCCCCGCGGCCCAGACGTCCCCGAGGTGGAGCAGCGCCTGCCCCCAGTCAAGCTGTCATCCAGCGTGTCTGCACCACCTCCTGCCCAACTGACCGGGAAGCACTCCTATACGTCCCTCTGGCCTTCACCTGCCATCGGACCACGTGTGCCAAGGCCCTCGCTGTGATGCCAGGTGACCCCAGGTTTTCCTCCACCAGCCACTATCGGGTGCCCCAGGGGCATCCGCGGCAGGATCCTTGGGAACCACACCTCCCAGCTCCCGTACACAGGAGGCAAAAGCGTCTCTGGCCTCTGTGCAGTTAGACTAACAGACAAATGTCCCCCTTGGCCACAGAAGTCTCCAGAAAAGTTCCATGGAGCCCCGAGCCCCTAGGGTGGAGTCACTTAATTGGGCTGTCAGCTGCTCCCCTCAGCAAAGGCTCTGGGCACGAAGCGGTCAGCAGCTGTGAAGGAGCACCCGCCAGCCCACGTGCCCGGCCTCAGCCACGGGCTCACCCTCCACACTTGAACCCTGCACGGGAGTCCAGTGGCTCCTTGCTCTCTGGAAAAGAAGAGAGGCTGCCTTCCGTTTCTCAAATCCTTATGGTCTCGGGAGACAGAACACGCCCATATGATTCACATCAACTAAAGAGGGGCCCCTGGCGTCACCCCTCGTGGCCTGGAGACAGAGCCAGCACGACAGGGCGTCTCCTGTGTGGTGCTTCAAGCTCTTCTCTGCGGCCTTTCAAGAAACGTCATTGACACGTGCTGCCTCAGGGTACTGATTGTTTCTAAGACAGCCAAGTCGGAACTGCCCGCTGGCCACAACCATCTTCCCCTCCGCTGGTCCCCCCATTCCCAGAAGAACTGCTCACCTGAGCTCAGGTGGTCTAGCTTCACCGCTGTGGGTCCACGGCACATCGCCAATCGGGGAGAGCCACACACGCCACCCCGCATGTGACCTGGGATGGTCCGTGGCTCCTCCGAGGTTCGCGTGTGTCCCCTGACTCTGACCCCCTATCTCAGGCTCCCTGGCTCCCGACCCCACCTCCCTGCATCCAGTCCTATCCCAGAGCTCTCTCCCATCTGCCCCGCCTGCGTGTGGAAGTTGGTCCGTCACCTTTCTTTTCCTCTGCAACCCAGACCATGTCATCTTGCTAGAGGAGGACACAAACAGAAGACGTGGCTGTGAGGTCGTGCCAGGAGGGCTCAGCTGTCCAGCCTGCCCGCCGCCTTCTCAGTCTCGTCCCCACGGCCCCCGGCTGCTCATGGCGACACAGCTCCCACCAGCCTCTCTTCTGCCACCACACGAGAGAGCACTTTGGGAGACGGCCTCAAACAGACCCTGTTCCTCAGCCGGTCTCCTGCCCTGGGTCTTCTGACCACAAGGCCACCTGGGACCGTGGCCAACACCTCCGCAACCACGGGAGCACTGCGATCCTTGCTATCCTTCTCCTTGGCCAGCTCACCTCAGGCGGGTGACGGGCGTGGACGTCCCTCTTATGGCAACTGCCCCAGGGTGCCACCCTCCAGGGGCCTGCACAGCCCATTCCCTTGAGAACTCCAACATGCACTCGAGGGGCCTGCACCGCATCCACTGTTTGCTCCCTTGGCCTCCTCACACATACCCATCTTCAAGCCCTGCAATGGTGACACTCAGCACACTGGTGTCTTGCTGGCGAGGCTCTCTGTCAGCCAACCAAGAGGCTGCTCTGTGCCCGGATCTTCCTGTGTGCTTCTCTCTCTGGACACCCATTCGCCGTACCACCAGTAGTTCCGTGGACAGGGAGTGCCGCTTGGGACCCTACCTTCACTGACTTCTCCTCTCTCCTACAAGCAGGCTCAACAAGAACAGCCACAGCACACCCTCGACTCTCCCGAGAGCCCCCGTCGGCAGCCGCACAGACCCCAGTGCGGCCTGAGTGGGCCTGCCTTTGGAGCAGGAGCCTGCTTCCTGCACCTAAGGGGGCCCAGTCAGCTACTCGAGGCACTGTCACACCAGAATGACTCTCACCTGGTACCTATTTCCTACAAAGAAGCAAGCAAACCTTTTAATACCTTGCTGACAATTACTGTCTGCAGGACGCAGCTCACAAGCCGGCTGACCCGCTCCCTCACAGGCGACTCACCAATGTCCCAACAGACTTAAAGCGATTACATGTCATTCTCCACTCTTTTCAAAAAGCTAAGAAACTGGGAGCACTGCGCTAACCCCACCAATGTGAAGGTGACCTTCACAACCATGGCCACGTGTCTACTCCCATGGTGACCCCACTGGCGTTGCCGAAGGGACCACAGCTTCCAGGGACGCTGGGTCCGAACCTGGCACGCTGGACCCCTCCTAGCCCCACACCATCACTGCCACACTCGGTGGAGGAGGCCGCAAATAAACCCACCCAAACACGAACAGAACTTTCCCTAACTTCCACGCCTCCTCCCATGGCTGTGAGCTCTGTCATGCCTCCCGGTCTCCTGAGATTCCAAAACTAACCTCTGCAATGAGGTTGTACTTCTCCCTCTTGCCAACTACGAAGCTACCGGCTCCCTGAGCTACATCCAGTCACTCTGCCCATTCGGCCAAAGGATTCCTCTGGAAGATACACAGCAGGTGCTAACATATGTGTTTGTGAATTGATTCATGTTAGACACGGTGAAGGGCAGTGTCCCCCCCAGCCCCGCCCCATCATCCGTTAGGTGGTACCTGGAAAATGGATCGCATCAGACTACAACACGCTCAGGGTTATTGTGTGTAACTCTGATCCGGTTCGGGTCATACCATAGCACACCCACGGTTCTACATTGGAACCATGAGCTGGTTCAGGTCATACTGGTGACAGAGGGAAGCCGCCCCCAGCCGGATCTCAAACACATCTGTGAACCGGGAAATGTCATACCCGTGGTGAAGCGAAGAGCCTCTCAGTCTTGCCCGCTTTAATTCAGCCCTCAGTGCTTCCATGCTCTGTAGAAGCCGATCCTGCAAAGCAGCAAATGACAACGACACTCACTGCAAGCAAGGTTAACGATTCTTTGCCTCAAGAGTCCGTTCAACACGGAGCACAAACTGGTAGTGGCCAGAGGAGAGGAGAGTAGGGGCGGTGGGCAAAAGAGGTGATGCTGATTAGGAGGCATAAGCATCCAGATATCAAATAAGGCCGTCTCGGGGATGAAAAGCACCGTACAGGGAATACGGTCAGTGATACCCTAAGGACTCTGTATGGTGACACACGGTGACCACAGTGATGGTGGTGAGCACAGAGTTACGCGTGCAATTGTTGAAACGGTATGCTGTCTACTTGAAACTGATACAACACTGTAGGTTCATTACACGATGGGTAAATTCAGCAGTTACAAACCCCAAGACCATTGTCTCCAAGAGTCCTCCAGTAAACACCTGGATCACCAAGTGAACGTCCTAAACCCTACTGAACAGTTAGGTCTCAGGCCTAGCAAGGTTAGGAGAGGAGCAGGACTTTCTGGGCGGTGGGGGAATAGCCCTTCTGTGCAATAGGCACGTGCTCCTTCGTGGACCCTCCGCAGCCCAGCCTCACGTCTCCACAAGCAGCACCAGGGAGCAAAACCGAAGAGGACCTTCGGTCACACAACAACGCCCTAGGCAGTGCCGTCCCAGGCAGCAGACACCGCCGCACGTGGCTAACTGAGTGCCCAAAGTGGGGCTGGTCCCGACCACAGGGGATGGAACTGTGAGACGGCCCGTCGGTTGCAAGGACTGAATGTGGAAAAACATTGTAGAGTAGCTCCTTCATGTCTATACTATTTACATGATACAGTAACACGTTGCCTGCATCGGGCTACATGAAAACTAACATCACCCGTCTGTTTGACCATTTCCAATGCAGCCGCGAGAATCCTTGGGATGACACCCGTGTCACCTGTTACCTTCCTGCTGGGCAACGCTGCACTCAACGAAAGGTTTGCGTGAACATTTCAGCTTTCGAGCGGACCCCCGAAGGGACTCAGAAATCTGAACCCCATAGGCTGCTCAGCTCCAACTCCGCCACATGCGTGCCATTCAGACTTGCGAGCGTGGGGCCCCTCGAAAGCACAGTGGTGGCTCGCCTTGGAGGAAGTGTCAGCCCCAGAGGTCACCTGCTCCTTTCCAGTCTCAAGGGATCACTGAATGATTGAGAGATGGAAATACCTTCTCACGTTGCGTTTCTTGTAACTGTTTTTTCAGATTGCCCACTTCTCCTAACGGAGACTTCTGAGAAAGGTACAGTCCTTTAGTGTTGATTCTTTCAAACGTTCCACATGCTAGAGCACGCCTACGTTTCTCTTTACAATAACGCAGCACCACAGAAAAGTCATGGAGTGGATGGCCATACCAACGAACGGGGTCACATGACCACAGAGTGAAATGCTGTCTGTGAAACTGCAGTAACAGCCTTTCCTCATGCTTTGTCCATGTACAATTTCTTCACGGATCACTGTCTGACTGTAAGTATGACAAGTTCCTAAGTTTACTTGCAGCAGGTACACTGGTTCGTACTAGCTTTTAGGGTCTGTGATGCCTCAGTCACTTGGGAAACCTGACCTAAGTTTCGTACATAGAATTCCAATCTCACATACAACTATTCTACCTAAAGGCTGGCCCCAGTGATCAAGGTAGAACCTCACGTGGGGTATAATAACGCACCTCATAATGGGTTTTACCCAAAACAAGTGTGTCGTGTAATTAGCATTGCTCACTGGTGTCTCCAAGTGCCCATCTTAGGGAAGATTCTGGGCTCATCTACAGGGACACAGGTGTCACCAGAACCGGTAGTATCAGGTCCGCACCCAACTGTCACCACCAGAGCTTCTCTCACAGAGATCCTATGATACTGCTTCCCTCCCGTTACACCTCAAGTGTATCCGTTATGATGGTGTAAGAGTCCAGGCTTAGACTCTTTCCAACTCAGATGAAAAGAGGGAAGGCAGGAGATGGAACAGGAGAAACTCTGTTTTCAGCTGCTTAAATGCTTGACAGAAGTGCGCACTCCTACCGGTCCGTCTGGACAAAAGAGGTACAAATTAGCTCCCCAGACAAGAACCAGGCTGAAGGTTCCAGCACAGGGGTGGCCAACGAGGGCCTGCTGACCACATCCAGCCACTGCCGGGTCCTATCAACAAAGGGTTATCGACACACGGCCCCTCCCCTTAGTTATATACTGCCTATGGCTGTTTCTGGGCCCATCTTTGATTAGCATGAAGCTAGCTTACTCCTTACCTCTCAGTTAGTAAAAGCCTAACATACTCTCGGGCCCTCCCCAGACCATACTCCTCTTCTAGACAGTAAGACTCACCTTCCCGCACACATACGTCGGGCAGGGACAGGACACTGGGAACTTAACGCAGACAGTGGGTAACAGCCTGCAGTTTTCCGCGTGAAAGAATCATTTCTACTTTCTACAGTGGCTGTTAGCCTCTCTTCCACGCTGCTCCTCAGGATCACAACGTGAGCGTCTCCTCTGTGAGGACGGGGAGGCACTCAGCCGCTGTCTCTCATGTCCTACCTTATCTTCCACAGCAGCCATTCTCTCCTTAAGATGACGCTGAAGACGCTCATCAGATTCGGAAAGGAGCTGGTCAATAGTGCCCGACAGACATTTATTAGTCTCTTCATTCACTTTTTCTCTCTGCCTTACCTGAAAGAGAAGACGCAGGCTTGAAGCAAAAGTGCGAACATCGGCTCAGACGTGTGAATGACCAGCGGTGCGACCCACATGCACGCCATCCTCGGCTGCCCCTTCCCACGGCACTCTTGGGCGTGCTTGTGCCTCACTGCCAGCACCGACCTCCCGGGACACAGAAACGCAGGAACCTGCTTCCCGGGGTCTTCACTTAGCAGGTGCCTTTGTTTCTGGGAAACAAAACACGCATGGGCCTTCACGAATGTCCTCATTATTAGCTCTCAGATGGGCTCAGGAGGCAGATGTACATGCAGGAAAGAGCATATTCTTAAGGGGATCAGCTTATCTACACACGGGAGGAGGAATATTCCGGGGCGGAAACAGAAGCTCGGATCTCGCCTCAGGGGGAAAGAAATGAATCCATTGACAAAACCGAAAGATAAAACAAAATCCACTTTGGGAAAGATTCAGTGGTGAGAAAGACTTTCACCTGTTTTTCGTGAAATTCCCACATCTCCTGAACGTTTTGTAATGGAAACTTGTATTTACCTCAAGTAATTTCCGAACGTAACCGCAAAGTTCACGGGTCTGTGTTTTATACAACTCTCATCAATCGTCTGGTTTAAAAACTTGTTTCTACCGCATCTCCTGAATTAACCCAAAACAGAAGCGCCGAGGACAGCCCGGCAGGATTCAGGGGCTCCTGCCGGGCGGAGGGCCGTGGGGTACGGACTACACATGTGCCCTGCAGTCGGGGGGCCCAGGGTGGAGGAAGAGCCCACAGGACACACCCGCAGGCTAGGCAATGGACAGTCCCTCCATGCTCGGGCTTCCTCATCTCTAAGCCACACCTGCTGGCACCTCTTTCCTTGGGAGCAGGCAACAGAAAGCATGACCACCACACCTAACACGCAGCAACGGCCATCACTTGGCCACCCCACAAGAAGGGATCAGCACCCAAGTATTTTTCAAGCAAAATAGCTTAAAAATTTCCTTGGAATTGTCTCAGTTATACTAGATTCCTTATCTCAACACCTGTCCTTCCAAACTACCATTCAGTGCTAAAGGCAATGAAGTGCTTCTCTAAGTAGGTGAGGTCGAATTCTTGGCCCAAGAGGCTAGTGTCTGGTTGTGCTCGCTTGTGTGCATGTGTCATGGCAGGCTGGGGTCGGCCAACACGAGCCGTCACGCTGGCATCAGAAGCTTCACTCCGCGGAAACTCATGTTTTAGTCTCTGACCCTGAAGGCCAAGCACACGAGTTTCTGGTGTAAGTTACGGGAGAGTGTTTTGAGTTTTCTGGTGAAAACAAAACCTGATGGCCTTGGATGGACGTCCCAAGTTGGGGAGGCTGCTGCCTGGTCTGTCTCCTGGGTGTTTCACGTTGACGTCCGACCAGCTACCCAAGGAAAAGTCTCAGAGGATTCAAGGGACAGGAGCCTCCCTTTCGTCAAGTCACGATTATGCTATTCCTCTTCTTAGGAACATCTACCCTGACCTGTGCCTTTACATCTCAAGTAGAAATTCAGGATGTGGGGACCAAGGTCAGGCCCGTGACCTGATTTCAGGACCTCAGTGTCATGTCCTAAGGAAGGAGACCCCTCCTCTAGGCTGCCCTACCCCAGGCCAGTACCTCCGCTTTGGCCAAGGGACACCCACGAGGTCCCGCGTCAACCGTGAGTAGCTGCTAATGAGCTGGTGGGCACAGTGGGCTGTGCGGGTGCCTCCACCCCTAGGCGGCACTGCCTCCGGAGCCCCAGCGTCCAGAGAACATTGTCCACATGCTAGGAGTGTTCAGTAGCATCCAACTCGCACAAGAGTCCACTGTACCCCTGATGGGACCGAGAAGGGGCCTGGTGTCCACATGGGGAAAAGTAGGAAACAAGGGACCACTCCCTACCCCCACACCCCAAGCCTGCGCCTCATCCTCAACCACTGCCAGGTGCGCGGCTGCTCCGCTCGGACACGTACCCGCTGCAGTTCTTGTTTCTTTTCCTCCAGCTGGGCCTCCATCTGGCGCAGCCTTTCCTCGATGTTGCCACGCCTCTGCTTGGCCTGTGGGCGACAGCGGGGTTAGAAGAGCTGGCGGCCCCACACCACACGCTGTGCCTACGCACGACATGCTGTGAACGGCCTTCCGCCTGCTCACAGTCCCTACCGGCCTCATGCGTGCCAGTGGGAAGCAGTGGGCTTCCATGCTGGTGACCGGGGGTAGGCAACGGTCTCGTCCCCACCCCGGGTCCCGGATCCTTGGATGGTGCCTCGTCCCCCGGGAGACACCCCTGGCCACTCAGCACGGACAGGAAGAAGCAGCAAGTGGAAAGAGCAAACAGGCGTGCTGCCTTCCTAAGCTGGGAAGTCACTTCCAACAATTTAGCTTCCTCAGCAGCAGAGTGTCCAAAGACAAACGGTCGGGCTACACGGCTGACCAGGGACAGGAGAGAGGACAGGCGAGAAAACAAACGGAGACTTGACATGCAGATCACAAAGGAGGAGAGGCTCTGTTGGAGCCTGGGCCTGTGGGTGCCCAATACCACCTGCCTGAATTGATGGCAGCCTTGAGGGTCAGCATCCCGTGATGACCCCACCCCCTTCTCACTGGGACCCTCACTGCACTGGAACCGGTGACACAGAAGCACCGACAGGCTCCCTGCTACAGGTTCCCTCAGCCCAGGTTCCGGAAGGACGGACTGGCTGCCCAGTCATGTGCTCCCTCGTCCTGTGCGCATCACTCGATCCCAGCACCGACCACATCATGTCTGGAAACTACCTCTTCAACTCTTCAACTGCTGCCTTCCTCCGTGGGTGGTGAACACTGTGAGAGCTGGGAGGGCAGGGACTGTGTCTGGCACGTTCCTCGACTCTATTTGTTGAACCTCCGAGTGAATTCCTTAACGATTTATTTCCTACAGGGGTGTCTGGGTGGCTCAGTCAGTCGGGTTCTGACTCTTGGCTTCAGTTCAGGTCATGAAGTCAAGGTTTGGGAGTTCGAGCCCTGTGTCAGGCTCTGTGCTGATAGCATGGAGTCTACTTGGCATTCTATCTCCTTCTTTCTGCCCCTCCCCTGCTCATGTATGCGCCCAGGCTCGCTCTCTCTGTCTTTCTCAAAATAAATGAACATTTAAGGATTTTTTAAATAAAAAACAATTGTGTTTAAAAGAGGATAGGATTCTCTCATTTCTCGGAAAAATTCTATTATTTTATTTATTTTTTTTTTTTGGTAAGTTCTACACCCAACAGGGAGCTCAAATTCATAACCCTGAGATCAAGAGTCCCAAGCTCCACTGACTCAGCCAGCCAGGTGCCCTTGTCCTTCTCTTATCCAAGGCTACTATCTTGAGCTTTGAGTCTCTGACTTAACTCTGAAAAGCAGTGAGTCTCAGATGCAGCCGCCGGCAAACAGCACACATCGGACAAAACCGGAGGGACCAAAACTGGAAATGATGACTGCCGTTTGAAAAGCATTCGAATCTCAGACATAGTAACACTGAAAACAGATCTCAGCTGGTTCGCGGAATTTGGCACGCCGACGTTACCGGTGAGAAATGAGATACAAGAACGGACCGCCATGAAAATGACATTCCCACCATGGGACCCAGAAGGAAAGGCGGGCCCCACCTTGCAGAGGGTGGCCACCCTCTGGGCCGGCTCGGCTTCCTCCTCGGGCAGCATCTTGGCCTTCCTCGGGGTCTGCTGCAGCTTCCGCTCCGCCACCTCCAGGCGCTCTTGCAACTGGCGGTTTTGATCTCCAATCTAGGAAATGAAGGCAAAGCATCAAAGTGTAGCAAGTCTTCTCTCCGTTTCCATTTTTAATAAAGTGAAACAAAAGCTAAATGCAGAGATCTACTGTTCGTTCTGACTGAAGCCAACAGTTTGGGAGGTGCTTCAGAGTAAACCTTTCCTTTCTGCAAGGAGTCACCCACTGCCTTGGTCCTCGTTTCACTACGCAAAACATGTCTTGCCAAACTCTTTGCTCTTCTTCAGTATCTTCAAAGAAGTCTTTCAAAAGACAAAGTTCCCACACATTAAAGAAAACCCATCTTCTGGAGGAGCTTGCTCGTTCTTCCTGACAAGTTAAGGAGAGAAGGATTCGGTCCTAAGCCTTCGTGAACATATTTATACTGTGGTCCGAGGGCTCGCTCCATAGGGCATTCAGAGGTGGGCACATCAGCCAGCACAGAGCTTCTGAGAGCATGCCTGATGCCAGTTGAGTTCTTTTTGGAAGTGTACCATTATTCAACAAAAGCACTCTCCCTCTTGACCAAAAACGTGGAAAACTTCAACGTGGAAAACTTAGACACGAGAGTTTTTGTTAAAGGACTTTTAGGGAAGCCGAGGTGGCTCAGTCGGTTAAGCGGCCAATTCGGCTCAGGTCATGATCTCATAGCTCATGGGGTCAACCCTGCCTCGTGCTCTGTGCTGACAGCTCAGAGCCTGGAGCCTGCTTGGGATTCTGTGTCTCCCTCTCTCCCTCTCTGGCCCTCCACTGCTCATGCTCTTTCTGTCTCTCTCTCTCTCTCTCTCTCTCTCTCTGGCTCCCTCTCTCAAAAATAAATAAGCATTAAAAATATATAAAGTCATTTTGAAAATCATGTATAAGGTGAGGTTTTTGCCAGGTTAACATTTGTTCCCACAGACTCCTTCCATCTTCTGTGTGCATATAGCTTTCTGTGTATATACAGACCGTGTATCATGCTTTAAAACCCTCAAAAATAAATCACATGCTGTACACATAGTATTTCGCGATCTGCCTTTTACACTCATGATTTGGAACATCTTACGTGCTCTCAAACAGCATTCCTCAATGTCATTTTCATGGCTTCCTAGTCTTTCACTTTGATTATCATTTTGGGTCGACTGACACATTTGACAAACACACCAGGCAAACTCACTATGTTTCCAAGAAGCTGGATGCGGTTTTCCTGTTCAATGCCGGATGACCTGAGACAACCAAGGAAGAGCCGTGCGGCTTCCCAAAACACAGGGTCTCACATCCTCACTCCAGAGTGTGCTTCTGCACCTGCCATTCCACCCCACCCCCCGATCTCAGGTACTAACCAAAATGGCCAGCTGCCTACACATTCCCGGCCACTCCCTGTTCCTTTGGAAACAGTGCTAACAGGCAACAGAGTAATGTGCATGTAAGACAAGACAAAGAAGGAATCAAGGAGGGTAGCCCCATAACATGCTTCCATAAAATTCGAAAGAATTAAACCCTGGACGTTGAAGTAACCCCACTGGTCAACACAAGATTCTAAGATCCTAAAACCCTGACATTGACAGTTGGTCCTTAACCTGACTTGTAATTAATAAAAGTGGAATGTAGTACAACGAAACCAACGACCTGTCGATGCAGAGAGTCCTTCTTTGTGATCTCGTTTTCAAGTTTATCCTTGAGGTCGGGCAGAGAGGTGGCTTCCTGCTGTGCCCTGATGCAACGCTTCTCAAGGGTAGTGATCCTCTCTTGCATGTCTTCCTTCTGGGCCATGGTCTACAGCAGGTATTTCAGAGGGAAAACAGGGAAGGAATTAGCTTACGACACATTAACACACTCCAGACACAAAAACCGGGCGAAATCCTCATTTCCCAAACAAACAGAAAAGTAGCATCCTCGGGGCACCTGGGTGGCTCAGCCGGTGACGCTTTGTGAGCTGGTGCCCCGCGTCAGGCTCTGTGCCGACAGTGCGGAGGCTGCTCGGGATTCTGGCCAGGTACCCAGGCTTATTCTTCCCCATGTGTTCAAAGACAAACGGATAATAAAATCTCCCGCAAGTCACAACCTCGGTTGCCTCCGGACACCGTTGAGCTTTCCACAGAACAGCGACTTGCCTCTGGAGGCACGCACCATGAGACACCATCCTTTCCCCGGGGAAAAGGTGGAGGAAATCTCATCCAATTCCCACAAAGTTGAAGCAGCAGTGTTAACAAAAGGAAGCCAAACTCCACCTTGCATATAACTGGAAGTCATCTTCTATAGCCTAACCCTATAACAACATTGTATCCCATGGTATCTGACACTGCAAATGGAACCAGACCGTCCTGCCCTGCCTTTCTTGTCCACCACCCGAGAGATTCCTCTTCCAGCCCTCTGTGTTTACTAAGCAATTTATGTCAGCAGTCTCAAGAGTGAAAGTGATGAGTCCTAAGAAATGATTTTCTAAACTCTCTGCATATTGAACTCTGCTGCGGGGTCTCCCCCCACCTTTGCCAAACAACAACTTCACTGAATGGGTTATATAATTTCTGCAAATACTTTTGTTTTAAATTCGGACACGGCCTCACCCACACTAAGGTACTAAACAGACTGCTCGTGCACGTACACGTGGGTCTGACAGGGTCTGACAGGGTCTTCCCGAGGTGGCATTGACGGGCTGGGGGTGGGGTGTGCGGGGACTGTCCACAAAGGGCAGCTCACAGGGACAGGAGGAGGCACAGAGCAACCATCCCACCCTTACTAGTTTCTGTGACAAGGATCAGATTCCCATCCATGACGACCACACGTGCAGAAGCGGCCGCACTCCTCCATGACCTTACACTGGGACCAGCGGGCTGCCCCTCGCTCACTCTGACCGCCACGACCAGGAGCACGGAACCCCTGGGAGGAGGGCAGGGCGGCAGAGGCGGCCGTGACGGCCCCTCGGGAGAGCCGCCCTCGCACGGTCGTGCCCCCGGCAGCGACCTGGCAGCACCACGCTTCTTCCCACGTGCCAAGTGTGTTCCCAAAACGGACCGAGAGCATGGCATGGGCCAAGCTCAGGTGGCCCACACTCCACACCCGAGGGCACTCCGCCACCTGCCCGCCAGGCCTCGGCAGGGGAGAGCCCAGGGAGGACAGATTCCACCGCGCAGACGGGGAGGCAGCCCGCCCAGGCCCCGGAGTCACGTCCCGTTCTGCTGCTACTTCTACCCAACTCCAAACGTTCAAAACCCGTGGGAGACGAAGGACACACTGGGCAATGACCGAACCAAACACCCCACGTTTGGCTAGACGACGGTGTGGCCATTTCATCCGACACTCACTTCATGGACATCTCTTTGTAATATGGTGTTCATTGCTTGAGAAAGGATGAGGTCCTTCGTTGAGATGTCTAGCTCCTCTTCCAGCTTGGCCACGAGAGTGCACAGGGTAGCCAGGAGCTCTTTCATCTGGCTCTGCACCTTTGAAAGCCAGAAAGGGAAGCAACATGTGACGGCCCCCACTGCTAGTCTTCATATGTTGTTTTTAAAACAATGGATAAAAAGGAAACCCCCTCCAATCAAATCCTGTCATGAGGTCTGCAGCTGAACTCTGCGTGTGGCCTCTAATTCTTCTACGAAACTACACTTCTCCAGTGCCACACGTAACTGCTCTCTTACCTGGAAACAAAGGGATTGAGCTTGTACACAGAGGTGTTTCACTAGGCCTTACTGTACAGTTACCCTAAGATCCCCTTTGCCTCAAATAACATGACAGAATGCTGGTAAGTTTTTTCACGGATGCTCCTGTTCACAAACTTGCTTGTTAACAGCTTTCAATTTAACATTGGAGACAAATCTTCCCTGAAATAAATTACATTATGTAATTTGTACTAGCCAATCGATACACACATTTCCACCAACTACTGCTTTTTAACCATACAGACCTGTCTTCTTACAAGAATTCAAGAAGATGAAAAGGAAACTCAAGTCACACAAACACACAAAGTGTGCCTATAACACACAGCATGTGCACAAATTGAGAACCGCCATGGCAAGGCACACCATTTCATCCTCCGTTTTGTCGTTGTCCAATATGGAGTTCAGGACCTTGAGCATCTCCACCTCACTGGACATGCCGGCCTGAGTCTTCGCCTGTCGCCTCACCAATGTTCTCCTGAGAGATCTCTCGTGCCTGGAGATGAGGAACTCTAAATGTTCCAGCAGTAGCTGGCGGGAGAGGCAAAAGGAAAAGCGTGTTTCAAGAACACCTTCAATTCCAGGCCTCAAGTTCACCAAATGCAAAATCAAGTCTGAATCCCTTCAATTCAGTGCCCTGGTAGGGAGCCATCCCCTCGAATGTGTTAAAATAGCCTCACTCCTCCTCACGGATCAAACAAGGTTTGAGAACAATAGTTCCCAGCCAACTCCATGGGGACATGTAGACAAAGGGAGTGAATGGTGTGCTGTGTTGAAAGACCCTGGCAGTGCAACTACTGACCCTGGTGTTGTTTCTCTCCGCCTTCAGGTTGGCGATCTCCTCCTCTCTCTGCACGAGCTGCTCCCTGCAGGTGTGGAGCTCTGCAGCGAGAGCTGCACACTCCTAGGGTCGGAGAGGGGACAAAAGTGGAGAGACACAGGGGGTCTTTACCAGAGCACACCAGGCCTCCGTGGCCCTCCAGAGTCCCAGCACCCACCACCCTCAAGTAGCATCACACACACCAGTCCCCTCCTCACCACCCACAGGAGTCCCGGGGATTTTCGGAGGGACCGACACTCAAGGGGACAGACGTTTGCAGGTGCCTGGCAGGTCTAGGACTCAGGAGCTCTGCTGACTCGGGAGCAACAGGCCGAGAAGCCTGCTGCCCATCCCCAGCCTCTGGCCTCGTCTGGCAAGCAGGCTTGTGGAGCGGCAGCAGGGAAAGGCTGACGGTACTCAAAAGCTGCTGTCTTAGCCTGGACCCCTGTCTCAGTCAAGTCAACCATACCAAATGGGCTTTTCAAAAATGATGGTAGGACTCTTGTCGATAGGGAGAGTTTAAGACTTATTTCTTTAGTCAAGCAGGAAATATTATGGATGAAGGGTCTCTGAGGAGAGTGATGCCAGGGCCCACCACCCCGCATGGGGTTTCTCTCCCGCCAATACCGAGCGCCCGCCCAGGACATGGCATACAGATGGGCTCCAAGGAGGTGGACGCACACTCTCCAGTCAGTCGAGCGCAGAGCCTGGTGCAAGGCTCAATCCGTGAACCAGGACATCATGACCTGAGCTAAACCAAGAGTCAGACGTTTAACACCCGGAGACACCCAGGCGCCCCAGAGCTTTTGTCTCTGTAGGACAAATGAGGGCATAAAGGTTCGCTTAAAAACTGACATTCCAAATAAAGAGAGTGGTTGATTTCAGCCATTCTAGAAAATCCAAGGACAAACTGGTGACATACTTCAAGTTCCTTCATAAATTAACCCTTTCCAAATCAACGGGAATGTTACCACAGAACTGAACACGTTCCTTGCAATCTGATTTGACAAGGTGAACCCACAGACGCCTATCTGATCCTTGATGTAGGACTGTGCAGGCCCATTTTTATGTGGCGATTTTTGTTCCAATAAATACATTGGAAACTTTTCTGGAGATGTGTGACATTTGGAAAGACTGGCAGATGAGCTGAGCAGCTACGAAATATCAAAGATAGTAAGTAAAAGGGAGGCCACGGGTGCATGAAATAAACGCAGATACTAGGCTATTATAGCATTTCCTATCCGAAAACATACACAAACCTACTCTAACAAGATAAAACGTATCGTTTTGCACACAGAAACTGACCGTACCTACCTGGTGCCATCTGCAGTCAAGAGAAAGGCAAACAAATGTGGAGACGCAGGATTAAGTCCTAACCGCATAACACGAGCTGTAGCAGACGCTGTCCTCTGGGGGAAGTGTGCACCACTTCCTGTTGCTATTGAGGTCACCTCAAGTGTTGCACGAATCTGCTTTCAGCTCTTGGTAAGCACTTCCTTTCTCCAGTAAATCAAGCACCAGAAGAAAAGTGATTTCTCAGGGTTCCTGCGTCATTTTCACCCTGTTAAGGGCAATGCCACGAACCTTATTTACACCTTGGGACCCGTTTGAAGTGTCCCCAGGGATGCTGGACGTGCTCCCGCGATGTAGAGAAGACTCATGGTATGACAAGGAAAGGCTGAATGGCCTGACATGTACTGAGGTCCACAGCTGCAGCTGCCAGCCGGACTGCGTGAGGACCATGGAGGCACAAGGAAAGGGGAATTCTCGAAGCTCTCGCTGCGGCTACCCCAGCACATGCAAAAACCTGGTGCTATGTGTGAGACATCTTTGTGTCTCGTGTGGAAGATGTGGCATCTCTGTGGATGTAGGACTGCTGTGAGACGGGCACACCTGCAGACTCAACTCAAACTGCAAGACAAGTGAAGACCTGATATCACGACGTAAGGCAGAAGGAAGGGAAGGATCGAAAACTGGCACATTTCAATGCAGGCACAGGATATCTTGGTGAATTTAGAAAGGGGTTTGGCTTTTCAAATGGTCATGATGATAGGAGAAGCAGCTTCTACCACGAAGAGGAAGCACACGGTTTCCCAGACGCCCCAGAGAAGATTGCAGAGAAGCAGGAACCACCATCCACCGCATGTCAACCACTCCAAGACAAAAAGGGAAAACCCAAGAAAATCAGTTGAGGAGACCATGGCTGCTTGCACAGGTTTTTCACGCAGAAGGAGATGCCCTGTCGGGGGGAAAATGCCACAAATGACATTTATTCACGAGAAAGACAAGTGAGCACCAAGATGTTGGGTAGGAAGGGGTGAAGCAGCTACCGTCTGAGCGGACACAGGCGGGGGTGTGATCAGGGCGGCTGGCCCTGTGTAGGAAGCTCACCCCAGGGTCCTGAAGGCAACAAGTGCCAGTGGCCAGTGGTCTGGCTGCACAACCAGAGCCCTTGCCCTGGACCAGTTCCATCCCGGCTCTGTCCCTCAACTCAGGAAGTACGCTGAAAGCAAGGGACTGTCCTCTAAAGTTCTTTGGCATTAGACAATGTCCTGGCCACCCAGAACCCCACGGGTCACCACCAAACGTGTCTTGGCGGCTCACTCGCTCCGGAGCGCAGCGGGTCTAAGTCAGCCTGCAGACCAGGGGCCACGAGGACCTGTGAGGCTCATGACACAGGCACTTGGCAAGAAGGACAGTCAATGCTACCAAAGAGAACCGCCACAGAGGGAACGTCATGAAAGTCAGGAAGATGCCAAGGGACGTTACAAAAAACTCTGGGAAAACCATCAAGCCCTGCCATAGCCAGCCCGTCACCACAAAGCCTGCCCTGGGCAGGCACCTGACAGGGGAGGAGGGCGGCCATGGCGGTGGGGATAGGGAGCTGGGAGGCTGACACCATCACCACTCCATGGACGCTGGCTGAGCGTGCGCAAACTGGATGGTCATTTTAGAAGAATGACGGGTACTAGGCAAGGACTATTGGGTTTTGTTTTCTCCTGTAACAAATGCTGATGACCAAAATGTTTACTATGACTTCTCAGTCTTCCCTGGCTTGCTCTTATACATGTGAGTAGCCTGCTAATCAACACATCATGAACTAGGAAAAATGAATTCAATTTGAAGCATGTTTGAAGGCATCAAGGAGACCCTGAGGCAGTCACAACTGGAAGGACTGAGACCCCAACAAAAGGGAAGCCCGCTGAGCCAACTCTAATGTTCAGAGTCCTCTCTCTCCCTCAAGACATGTGAGGATTCTGAATTTCCTCAGGGATTGCAGGCAATATACCAACGAGCTGCAAAGGAAACCTAACAGAAAGGCAAGCAGAAAGTCGCAGCTAACCGAGCTCTGGACAGCACAGGGAGGCACAGAAAATGAGCCCGGCACTCGGCAAGCACTGCCTGAGAAGCTGACCCTTCCATCATCTCATTGTGCTGTGGAGGAAATAACTGGGCTTTGGGACCTAGTATCAAGGACGGGTCTCGGAAATACTCCAGGCCTCCAAATGGAGACCCTGGAGGTCTACACGGGGGTGGGGGACAGCGTGAGCCCAGCTCACACTGCACCTTACAAAGACTGAGCCCCAGTCTCAACTCACTCACGCCTGAGTGGGACCAATAACCGCCACACTCGGGGTGTGTGGGATGAAATGCTGAAGGAATAAAAGCACACGAAGAGCCTCTATGCTTCTCCATACAGTCCAGCACAAAAATAAAAACAAAGAAGAAATGAAGAGACAAGATAAGGCAAGACCAAAAAATACAGAAAAGAACAGAAAAGAAAAAAAAAGAAAAAAGAAAAGAAAAAGGAAGAAAAGAAAAGAAAAGAAAGGAAAAGAAAAGAAAAAAGAAGAAAAGAAAAGAAAAGAAAAGAAAAAAATGGAAAGGAAAGGAAAGGCAAGGAAACGAAAGGAAAGGAAAGGAAAAGAAAGGAAAGGAAAGGAAAGGAAAGGAAAGGAAAGGGGAGGATAGGAAAGGCAAGGCAAGGCAAGGCAAGACAAAGCAAGGAAAGGCAAGGCAAGGCAAGGCAAGGAAAGGAAGGGAAAGGCAAGGCAAGGCAAGGCAAAGCAAGGCAAGGAAATGAAAGGAATGCCTGGGTGGCTCAGTCGGGGAAGCATCCCACTTTGGTTCATGTCATGATCTGACACTTTATGGTTTGAGTCCCGCGTCAGGCTCTGTGGTGATAGTCAAGAGCCTGGACCATGCTTTGGATTCTGTGTCTCCCACTTTGTCTCCCCCTCCCCTGCTCAAGTTTTGTCTCTACCTCTCTCTCCCTCTCAAAAGTAAATTATATTAACAAAAAAAATTCTTTTAATAAGAAAAGGAAAGAAACAAACAAGCAAACAAAAAAAGAGACACACCTGGATAGCTCAGTCTACTCGTTTAAGTGACCAACACTTGGTTTCGGCTCACGTTTGTGAGTTTGAGCCCTGGGTTGGGTTCTCTACTGACAGAAAAGAGCATCTGCTCAAGAGTGTCTCTCTCTCCCCCATCCTCTACCTCCACCCCTGCTCTCACTTTCTTTCTCCCTCAAAATAAATAGATAAACATTTAAAAAAAAAAAAAAAGTTTTACATCATATCGACCCAAAGAAGAAAGAAGAGAAACAGACCAAGAGGAGACACATAGACTGGAGTTACTGCATGCAAAAGTCAACTGTCCAAAAACCATTCTTGACAAATGGGAACTTTTCAGAGACTCAAAACAGATTCTCAAACTGCAAATTATCGGAGCTAAAATTACGATCTCCAGGTGCCTGAGTGGCTTAGTTGGTTAAGCATCTGACTTTAACTCAGGTCATGATCTCATGATTCGGGAGTTTGAGCCCCGCGTTGGGCTCTGTGCTGACAGTGCAGAGCCTAGAGCCTGCTTCGGCATCTATGTCTCCCTCTCTCTCTGTTCTTCCCTTGCTCCCACTCTATCTAGCTCTCCAACATAATTAAAAGACTAAAAAATCTTGTTAATGGCATTAAGAACTCAGTCCGTGGGCTTCACATCAGACTAGACACAGGTGAATAGCCTCAGTGAACTGAAAGATAGGTAGGTAAAAATATATCTAGACCATACACAGAGAAAACGTCAAGAAAATACACAAGCCCAAAAGACACAGAAGATATGGTACAAAGGTCCAATAGGAGCCCACAAAGTAGAGGAAACACAGAATGGGTAGTACCATTTCACTAAAAAGATAAGAATCAAAACTGATAAAAGAACCAAGAGAGTGACTCCACAAGGAACACCTCAGGCAAAAAGATGTTAACAGTCTTGAGAGGACAAAGAGACCGCCTTCCATGGGACAACAACAACACTACCAGCTGACTCTTCAAGAAAAGCAAATGAAGCCAGATGATGGATTGGCATGTATGAAAGGTGAACTAAAATAGCCACCAACCTGGAAGTCTTTACCTAACAGAAACATTCTTCACAGTGAAGGCAAAGTAAAGATGTTTTTCAGGCAAAACAGAAGCAAAAACAAAAATAAAAACTGAACAACAAACAAAAACAACACACACACACATACACACACACACACGCACACACAAAAACCATGACTACACATCAACTACAGACACAAACTAAAATCAATATTAAAGCAGCTTGTTGCAGAAAAGAAATGTAGTCTCTGAAAGAAATATGAAAAAACAAGGCTTGCAGAACAACATCACAACAGAAAGGGTAACTATGAGAACAAAACTTAACAAGCATTAAGTGCACGAAACAATGACAACAATGCCAAATCCATCTAAAACGTAAAAATATCACCCAACAAAAGGTGAAGAGGAGTTCAGTGTGGTTCAAGTGTCAAAGAAAAGAGCAGGGGCGCCTGGGTAGCTCAGTCAGTTGAGTGTCCGACTTTGGCTCAGGTCAAAATCTCACGGTGTGTGAGTTGGAGACCCGTGTCAGACTCTGTGCTGATGACTCAGAGCCTGGAACCCGCTTCACATTCTGTGTCTTCCTTTCTGCTCTGCCCCTCACCCGATTGTATTATGTCTCTCTCAAAAAACAAATAAATCTTAAAAAAAAAGAAAAGATAAAAGGAGAGAGCAGTGTCAGGGAAGCAGTACAAGTCCTGAATCAGGCAGGGGTCAGTTTAAAATGCACCTGAAATAGATATACATTCCAGAAATAGAAATAGATACATTCTATTTCTGAAATAGATAGAAATAGATACACTCCAATTAACCTAACAGATCAGTGTACAATTAAAAACTCCTTCCTGCTTCTAAACGAAGGCTAGAGACCAAAGGAAGACAGAACAGCTGGGACAAAGAAGAAACTAATAATACGGTACGTGTAAACTAACATATCAGTCATTACGTGTGCACAAATACTGCAAGCAAAAGGTTGACTCTCAAATGCGTTAGAAGGAAACTTACCATACCCTGGTCACAAAGGTATACCTTAAAACCTAAGATCACAGACAGGTGGAAGTAAAAGATCCCCAGACAAACTCTACCGAACAGAAAACTGATGTGGCCACCAGGACCACCCAATAAAGTAACCTCTACAGCAAAAAGCTCTACTAGAGACAAAGAGGAACATTTCGCGATGGAAGTTCCATCTACCAAGAGAACAAAACTTCTAAACTTGCATAGACCTAATAACACCATCTCAAAATACAGAAAAATTGACAAACATAGAAAAGGAAAAAGAGCCACATCCATAAGCACGATGGGAGACTTGACGATACATCTCTCAGTATCTGACAGAACTGACGACAACAGAAAACTCAAGGCAGTGTGACGGGGCTGTCCAATATGGGGTCACATGCTTTATTGCAAGTACTTGAACCGCGGCTCCTCAAAGTGCGACGTGTGCAAAGTATAAAATGCACACCACGTTTTAAAGACAACGTGAAAAAAGAGAATTCAAAATCATATATAATTTTTTCTCACGCCGGCTATACACTGAAATGATATTTTGGATATGCCTGTTAGTTATATTATTAAACTCATTCTCGCCTATTCCTTACTTGGTTTCAAGTGGTTACTAAAATCTGAATTCTGTCATTAACAAACTTCATCTAACCTATAAATAGAGACTACTGCATTGCCCCAATACACATTATTTTCACGTGCCCAAGGAACAGTTCATGAAAACGAATATATGCCAGGCCATTAGGAAAGTCAGCTCATCACAAAGGACTGAAATACGGCAGGGCATATTGACGGATACCATTAGATTCACAGTTCATTTCCCGCAACAATTCATCACGCCCAAAGTGATGGGAGAAAGACAGGGAGACTTCCGGTGATGACCAGTCATGGGCGGCTGAGAGAGCACTGTCACCCCTGCCACCACAGGAGGACAGGGAGAAGCAGGCTGTCGATGAACCAGGAAGCTGACTCTCCCCTGACTCAGAATCTGCAGATGCCTTGATCTTGAGAACTTCCCAGTCTCCTCAACTGTAGGAAAGAAGTTTCTGTTTCTTATTAGGCAGCCAGTCTATGGTATTTTGTTACAACCACCCCAAAACACTGAGACAGATACCTTCATGGAATTAAGCTAGAAATCCGCACAAAGAGAACGAGAAAATCCCCCGAAACATCAAGATGTGTTATGCTCCTAAACACTGTGATGAATTAAGAAAAAGATGCCACAATGAAAGTTAGGAAATAGTTTCACATAAAAGATAATAAACATTTGGCTTATCAAAACTTGTGAGATCAGGAAAGGTGTGCTTAAAGGGAGACTCATAGCTTTAGAATACATATATCATAGGATAGCTCAGTTGCTTGGTGACCAACTCTTGATTTTGGCTCAGGGTATGATCCCACGGCCACAAGATCGATCCCCAGCCTGGCTCCACACGGAGTGAGGAGCCTGCTCGAGACTCTCTCTCTTTCTCTCTCTCTGTCTGTCTCTCTCTCTCTCTCCCTCTGACCCTCTGCCCTGCTCATGCTCTCCTTCTGAAATGAATCAACACACTAATAAGCAAGTAAATACAATACACATACTGGAAAGGAACAAAGGCTAAAAATCAAATGAAGGATTTAGTTCAAGAACTACCAGATGGGACAGCAAACAATCACCAAGTAGATGGAAAACAAAAGGGCAGAAATCAGTGCTGCAGGAAACAAATAGTAAATCACAGAAATCAAAAAAGCCCAAGTTGGTTCTATGAAAAAGAAACAAAGCACAAAGTACCAATATCAAGAAGTTCTAAAGCAAATATCACACCAGATGCTGCAGATAGGGGGGTTTTAGAAACCAGTTGAAACTTATTCCTTGGAAAGTCTGGGAGGTCTGAGCAAACTCCTAGAAAACAAAATGCCTTATCTAAATAGACACAAGAAGATATGGGAAATCAGAAAATTCCTATTTCCACTTAAGAAAGGAATCTGCAATGAAAACCCTTCTCACAAGGAAAACCCTACACCAGCTGTTGGCCTAGCACTTCTTCCCAAAAGAAAAGAACACATACAAAAACTCTTCTGGGAAAGCACAAGGAGTGCTTCTTCCTACGTTGTTTTAGGAGGCCAGCACGACCTTAAACCCAAACCCCAGCAAGGACGGCACAAGAGGGTGCAAGGGAACACCCACCTCTCTCTTGAATACACATGCAAGAATGTAAAGCACACTATTTACAAATGGAATCCAGTGCAAAGAGAATGCATAGATATCAGGTTTGGATTAATCTAGAAGGGCAAAAGTTGTTTTCAGTTAAACCACATTACACAAATCACTTGTCCCCAAAGATGCACAAAACACATTTCAGAAAATTTAGTATTATTCTTTCTTTGATGATTGTTAAAAAATCAGAGCAAACTAAAAACAGAGGAGAATTTTCATGTTTTGATACAACTATCTACCAGTAATGCCACGGTAAGTGTCACATGTAGTGGTAAAATACTGAACTCTTTGGGACACCTGCGTGGCTTCTAGTCGGTGAAGCGTCTGACTCTTGATTTCAGCTCAGGCCATGATCTCACGGTTCATGAGTTCAAGCCTGGCATCAGACTCTGCTGACAGTGCGGAGTCTGCTTGGGATCCACTTGCTTTCCCCCCTCCCACTCCCCTTCCCATGCATGCTCTCTAAATCAATAAAGAAAGAAACAAACTTTAAAAAATATTAAGTATACAAAAAATTATGAAACCCTTCTCTCTCGTATCTGGGAGGAGACAAGGGCACCTACTCTCACCACTTCCCTTCAACACAGTACTGGAGGCCCTAGCCAATCCAAGGCAAGAAACATACAAATGGTTATACTATTGGATAGAAACCAAAGAAACTTACCACAAGGCAACACAGAGAACGTAAGGCAGACGTACACAAGAATGTGAAAAGCTGTGCCATTCACAGATGTATTCCACACACATAGAAAGAACTCATTCTAATCAACAAAAACCAAAACACACAACCTAATCACAAAGTGGCTTCCAAAAGGCAATTATTTCTCAAAAGAAACATGTAAGTGGCCAAGACACACACAGGGGCGGGTCCCACGAACACACCATACCTCCCAGCACCTGAGCCCCAGCAACCAGCTAACACACGAGAAGAGGCAATACCAGGCATCGGCCAGCCCTGAGCTCCCGCACGCTGTTGCTCGTGGGGAACAGACACGTGCCACCACTCACGCCCTGCTCCTCCAAGGCAACCCAATACAATGCATGTGGATCTGCAGGCAGCCTCTGCACAAACCGGAGCAGCCACAGCAGAAACAATAAACCGTGCTGTGCTCACACACTGGGCCTTCGACAGCAGGGGAGGACCAGCACAGCCACACAAGGAAAGCAGGTGCATTGCGCACACACAGCGCTCAAGGGTTGGCTCAACATGAAGCGAAGAACAGGCCAAAGCAATCGCTGGTGAAAGTCAAGACCGTGGTTACCTTTGGGGGACGTTCGGTGGGAGTCAGTAGGAGGTAGGAAGCACGGTAAGGTTCCATTTCTTCATCCAGGTGGTGGTTCCAAGAATGTGTTCGCTGAGTGAAAAATATGGAAGATCAGCTGAAAGTAGTGGCCTAGGATGTTCCAAACGTCCACCGCGTGCCACACAACTAGGCCGCTCTATGCGGGCAGCTAACCCCCAAGAGAAGCAAGGAAGCCCTACCCATCTGAGTGCAGAGTCAGGAAAGGGCATCCAGAAGCCAGAGGAGCTACCGCCACACCCTACTCGCCTCAAGCTGTTCATCTGGGGGAGTCCACATCGCCTTCCTAAACATCATTGGCCACAAGACACTGAATGCAGAAGCAGCTGGAACAATAAAGATCTTGCACTAAGCAAATGCCACGCTTCTACACAGTGTTGTCCTGAAAATGTACGTATGTTTTGCACGAAAGGTATGAGTACGTTAATCTGTCCTAATTTATTGTCTTTAAGTGAGTTCATCACATCTGAGATGCTGGGATTTGGTTTGGTTTCCTTAATGTTTGTTTTTGAGAGAGAGACGCAGGGCACGTGAAGGGGAGGGGCAGAGGGAGAGGGACACAGAGAATCTGAGAGAAGTCCAGGCTGGCAGCTGGCAGCACAGAGCCCCACATGGGGCTCTAAACCATCAACTGTGAGATCACCACCTGAGCCAGAGTCGGACCCTTAACACAGAGAGCCACCCAGGTGCCCGCTTCAATTCTCGGTTTAATCTCACCACAGTAGAGATCCAGAGACACAACCCCCACACTCGAAGGCTCTCTGGGGCCCTCAATAATCCCCTGATGTCCAAGTGTCCCGACACCACCGAGTCTGAGAAACACTGACCAGGGAACAAAGGACACTGTCCCCTTCTTCTCGTCAACTTCCCAATTTCTATAGGGTTTCCCCAGCTCACCAGACTCTCTAGGGCCTGGCCCACAGGACGCAAGGGCCTAAGGCGGCCTCTGTTCGTGGCAGCCGCCTCGGGGGACAGAACGTGTGCAGCCTGTGTGGGGTCAGGGGACGGACAAGGCGGGAAGGTCTCCGACAGCCTCTGCGAGGGCGGGCGGCACACTCCTTACAGGACAGCCGCGGCTGAGGCGGGCACCCGGAGAACCTCCCAGAAGCCACTACCTGCAGTGAGAAGGGCCCTTACTGCCTGCCGAGCGGTTAAGCCAGCACTGCCACGGGAGGCACCCCCCCACACCATCCCGCCGCCACAGAGCGGCCACCACGACTGACTCACGGGAGCCTGCGGGCGTCCACACGGACAGGCCGGCCTTCCTCCCGAGGGTGGCCAAATGCTGTCCCACAAGTGAGCAGAACCAGGGCGCCTCGAGCCACCCGGCCTCTCACGGCTGGCACTGTGGCCTCTGCGGAGTCCGAGCGGCACTGGGTCCACCAGAACTCACCTGCCTCGATCGGGACGGTCTTCGGAGTAACAGGGGCCCCAGGGCGACATCTTCGTAGGTGGAAGACTTCTAGCAAGGGAGAACCCGGATGCTCAGAAGGGCACCTCCCTCGCCCTCCACAGCGCATGCGGGCTCCTATGGCCCTCAAGAGCCCGCCGGCCTCCCGCCCACCTCTCCGCCTGGCAAATGCGCTGTGGCACCAGCACCAACGGAAACTACTGCGTCAGGGAGGAAACACTACCCGGTGGGACGCTGCACCGGCAGAGACTCTTCATCACGCACCCGCCGGGACGCACTCGGGTACAACGTCAGAGGCGAACCCGATCTCAGCTGCGGACCTTGGGCGAGGGACACACATCAGCACAGGTTTGGGGCTGTGACAAAGGCATCGCCCTGGCGGGGGTTGCGGATACCTGCTCAGGGGAGAGGCTGTGCCTCAGTAAGAGCAGGAGTGTGTGTGAAATCTCTGGAGGATCCTCTCACGTTTGCGAAAACTGCTCTAGAAAACTAGCCAAGAAGCCAAAACCACCCCCAAAAATATGCATGGGCGGGTCTCCGTGCAATCATAACCCAAGTCTGTGCTCTTTCCAAGCCCCTCCCCCACCCCGCTCCTCAGCCACCGACAGGGGCTCGGGAGCCTGTAAGAGCCCCGATGCCGCTGATGGGCCACGTTTGGGCCAGCTTCGGGACACCCTGGGCTACATTGGAGCCTCGCTGCTCCTGATTGTCCATGTTTCCCAAAGCGCGAGACCCCCCACCCCTTGTCGCTTTTGGAGGATACACTGTGTCCCAGCAAAGCAGCAGTGCTGACTGCCCACCCACAGGCACACTCTGATCCGTGTCAGGTGGCATCTCAGTGTGGCTCTGATTTGTAGTCCCCTGATGAGGAGTGACTTTGAGCATCTTTTCTTTTTTCTTGTATTCAATATAATTTATTGTCAAATTGGTTTCCATTCAACACCCAGTGCTCATCCCCACAGGTGCCCTCCTCGATGGCCATCACCCACTTTCCCCTCTCCCCCACCTCCCATCAACCCTCAGTTTGTTCTCAGTATTTCAGAGCCCCTTAGGGTATGCCTCCTTCCCTCTCTGCAACTTGTTTCCCCCTTTCCCCTCCCCTCTGTGAAGTTTCTCAGGATCCACATATGAATGAAAACATATGGTATCTGTCTTTCTCTGCCTGACTTATTTCACTTGGCAGAACACCCTGCAGTTCCTTCCACGTTGCTACAAATGGCCAGATTTCATCTTTTCTCATTGCAAGTAGTATTCCATTATATATAGAAACCTCATCTTCTTGATCCATTTGTCCATTGACGGGCATTTAGGCTCTTTCCATCATGTGGCTATTGTTGCAAATGCTGCTATAAACACTGGGGTACGAGTCCCCTGTGCATCAGCACTCCTGAATCCCCTGAATTCTAGCAGTGCTATTGCTGCGTCATAGGGTGGATCTTTTTTTAATGTGGTGAGGAACCTCCACACTGTTTCCAGAGTGGCTGCACCAGTTTTTCTTCCCACCAACAATGCCAGAGGGTTCCTGTTTCTCCCCATCCACTTCAGCATCTATAGTGTCCTGATTTGTTCGTTTCCGCCACTCTGACCACCGTGTGGTTTTGATTTGTATTTCTCTGATCATGAGTGATGTTGAGTATCTTGTCATGTCTCTTGGCCATCTGGATGTCTTCTTCAGAAAAGTACCTATTCATGTCTTGTGCCCATTTCATCACCCGATTATTTGTTTTCAGGTGTGGAGTTTGGTGAGCTCTTTATAGGTGTTTGGATACTAGCCCTGTGTCTGATACGTCATTTGCAAATATCTTTTCCCATTTCATCTGTTGTCTTTTTGTTTTGTTGCTTGTTTCCTTTGCAGTGCAGAAGGTTTTTATCTTGATGAGGTCCCTACAGCTCATTTTTGCTTTTAATTCCCTTGCCGTTGGAGACGTGTCATGTAAGAAATTGCCACAGCTGAGGTCGGAGAGGTTTTCTCCTGCTTTCTCTTCTCAGCTTTTGATGGTTTCCTGTCTCACATTCAGGTCCTTTATCCATTTTGAGTTTACTTTTGTGTACACTGTAAGAAAGTGGTCTAGTTTCATTCTTCTGCATGTTGCTGTCCAGTTCTCCCAGCACCACTGGTTAAAGAGTCTGTGTTTTTTTTCCATTGGATACTCTTTCGTGCTTTGTGGAGGATTAGTGGGCCATACATTTGTGGGTCTGAATCTGGGTTCTCTATTCTGTTCCATTGGCCTATGTGTCTGTTTGTGTGCCCATACCATACTGTCTTGATGATTACAGGTTTGTAGCAGAGGCTAAAATCTGGGACTCTGATGCCTCCTGCTTTCGTTTCCTTCTTCAATATTACTTTGAATATTTGGGGTCTTTTGTGGTTCCATACACGTTAGCATTATTTGTTCTAGCTTTGGAAAGAATGGTGGCACGATTTTGATGGGGATTGCATTGAATGTGTAGATTGCTTTGGATGGTATTGACATTTTTACAATATTCATTCTTCGAATCCAGGAACATGGAATGTTTTCCCATTTCTTTGTGTCTTCTTCAATTTCCTTCATAACCCTTGTATCGTTTTCAGCACACAGAACTTTTATATCTTTGGATTGGTTCATTAGTATGTTGAGGTTATTGATAGGTATTTTATGGTCCTGGTGCAACTGTGAACATGATCAGTTTCTTTAGTTCTCTTTCTGTTTTGTTTTATTGGTATATTAAAATGCGATGGGTTTCTGTACATTGATATTGTGTTCTGCGACTTTGCTGAATTGATGTATCAGTTCGAGAAGACTTTTTGTGGATTCTGTCAGGTTTTCCAGGTAGAGTATCATGTGGTCTGTGCCGAGTGAACGTTTGACTTCATCTTTGCCATTTTGATGACATGTATTTCATTTTGTTGTCTGATTGCTGCTTCTAGGAATTGCAAAGCTATGTTCAACAACAGTGGTGAGAATGGACATCCCTGTCATGTTCCTGATCACAGGGGGAAAGTTTTCAGTTTATCCCCAGGAGAATTATATTAGCTGCGGACTTGTATCATACATCGCTTCTATGATGTTTACATATGTTCCTTCTATTCTGACTTTCTTGAGGGTTTTTATTAAGAAAGGATGCTGTGTTTTGTCAAATGCTTTTTCTGCCGGTATTGACAGGATCATGTGGTTCTTACCTGTGATTTTCTTAATGTGATGTATCGTATTGATTGATTTCCAAATATTGAACCAGCCCTATAGCCCAGATAGGAATCCTACTTGATCATGGTGAAAAATTCTTTTAATATGCTGTGCGTTTGTTTTGCCAGTATCTTGTTGAAAATTTTTGTAGTCTTATTCATTAGGCATATTATCCTATAGTCGTTTTGTTTTTGTTTTGTTTTTTTTTTTTGCTGGGTCTCTGTCTGGTTTGGCAATCAAAGTAAAGCTGGCTTTGTAGAATGTGTCTGGAAGTTTTCCTTCCATTTCTATTCTGTGGAACAGCCTGAGATGGATAGATATTAACTGCTTTAGATGTCTGATGGAATTCCCCAAGGAAGCATGTGGTCCAGAAAATGAGATAAATCTTAGGATGCAATGACTAGGACAACTCCCAGACAAGCTGATGGTCTCAGGAATAAGATATGGATAGATATGAAACACATATGGGTACGGCAAAGGGAAGCCTCCGTCCTCTACCGTGGGAACCCAAAGGCAAGATGCCTGTGTTATTACCTTAGAAATGAGGGAAAGCTTCTGGAGTTCACTGTTTTCCCTTGCCATCCTATCAGTGGATAGTGAAGACAGTCATTCCAAGGTAACAGGCTTGTGCTGTAAGCTAAGCTCAGATGTTTGGAACAGGGCTTGGATGCAGTAGTTCATGAATGGTCTCTTTCTGTGCTAAGCAGGTCCTCGACAATATTGCCCATGGTGAACCAACTGTTCTTCAGAGTGAAAGCATCTTTAATGGCCAGGGAGGGAAACAAGTTGGCTAGCCATCATTTCTTCTACCAGCCACCCAAACACCAAGTACTCTCAGGAAGGCAATCCTTCCTTTGGGATCTCAGAAACTGATTGCTCTTGGTTAGCACAGACCAGATTCAGAGTTAGGAGAGGCTGGCCCTCACTATGCAGGGGACAGACTCAGTGCATTACATGAGACTCACGACATGGTTATTGGGTCACGGCCTGGGAGGGGTGCTGAGCGTTCTCGACCCAGGGCGCTTGGACTCCAGATATACTTGGGAGAGAGAGAGTGTCAGCTCCCAGGGCTCAGCCCTCCCTAGAAGCTGGGGGATTGTGCTTCTCCCTCACGTGGGGCGGTGTGTCGTGTAACGAGCATGCCTGGAAGATGCTCTCCTGTGGGTCACCCAGATCGACAGGCTCTCAGGATGGCCCCTTGAGCAACCTCAGCAGCATTAGCAGTAGCCAGGACTCGCTGCACAATGCCCCCCAAAAGAAGGTCATCAGTCTTCAGTGTGCTGCTTGCTAGGCAAGAAACAAAAGGTCCACCCGGCCACGCTAGTGACAAGACCGCCTGAACAGGTTGGTGTCCCTTGCGTGGCTCTCGCATGCGGGAGGTCTTACTGGCATCGTTCCTCTAGATCCGCAGTCACTCGACCTGCAGACCCCTCCCCCTTTCGGGAGACCTCACGTGGCTGTTGACACCCCCCGCCTCCCATTTCATCACTCTGCTTCCCCACAGCCGCTGAATTGGAGGTTGAAAACCCTCCCAGGGTGCCCTGGGACTCAGCAAATTGGGCGGACAAGCTGATAACCACAATAAACTTTAAAAAATAAGCATTGTGTTATTTGTCATGTGGCTGAGCAGTTCTCAGCGTACCTGGTTTTGAAGCAGTGGTTGTTTGTTCAATGTTCTATATAGCTGCAAATAGGTTATATCTCCTCCACAGTGAACCTGAGGCCCGTATTCAACTATGGTCCCTAGAGGACGTAGAGCATGTATGAAATCTGGAAAGGACCCCCGAGGATTCCCAGTCCACCTTGAGAAGTTGTGCAGGGAGGGCGTGACCCCAGAGCACTTGACTCTGAGCCTGGCTCCTGCACAGATGAGTTTGGGGCTCTGGGGAAGCTACGTAGTAGCATTCCTGTGCTTCTTTTTAATCACTTGTAAATGGGAACAGTGGGAGCACTGCAGTCTCGTGGCTTTTAAGAGTGTCTGCATCTAAATATCCACGAGATACTATGATCACAGAAGCTCCATCTCATTATGTGTAACTGCAGCCCCTGTGAGGACATGGTCAGCAGCATTCAGAAACTGTCATTCATCTGGTGGTCTCTCTGGCGTACTCACTAGGTTGCCCTCCTTTTTCCTTCCCCTGTAGTTTTTGAGTTTCTCTTAAATAAATAGACTCTGACCTTTGCCATCTATTCAGTACCTCTTATTTTTAACTGGTCTTGATTCTGAGAACGAGTAACAGCAGTGGGTTTTGTTTCTTACCAAGCAGCTCAGGCGCTGTGATGCCCGGGATGGGATCCAGAGGAGTGGTGCGGGCATATCTCTCTGGGACTTTCCACTGCAGAGCAGGTCGCATGTGGGTTGAGCGTGTCCCAGAGCTGAGTTAAATGGATGAAGGAGGCAGGCTGAGACCACATCCCAGTGGTCCGACAACTGAAAAATAAAAGTGAGCCCTCTTCAACAGAAGAGGTGGTTTGCAGTTTAGCGGGGTGAAGCAGGAGGCGGGCCAAGGGGGGACATTGGAGATGGGACAACGGGATGGGGCCTTGAGCCGGGGAAGAACTCAGTGGGCTCTGCGATACTGGACAGCAGGCAACGCATGTGGCCACTCTTCAGTGCCCCGAGTGCCTGCGAGGTCTGGAGTGGGGTGCCTCACGTCCACACTGGGCCCACAGGGCACCTTCCCGCTAGAGGCCGTTTCCCCTTCAGCCCCCGGACTTGTCCGTTAGTTTCTTTCTGTCTGCCTCAATGTAGTCTCCTTCTCAGAACTCATAATAAGGATCATGACCGGCACGCTGTCAGTTGTAGTTCAGGTGAAATGCCGTTATTTCTGTTACTGCTCACAATTCCGTAGGAACCCTCAGGCTTTTGGTTCCCTGGGAATGGAAATTTGTAGAAACTGTTTAACAGTGGTCTGATTTGAATGTCCCTATGTTTGAAGTGTATAAAAGTGTTTTACACTAACTTGGATAGTTGCCACCTGACTGTATGCAATTTGATACTGAAAGTAGACCTTTTGCTCCTGGAACCATGCTGGGAAAATTCTGTCCCTTAGATGTTGCTGATGTGTTTTCGTTCACATCCTTATACTTTCTGTAATGAAAACACTAAGATTCGTGGTAGTGCCTTCTGGTTCTCCCACCCCACCGCTCCCCGAAATGTGTATTTTTGTAAGTTCAGAGGTAACAAAAAGTGTGGGTTGGCTGCTTTCTGCGTGGAGCCTGCTTTGCGTCGTCTTCCTCCTTTCTCTCTGCCCCTTTCTCCTCATACACACTTGTTCTCTCTCTCTGTCTCTCAAACTCTAAAAACAGGGGCGACTGGGTGGCTCAGTCAGTGAGGCATGTGAGTCTTGGTTTCGGCACAGGTCGTGTTCTCACACTTGGTGAATTTGAGCTTCACATTGGACACAGTGGTGACAGTGGGGAGTTTGCTTAGGATTCTTTCTCCTCCTACCTCTCTGACCCTGTTCTACTCTTGCTGTTTCTGTCTCTTTCAAAAATGAAAAAAAAAAACTATAAAAAATAAATAAACAAACCAATTAGCTATTGAGAAACCAATAGTTTCACAGAGATGAGGAGTTTGGTTTCTTTCATTTTTGGTGTTTGACACTGAGAGTCTTCAGAAATATTTTTGACATCATAACACGTGGACTGCAGCCTGGGAATAGAGCCTGTAAGTTGTATTTTTGGGGTAGCCTGATATCTCACTGCAATACAGGGCCCTGTGCTCTGGGGGAATGTTTCAGTTATTTATTTGAAAAGACACAAAACGTTGTATTCTCCTTCTACAAAACCAGGTCTGATTTACTCCCACACCACTACTTAAGACTGTCGTGGTTGCCATAAGAATGAACACATGCTCGTGAGGAGAACAGGGCAAGGGAAAGGGTGCTGTGGGACTGTCCCAGCGTGTGGCACAGTCTGCAGCTTAAAGACTATTTGGAAAGCGAAAAGGTAGTCTCTTCTATGGCAGGAAGATGATTTCACATAGACAGTGGAGCAGGCCCAGGCAGCCCAGGACTCTGCTGACTTGTGCCCGGTCAGGGTCCTGGCACAAGTGTGGCCCTGTCTCCCTTTACCCCCTGGGACTGCCTTCTGGGCAGGGGGCCCGATGGCTGTCAGGAATGTGGGTAAATACCTGTAAACAAAATTGCAGAGCGAGGTCATTTTAAAGGGCTGGTAACTTTAGTATACACTTTTGTTTTTTAATTTCCAATCAGTCTTGATTTCTGGAGGATGACAAAACTTTAGGAAGGCACCTTCTTGGAGAAAACAGTGTAGACCCAAGGACATTTGTGACTTAGCTGCTGGGTCAGCAGAGACTCTCCCTGCAGACTTCTGGGCCACTTCCTGTCTGTCCTCTATGCAGCCAAAGAAGATGCAGCTGGTCGTCGGTCCGTGACATGCTGACCTGCCCCAGCCCCTCGGCGACGGCGCCACGGGAGGCTCTTTGACTGGAATGTGAACAATGGTGGAGAATGGCCGACTTCGTATGTAACAAGGCTGTGGCGCGCTCAGACTTCAATGATCTATGATGACTCCTAACTTCTGCTTATCTGCTTGAATATTAGTGTGCTCTTTCACCTACTACAGCTAGGCATCGTGAGTGTCCTCAGTGCGTTGGCTCTATCAGAGCCTAGTCCTGGGGGCCTGGGCAGCTTGCCTGGAGTGACCCGCAGAACCTGGGAGCTGAGGCCGTGGCAAGCCTGGGCGGGGGGTGACCTGGGCCAGTCCTCCCCCCACCCCTACCCCACGCCCACCCTGGGCTCCCTGGCACCACAAATCTCAGACGAGCAATCAGGAAGCACTGGGCTCCCACCGCGCGGCAGGGTGCTGGGTGTGCACCCAGGAAGAAGGCGCGAGACCCTGGAAATAATGTAGTGCAACTCTAATAAAGGTCTTAGTGTTCTTATGGAAATCAACTTTTTACATTTGTTTGTGAACAAGTTTAAAGAGTGGACCTCATTCTCCATTTGTAGATTTTCCTTACGTTTTTTATGTTTGTTTATTATTGAGAGACAGAGAGACAGAGCTTGAGCATGGGAGGGGCAGAGACAGGAGAAGACACAGATTCCGAAGCAGCCCTCATGAGGCCACCTCAGGAGACTCTGGCACAAGATCCCTCATAGCTCAGGCGACTCTGGGATGGTTCCTTCCCTCCCCGCCACAGAGAGCTTATGGCCATTGGGTCAAGGGATGGACGCCCTGACCCGTGGCCTTGTGTGGAGGGCACAGTTGACAATCGCTGGGATTTCCTCTTCCGGTACTGTCTCTCCCGCCAGGGCCGATGGTTTACTAACTGTGAAGGATACATAGTTACTTTCTGTGGAGTAACACTTCCCTTCTCCTTTCTGTCAGGGCATAGTTAGGTCATTCTGTGTCTTCCTGTTGAGAACCTTTGCTGGTTGATCTTTAGTTTCCGCACTTCCTGGTCCTTAGTGTTAAGTGTGAGGTTTGGAACAACAAAGTGCTTCCCTGCGTTTTACATCTAAGATTCTGTTTTTTTCCCCACCAAAGCTGGGCAAGCCTTCGGCATCTGAGAGTTTCTGGAAACAGACCAATTCCCCACAGGTACAATAGGTTACACATGGTTTATTAAAACTTGATTTGGTGAATCCAATGATGCTTAAAAAAGAAATGTCAGTTGAGAAACAGACCAAGCACTGAGCAGATGTCCGAGGGATGTGGCCTCTCTGAGAACACGCGTTCGCCATCCTTGGCTGTGCTCCCCCATACTGAATGTTCCGGGGCTTGCAGGCCTTTCCACAGACCCGCCAGGTCCCACCGAATACCCTTGACTCTCCTACCGCTACACACTCCTCCTTGAGGCCACTGTACCCTCATCACTGCTGACCTTAAGGTCCTTTCTTGTGTGTCACGTCGAGTGTTCTGAATGTAATTGTGACTTCACACTGTCCTCCTCGCCTTTTGCTGGCCGAGTCCTGCCACCTCCCAGGTGGGTGCTCCGCGGTACCGGGAGGGGTCTGTCCCCATGGCCTCTGCAGAGGGGCAGCAGGCACATGCCCAAGAGGGATTGTTGCCTCCTTCCTGATGATGTGGCTTCACTTGATGGTGTTTCTCAACATCTCTGACGTTCTGCTTTCTCTTACCCCCCTGTCGCTTGAGTCCTCGGTGGGAAGAAGTGGCATGGATTCTGCTGATTCTCCTCCTTGTCTTCCTGCGGCACCTTTCGCCGTCCTGACTTGAGGCCAGCGCTGTGTCCACACCAACCGGTGCGTGGGCAGATTTCAGCGGGAGCAGGGAGGCTCCATCCTGCCCTGCTTCGGTGCTTGCTGGCCCTTGTGCCCTGTCCCTTCTCGGTGGATCTTACCTGACTCCTCTTTTAAGAACATTCATCCGTGTACTCCCCAGCCCCCTCCCTAGGGAGTCCAGGGTGGTCTCCAGGTCCTCCACGTAGCTGCACTTACAAAGCCTGCTTTTCCAAATAAAGTCACGTGCACAGGTTCCAGAGATTTGGACATAGATGGGACCACCTCCCCAGTCCACCCATTTCTGGAGAAGGCCTGCTCTGCCTAGTCCTACCCCGGAGGCATCAGGGTGGGGAGAACGGGCCCAACCCTCCCACGGGGAAGAGGACTCTCGGGTCACACGACAGGCCCTAGACTGTCCAGGCAGAAAGCAGAAAATGGAAAATGGTCAAGAGGACCTCTGGTGTGCATCAGGATTACTGCCGGTTGATCTTTTCACTCGAGTGTGCTGGGCCTCTCCTAGCCACGAGCGTGCGTGTGCCTGGTGGGGGTGAGTGTTCTCTGCTTTGGTAGAAGGCACTTTCAGGGACCCGTGAGACAGGAACCACTCTGGAAAGGCACTAGGACGTGCGTGGGAGACAGTGATGCAAGAGGAAACCATCCTGCCCACACGTGAGAGGAAGCAGCATCAGGCCTGGACGCCAGGATGACAGGCAGGCTGGGCTGTGCTGAGGGCCAGGTGCAGGGAGGCCTGTGTCCCACTGTGCTGCCTCCACGGCCTCCGTCCGCTGAGCCATGGGCATGGTGGCCGCCCACAGGGTTTCAGGGCACACACACCAGAGCACATCCAGCAGTTAGAGGGTAGGTCAGCCTCTCCTGTGCAACCGGTGGCTGCTGTCCCCCTTGCTTGGATTGTTTTCAGTGCGTCCGGCCAGCCATCCTTAGAGGAGGCGAACAGAACCTTTCTCCACTGGTGCTGAGGGGAGGCCCACAGCCTAGTCTCTGTGCTTCAGGGCCATGGCTCTGGTTTTCAGGCCAGGATGCTCTCGGAAGCTTAAGTTAAAGCTATTTGTAAACATTTTCAGGAGAATAAAATAATGTCCATTAATTTAAAATTTTTTAATTAGGGTATCCTGGGTGGCTCAGTTGGTTGAGCGTCTGACTCTTGACCTCGGCTCAGGTCACGATCTCATGGTTTGTGGGTTTGAGGCCCGCATCGAGCCCTGGGCTGACAGCACAGACCCTGCTTGGGATTCTCTCTCTCCATTCCCCCACTCACGCATGTGCTCTATCTCAAAATAAAGTTAACAAAAATAAAAAAATTTTTTCACTTGTAATTAAAGCAGTGAGTGAGGCATTGTCACATTGCAAAAACAGAGGGCTAACGTTGTCTTAGTCTCCAACATGTTATTTTCTTTTTTATTCATGTTAATTTTTAAACCCACGGGGCTGTGGGTGTGCATTTGGTGGCCCAGCTGCCCAGCCCCCCAAGCTTAGAGCTGTCACACTGTGGCCAGAGAACTTGTTGGGTAGCCTCTGAGACCGTTCTTCCAAGCGTCTGTGACCCCGGGCCCTGCTCTTTCATGTGGAATCTTAGGAAGGCCACACCATGTCCATTCCCCAGGAAGAGGGGTGCTGATGAGATTCACGGGAGACTGACCCTATTTTGTGCTATGAGTCACCACGTCCTTCTGTCTCCCTTTTCCCAAAGGTGATTTTCCTCTTGTTTCATTTGGGTTGTCTGTGTTTCTTACAATCCCCTGTGTGGGCTTCACTCCTCATTGACCACACCTTTCTGAATGATATAAGTGGAAAGGAGCAGAGATGGGGGCCAAGACCGTGAAAGTTTCTGGGCACCATGAGCACACCAAGGAAGAGACTATCTTAATGCTGGTGTGAAATTGGTCTTTTGAAAGGCAGAGACACAGACCAGGGGGACAGAGCTTTCCTGTGAACCCACACGGGCACGACTTGGTCTGTCTTGGGAGCTCATGTTCCCACAACACGCGACTCCGTGCTTCTATACGTGTGTTTGCATAGGTACGTGGGGGCTTAGAATCTCCCATCACAAACAGTTCCTGTATTGATGATTCTAGCATCTTGTCTTCAAGAGCAGAGATTTCATCAGGGGACTTGGTCACCTATGCTCTCTGCTAGTGGGCGTTCCTGCCACACACCATGTCTTGGAATACTTCTGACCTTAAACTCCCCTCCACGACTCTAATTTTCCTGCTCTGTCACTGCGCGTGGGATATACTGGGGAGCTGTTTTCTAAGTCCCATATTCTCATGAGAGGCCCCAAATAGGAGAGCCGAGGGATTGTCCCGTGGGAGAGCGGGCCCTGCACCTGACTCGGCATGGCCTTACACTGCCACTTCTCCCGGTGGTGTTTCCTAGTCAGGAAGTGTAGGTAAAAGGAACCTTGAAACTGTGCTCAGAGTTTTCTTTAGGCTTCACCGGCTTCCGATTGGACCTTCCCGTCCCTACTGTGAGGGACCATCCCTCTGATCTGTTTGGTCACCTGCGGTGCTCGACTTCCTTGGCCCCAATATCTTTCAGGAAAATGAAGCTGTTCTTGGCTGAGGCAGAGCCAGGAAATCATTCCCAAAAGAGGGTGAAGTCTGTCGTGTGGGTATTTTAGACACAAGTGTAGGTTCCTCCCTGACTTGCTGAGCCCACACCTTCCACAGAAGCCACGTGAGGATGTCGAGGCCCTGGGAGCCGACTCCCGAGCCGGTGAAGTCACCATTGCTCTCATCGTCGTTTCTGTTCCCGTGGCTTTGAAACATGCTGGATGTTGGGAGAACCCCTGGGACAGTTGTGGGCACCCTGTGGCCGTTCCAGGTGTTGGAGCCGGTTCTACCCCCATCACCATTCCCAAGGACACTGGGCAGTGGCCAGGGCCGGTTTGCTTTTTCGGTATACTCTGGGATTGTCATCCAGATGTGTGGACGTGGTGACCCCTGGACAGCCCTGTGGAGTGGCCTTTGTACCATTTTGTGGTCCCCTGATTGTGACAGCTCTAAAGGCTTCTTGACCTGCCATATTTTGACCACAGCTTGGGATCTGCTTCACTATTCCCGGTGTTAATTGTAGAAAGGGGCTTTAGATGATAAATTCTGATAGTCTCTTAGGTCACCTTCGAGTATCTAAGAATATGTAAACCCAGTAGTACTTCAAGTAAAGAGATGCTGTCTAAACATTTTGCCTCACTGTCTTTGACTAGCGTCCTCAGAGTCTCTGGGATGTGGGATTGTTGACTTGCTTTCCACCTCTGCTATGAGCTGAGGCTTGGAAAGTGCTTCTCCTAATCCCGCTACCTGATGAAAGAGAACCTTTTCACCATATGAATATAGAAAATTCCAAGTTTCGTACACCTACTGTTGGATTTGGGATGACTCACTGGCCCGGAGCACATTAGTTTCTGTTTTCCCTGTAAACTTGACTCTGAGCCCTACTGACAAGATGCACCTGGCAGACTACGGGGAGACTGGCAAAGGCAGGGACTGGGGGTGTGGAGGAATGGGGCCTAGTGGTGTAGAGATCCCACCAGGTGACCTCACGTGTCACCTTACAAGGCACCGGCGCCCTCCCACAATTCCCAGTTCTTTCTCTTCCCTCCCTTCCCTTCCCTTCCCTTCCCTTCCCTTCCCTTCCCTTAACTTCCCTTCCCCTCCTTCCCTTCAAGCATACAGAAGTTGAGAGAGAATGAGTTTTAAGAACACCAGACCCTCAAGAAAAAGAGCTTGAAAGAGGAACAAAAGCCTCTCATGGTTATGGCAGGAAGTTTGGCACGTGGCAGGACTGGATGGACAAGGTCAGTGTTGGCAGCATGTGCCGTTTCACTTCGGGCACAGAGTTGGCGAAGTAGGGGCTCAGACTTCTTGCAGAAGAGCTTTGAGTCCATGCGCTGAAGGTGAGATCCTCCTCTGTTGACTGACCTTTCTCATGAGGTGTTCCTGCGTCTTAGAAGCTCTTTTAGGATTCTCATGTGTGCCGGGGTGTGGGCAATGTGGCAGAAGGCCTTACTGGGGGGTGGGGGGGGGCTCTGGGTGGAGGACGGAAGCCCAGAAGCATCTTGAGTGTGCGTGTTGGTGTCACTGCTGCCCCCAGTTCACCACGAGCCTAATCTGGGCCAGTGTGTAGACCAGAACCAGATCAGAGACTCTCCTTCACGGCGTAGGCGAGACTTCAGCCAGCTGGTGCCAGAACCAGACCTGAGGCTGTCCTTCAGTGTGCGGGCAAGGCTTCAGCCAGCAGGTGCTTTGCTGTCCTTCAGGCATTGACGACCTGGCCCTCTGTGTAGTCACTTCCTGTGAGTCCGGGAGAGAGCACTCACTGAGGACAGTGGGCGAGCCTCCTCTGCCATCCAGCTATAGGGCTCAGCATGGTTGACTGCACACATCAGCGTTTGGTGGCACTTTGAATCCTCTGTCCTGAGACACCCGGAGCTCTTCGGCTCTATTCCACGCCCCATGCAAGAGACTCAGGTGTAGCGGGGTGGTGTTACATGTTTCTCCAGCGAGGTACCTATATACATTCTGCAGACCTCCCTGTGGATGTGAATTTCCCAGTTTGAGCAGTGTCTCTTATTCGGACCCAAGAGATGTCTGCCTCTGTTGTGCATAGAAGGGAAGCCATCAGCTGATATGGAATTTCTGGTCTATAATTCTAACCTGTCCCTTGTAATTCCAGATGCTGCTCGGATAGGACTCAGTGTTGAGCCAAGTGCAGAACTGCACCACTGGGTCACAGTGAGCCACGCTGAACTGTGTTCACACAGAGCAGATATTTGGGGCGTCCTAGGGGCACCGCACACCAGGTCTGGAATTTGCCTACGCTGGGGTTGGACAAAGAGTGAGCTACAGGAAACAGACAGGGACGTTTCCTGTTGTGACTGTCATTCCTGGAGATATCTAGACATGCAGAGTGGGGAGTGGAATCATCTTTGGATTCTACAAAGTTGCCTGGTTGCCTTTTGCAGTACAGACAACCCGTCACCCCCGCGTGCTTGGGACAGTGAGAGAAACAGGTAGAGGCCTTTCCTTCCTGAAACAAAGCCTGTGCCCATGGGGTTGTAGGGATTTGAAACGGAGAGAAATTCATGGTCTGTCTGGGTCTCTAGCTTTGGGTTGGCAAAATGACACATTGGGGCAAACAATGAATCTATCAAGGAGAAGCTTGATGGCAGTAACAACAAAGCTGTCACTGCTGGCTTCTCTGCTTCTGTTGTCCTCTCAACACCTTGAGCTCTGGCCTTACTAGGCCCCGAAGCTTCCCTGAGGAGCCCTCCTTCCCGCCAGCCTGTCTGCTGCTGCCTTTCCCCCGTGTCTTCTGCCTGTGGTCCTTCACTCACCCTGGACATTACTGTATTTCCGTGGAGGCTCTCTGGGGCTGGGACCTGTCCTCCTTACCTCGTGCCTGGCCTGGCACCGTGCAGGCGCTCAGCGATATCTCATGAGTTACCAGCCGCTGCGGTGATGGTACCCAGACAGCTGACGGAAATGCCCAGGTGTCTACACCTGGTATAGTGGGGAGACTGCCCTTACAGATGAATTTGGTGGGGTGCTGCCATGGGCTCACAGCCCCTCTCTCCGTGCCTCCCTGCACCTGTAGGCAAGCTTGGCTTCCAGCTCTTCCAGATTGGACCAACTTGTCAGAAATCTAGGTGGCTCAGTCTATTATGTGTCTGACTCCCGGTTTCGGCTCAGGTCATGATCTCACGGTTCCTGGGTTTGAGCACTGCATCGGGCTGTCTCCTGTCAGTGCAGAGCCTCCTAGGGATTCTCTCTCTCTCAATATCTCTGCCCTCCCTGAAATGCTCTGTCTTTGTCTCACACACACAAAAAAATAAAGATGAAAAAATGAGACTCAAAAATACGTACCTCTGAAGTTCTTTGTAACCTGTCCTCTCTGAGTTGGAAAGAGCCCTGAGATCCCTGTGTTAAGATTTGAGGAGAATGTGATGGAGTCTTGGAGAGGAAAACTCTGCTCAGGCAGGCACGTGTTTGCATGAGTGTGGCCTGGGTAGGTGTGGCAGCCATCAGTCCCCAGTGTGCACTGCTGTCTGGTATCCTGCCCTTGTCTGCCGGTGAGCCAGTGAGGCGGACCTCATTCCTGCTCTCGCTCCTGGGCTCCTTCCTGGCCTTGGGCCAACCCCCTGCCTGGACCATGACACTAGGCTTCCAGACCACGCCCTCCCTGGTGCTGATGCCTAGTTATAGGCATGATTTTCTCAGTTGGATCAACCTGTTTTGATTAAAGAAAAAACTTGGAAAAATTGCCACTCTGCATCTCTGGCAGGACTCTTAGAAAAGCTCTCTTACAACTTCTTTCTGCTAAGTTTTGTGCTGGGGAGTCCCTTCCGCAGGCTGTCCTCCAGGGGAGCTTTGTCAGCACTTTTGAGTAGAAGCCTGGAGGCTGTGGGAGTCCAGGGTGCCTCAGGTCTCCAGGCAGGATGGAAATCATAGCAGAGCCGTGGAGGGGAGAGAGTGGCATGGCTCCGAAGTTTGGAAGAAACCTCGCCGCTCTCTCCCTTGAACTGTGCTGAGAAGGGCCTCCTGATTTCCTCTTCACCCCGGCCTCTCCTGACCCAGGTATCTTGTACGGCCCTGGAGAGACCAGGTGGAGGGGTGTGTATGTGCCGTGTCCCAGGCAGTAAGAGGGAAGGTTCAGATGCCCGCACTGGGTCACACGTCTGGGCCGTCCACACTGGGGACAGAGCCTGGTGCTGGGAGGCCAGGCAGGGCCGGGGGCTGCCTGGGAGCTCGGTAGTCCATATTTTCAGCTTTGGAGGATGTGGGACATCTGGCATTTACTGAATTTGGTGGGCAGATCTCAGAAACGGGCTTATATATAAATGCTCAGTGGGGGCTGTATTCCAGAAGCTTTGTTTACAAAGTGCTGTGGTGCCCGGTGTGGCATGGAGGCTATGGGTGGCCGACCCCGCCGATGCCAGAGTGGCGGGAAGCCTAGACTTTCCTGCGTGGCAGACCATGTATGTGGATAGAGCAGGTGTTGCAATTGCAGTTTCTGGGTAGAGTGGTGGAGTGCATGGTGTCACCAAGAGCGTGAGTCTGTCTCCGCCTCTCGCCGCAAATCTCTGGTCCTCATTCCTACGCCACACGGTAGGCAAGTGCCTTGCTTTACAGAGCTAGTGATTGTATCGCCATCTGTGGGTGCCAGGTGTCAGACTCGGCTGTGGATGGTCCCGGCCTCGTGGCCCTTTCCCCACGCCCCTCAGATCACAAGCCCCACCTGGTAGGGTCTTGGGTGGCTTCAGGGATCCCTCCTCCACCAGCTTGCACACAGAGCCTGTTCCCAGGAGGAGCCCTGGTGTGGACAAAGGTGGGGCCTGTTCCCCGAGGACCATGCCCGGGGGTGTGTGATACAGCTGCTATGCCCGGCAGCTGACACCTTTGCTCTGTGACCTGTTTCAATCAGCTGTCGGCCACGAGTATCAGTCGAAGCTCTCCAAGCACTCGTCCCAGGTCCAGTCCATCAGGGGCATTGGAGGCAAGTTTGGTGTCCAGGTGGGCAGAGTTGACCAGGTGAGTGAGGCGTCATGGGAACCAGAGTGCAGGTGATGGAGCCCCTCCCTCTAGAGCAGGGTATGCACTGGGCCTCTCGAGATAGCACCTTGACTCAGGCCTGAGGGGTGGCCGTCCAGGTGCAGAGCTTCCAGAAGCCCCCCGCCCCAGTCCCTGCTCGGCAGCTGCTTGGGAATTTTCCTTAAAGTCTCCATCCTGAGGTATCCTGAGCACAGTTGCCTCCAGTTGTAGCCCTTAACCCACGAAAAGAATGAGGGAGAGGCTCTCACATCTATCAGGCAGAGGAACAGGGAGGAAGAGTCAGTGTTCCCTTTTCAGGGATGGCCTGTGTTTCCTTCAGTGACTGAGTTTTCTCAGAAGGAGGCCTGTTTAGACATTTGTCATCAACATATCCACGGGGAGCTCACCGGCCTGGTTACTGACCAAACACATCCTGCAAGAGGCCCCTGGGCCTGGTTAGCCCTGACGGGCTGAACCTAGGCTAACAGCCGTCCATTTGCCCTGTTTAGTAAGGCCATGCAGTGTTACAGGATCAGTCCTTTCCACATTTTTCAAACCCAATTGTTTCCAGTGGGTTCAAAAGGCATCCTAAGGGAGAATCCTTGCGGACCAAAGAGGAACTCCCACGTTCCACCTAGAGAGAAAAGGAGAGAGAGAGAGAGAAGGTCCATTACCCCTAGAATCCATCCCGACTCCCCAGTAGCATCCCCCACACAGGATGTGTCAGGGGTTCCCGAGATGTGAAAGCGACCCGAGGTATCCCTTGAACGAAATCACTATGACTGCCAACCAGGTGGGGAAGGGCTCCTGAAGGAGGGATGCTAGCCTGCCCACCCCTACCGGCTTCCCCATTGCATTCTAGACAACAGATGGGTGCCTGACTTACAGACCTGCGTCTCCCTTGCTGAGAAGGCAGAGAAGGAACTGCCATTTTCAACCCATGGAAAATACTAGAAGAGTTTGACAAGGGGAAATGACCCAATTTTAAGTAGTAGTTAGTAGAGGACATTGAGGGAAAACAGAAGAGAAATCCATCATGATATAAGTGGCATTTCGACCCGCGTAGTCTTCACAGCGAACCTCCCTAGGAAATGGCGCCCTGTTGGGTTTTAATTCAGTCAGGTACTGGTTTCGGTCAGCTCTCAGTGGAGATCTGGCATGCAGAAGAGGCTAGCCCAGAGATATGGAGGGGGTCACATTCGACCAATGAGGAGGAATCCTCACACACGGGAGTCTTAAGATTGGCAGACATGGTAGTCACTTAGGTGGCTGTCCACTGCCCAAGACAGACAACTGTAGACACGGAAAGGAATAAAGAGAGGGCGTCAAGTTTCTGCATCTCACTGCCATTCTGCCCAAGGTCCTAACTTCCAACCAAAAGGCAGGCTTTCTCCTCCCCGTAGAGTCGCCACAGCCTAGAGGATTGCAGCCAGAGCAATCCCCACAAAAGTGTTCCCATAAGACCCTACTTCTCAAAAATCCCCTGAAATGAGAGTAAATGAGGAAAGAGAAAACATACTCACCAAATTGACACTGAAGCACAGAGTCAAGGTGAGAAGATTCGAAGCCCCACATTGGGACGCCAAAATGATGATGTTTGGGAATGATGGTGGACTGGTCCACAGCTGATGACCAACACAGAATTCTGGAAGACGTCTTTGGTGCAAAAAGGTGGTTTTCTTAATGCCTGGAGGAGCTGTGCTGGGGTCCTACAACTAACTCATCGTTATATTCCCTCAGGTTGGCAGGAGGTCAGGGATGGAATAAGTCTCTAAGGAATTGTGGAAGCAAGGTTTCCAGCACCTTCAGGGGCTAACTGTTACTAGGGAAACACTATTTATGACCCCTTAATAAAACATGAGTCATGAGATCCTTTAAATGTAGATCAGGGGCCATAAGCTTGGAGGATGATTGCCCGCATATGTCTCGGCGAAACTGAGACAAAGGAAGTGGACTTACAGGGTCCTGGAGGTTGGGGTAATGTTAAGCTACAGTTCTCTTTTGCCCCCAGCAAAGAGCCATCATCTAGGCAGCTGAGCTCTTAGAGGGAGGTCATTGTGCTGGTTTCAAGGAGTTGTCGATGGCCTATAGGCATTAAGGGAATTTAATTTTTCCTGTGCCTGAGTTTCCCACATTAGCACGGCAAGGGCTTAAGCCCCTTTCCTTTGTTCTTGAGTAGCAGTGGTGCCCAGGGGATATCCCTCAGACCCACCGTGGGGTGGCAAGGGGGGTTCTAACTTACGCTTTAGCCTCAGCCTGGCTCATGCTCCCTCGTCATGACTCTTACCATGCCAACTGCAGCCTTTTGAGCCCCGAGTGATAAGTGACAGGAGGTCAATGGATCCTTTGGTAAATCAGCCAATGATTGCTTTCAGGTAGCATGGGAGGAGAGTGGGAGCACGATTCCCCAGGGAAGCTTGGTGTCCTATGACTATGGAAAATCTGTGGGTTATAGAGAAATGGAACATATTTTAGCTACACCTAGGAGCCTGAATGTACCAAAAGAAACCCTACATCTGTCATCACACACTGTAGGGGGGTGGGAGCACTTGCCATCTTTGTAGCTTTTCCTGTCCGTAGGTAAAACATTGTTGATCTGGAGGGCAGAGTCCCCATACGAGCTGATGCCCAAGTGTGTAGGACTGGGTTCTGATTCTGTGTAGTTTTTTTTGAGTCGTTTCTTTGGCTTCACCTGCTGGCGAAACGACTGGGCATGCAATATCCCTGAGAGTCTCCGAAAGCAGGATGCTGAGGCAGTCTGTGGCGGGGGCAAAGAGCACAGTAATAGTCACTGCACAAACAAGAGACTTCAATGCCCCAGGTTTTGAGGAGCACAACACGTTTTCGTTGACATCAGAAATTAGTTGTCGGTGGGGGTTGAAAACAACCTTCACGTATGCTCACTGGGAGTTAATGGGCCCTATGTGCAATGAGAAAGAACGCAATCGTGTCATTGGCAGCAATGTGGATGGAACAGGAAGGGGGTAAGCTGAGAGAAATCAGTCAGTCACAGAAACACGCCACCCACACCTGCACAGAGGGAAAGTGCGGCCGGGACCGGTGGCTGGGGACTAGGGCTGGAGGCTGGGGGATGGGAGCGTGGGGCTGGAGAGTGGTAGCTAGGGGCTGCGGTGGAGAGTGTGGGCTGGAGTGCCTGGATACAAGGACAAAGGAGGGGCGGTAGGGACAGAGAGACCCCACACTACAACTATGCCACAGGCCAGGGCTGCCTGGGTCTGGACCTCTTCCCTCCCTCGGAGCCCTCATCCCCAGGGCCCCTGGCATTTCACGAGGCCCAGATAGGGCAGCGGACTGGGGCTGGTGATGTCCTCTGGGGGCGCTGGGGGCTGCGGGGTGGGTTTGCAACAGGTGGGGCAGACAGGAGGGAAAGGCCTGGTGGCTGGCTTCGCTCGCCCAAGGGCTAAGGAGGAGGCGATGAGAACCCAGCAGGGCTGGCCGGGAAGGCACGGCCGGCCGGATGCCCCACGCTCGCTTCCACCCTCTTGCCAGTGAGCAGCCCGACTGAGGGACCGGGGCTGGCACCTGAGGGCTGGAGGGTGGGGGCTGGGTGGGTGGATGCGAGAACCCAGGAGACCGCGGGCAGGTGGCCCGGCGGCCGGGGCAACGACACCCCAGACACCGACTCCGCCACAGGCCTGGGCTCCCTGGGTCCTGGACTTCTTCCCTCCATGGAGCCCTCATCCCCAGGCCCCTGGCGTTTCAAGACGCCCAGCTAGGGCAGCGGGCTGGGGCTGGTGATGTTCCCCGGGGGCGCTGGGCACTCCGCTGTGGGATTGCACCAGGTGGAGCAGTCGGGAGGGAAAGGCCGGGTGGCTGGATGCGCTGGCCCTAAGGCTGCGGACGAGGCCCTTAGATTCCGGCTGGGCGGGCCCAGAAGGCTCGACCGGCCCGATGCCCCACGCTCACTTCCACCCTCTTCCCACTGAGCAGCCCATCGTGGTGTGGTGCGGTGCGGTGTGGTGCGGGGCTGCGAGGGGCGATGCGATGCGATGCGGGATGGAAGAGGTGGCGGGCGTGGGGCCAAGCCGGCAGCATCCTGCAAGAGTCCCGGCAGTGGAGAACGACGGGGCTTGGGCCACAGCGCGTTGCCAGGGTCCTCTTGCGCCCCCTCCGCCTCCCTCCCGGGACCCGCGGCGGAGGGCAGAGGCAGGCAGGCAGGCAGGCAGGCAGGCTGGCAGGCAGGATGCCAGGTGCATGGGGAAGCGCGGCAACTGCTGGGCTTGTGTGGCATGGAGCAGGCTCTTGAGGCACCCAGCGCCAGCCACTGGCGACTATGGCCATACCAGCATGAATGTGACCGACCCCAGTCTTCTCTCAGAAGCTGAGCGGTGTAGGCCTGGTTAGAACTTGGATGGGAGAGCGCCTGGGATTACCATGTGCCATTGGCTTTTGCCTTTGGCTTCCTTCACCTCTCCTTTGGCTCCTGCCGCATCTCCCCCCTCCCTGCCTGTGTCCCTCTCTCCCCAGGGAGGGCTGCGCCTGGGGCCAGACACACCCAGCCCCTGCTCCTTAGCCCCCACCGGGGCCAAGAAAGCCTCCAGGCCTGGCCCAGCCCCGCCCCGACCCCGGGCCCACACACCCCAGGGCACTTCACAAGGGGCACGCTCCCCGCTCCCAGCACCTGGCCAAATCCCACTGCACTGGCTGGAACCCACCCACAGCCTTGCAACTTTCCTCACACACAACCCACACCTGCACCCACACGGAGGGGGGCAGCGCTGAGGGCGGGACGGGGGGCTGGCACCTGAGGGCTGGAGGGTGGGGGCTGGGTGGGTGGATAAGAGAACCCAGGAGAGTGTGGGCAGGCGGCCGGGGCAGCGAGACCCCAGACTCCGACTCCGCCATAGGTCTGGGCTCCCTGGGTCCTGCACCTCTTCCCTCCCAGGAGCCCTCATCCCCAGGGCCCCTGGCATTTCCCGACGCCCAGCTAGGGCAGCGGGCTCGGGCTGGAGATGTTCCCCACGGGCGCTGGGCTCTCCGCTGCGGGATTGCACCAGGTGGGGCGGTCGGGATGGAAGGGCCGGGTGGCTGGATTCGCTCGCCCTAAGGCTGCCGAGGAGTCCCATAGAACCCGGCTGGGAGGGCCCGGAAGGCTCCACCGGCCTGATGTCCCACGCTCCCTGCCTGTTGCCGACTCCATCACTACACTTGATTGAAGCCAAATGATGAGCCTTTCTACTCAAGAAGGCCCACCTTGGATCCAGCCGCCACTGCCTTTTGTAACTCCTCTGTACGTTGCCCAAGAGACCAATAAGGATCCATATAGGTAGGGATGACTCTATGTCCCTACTCAGCACAAAGAAGCTACAGAAGTTGAGACCTTCCACCTTCATCCATCTTCAAGGTTTCAAATTTGACATTTTTCAGGGAGGATATGATGAGGGAGCATAAGGCAGGCTGAGGGGTAAAGCACAAGCTAGCCCCTCCTCCCACCCTGGGTGGGATATGATTGTTATACCTTGGACAGTCTTGACCACCTGAGTACAGAGAGAAGGGCCTTAAGCGCTTGTCATGGTAATGTGTGATGCTACGGCAAATGAAAATTAAATTCCCTTACTGATTATAGCCCACTGACAATCCCTGAAACGGATAGTGACATCCCTCTAGGAGCTTAGCTGCTCAGTGATGGTGATGACCCTTTGCTAGGGGCAAAACACAACCTAAGCCTAACATTATCCCAACCTTGAAAACATTCCAGTCAACTTCTTTTATTGCAACTGCCCGAAGGCATATGCTGGCAGTATTCCTCCAAGCTTATGCACCCGCCCATATACATTGAATGGGTGTCATGACTTGGGTTTTATTATGTGGTAATGAAGGCCATTTCCCTAGCCACACCTAGTCCCTCAAGGCGCTGAAAACTTGCTTCCCCCTAACCCTAACCCTATCCTTGACACCCTGCCAACCTGATGGTGTGTAATAATGAGTTACCCGTCAGGACCCCGGTGCAGATTTTCTTGCATGTGGTTTCTGTCCCCATCGTTTAATAAAATCACCTTTTTTGTATGAAAGATGTCTTCAGGAGATCTTTCTTGGTCTTGGGCTCTGGATCACCCCCACCATCGCCCCCAATCTTCATCGGTTCGTCAGCAGAACTCCAACCACTGGAGGATACAGATGCCTTCACCCTGCAGAGCAGACACTTCATCCATTGGCAATATTCTTCAGGATCTGCTACGTGCTGGACCGAGCCCACTCAAGGACTGGTGCAGCAGAGCCATTCTCCAAATACCTGAGGGTTGGCCGCAAGTCAGAATCGGTTAACTAGGTGTCACTACTGGCTTCAAAGGACAGGGCAACAAAAGCCAGTGCCAGGAACTTTTCACCCCTTTCTGGAGAAACACTGCAGTAGGTTTCCCTTGGTCCTAGCCCACACATGGTTCTTACACATGGTTCTTGGTGCTGGCGCCATAGTGCATTTGCCAGGCGGAGAGGTGGGCAGGAGGCCGGCGGGTTCTTGAAGGCGGTAGGAGCCCGCAGGTGCTGTGGAGGGCGAGGGATGTGCTCTTCTGAGCATCCGGCTTCTCCCTTGCTAGAAGTCTTCTACCTACAAGGATGTCGCCCTGGGGTCCCTGTTTCTCCGAAGACCTTCCTGTTTGAGGCAGGTGAGTTCTGGTGGACCCAGCGCCGCTCGGACTCCCGCAGAGGCCACAGTGCCAGCCGTGAGAGGCCGGGTAGCTCGGGGCGCCCTGGTTCTGCTCACTTGGGGGACAGCAATTGGCCACCCTCGGGAGGAAGGCCGTCCTGTCTGTGTGGAGGCCCGCAGGCTCACGTGAGTCAGTCGTGGTGGCCGCTCTGTGGCGGCGGGGTGTGTGTGGGGGCGCCTCCCGTGGCAGTGCTGGCTTAACCGCTTGGCAGGCAGTAAGGGCCCTTCTCACTGCAGGTAGTGGCTTCTGGGAGGTTCTCCGGGTGCCTGCCTCAACCGCAGCTGTCGTGTAAGGAGTGTGCCGCCCGCCCTCGCAGAGGCTGTCGGAGACCTTCCTGCCTTGTCCGTCCCCTGACCCCGCACAGGCTGCACACGTTCTGTCCCCCGAGGCGGCTGCCACGAACAGAGGCCGCCTTAGGCCCTTGCGTCCTGTGGGCCAGGCCTTAGAGAGTCTGGTGAGCTGGCGAATCCCTATCGAAATTGGGAAGTTGACGAGAAGAAGGGGAGAGTGTCCTTTGTTCCCTGGGTCAGTGTTTCTCAGACTCGGTGGTGTTGGGACACTTGGACATCAGGGGATTATTGAGGGCCCCAGAGAGCCTTCGTGTGTGGGGGTTGTGTCTCTGGATCTCTACTGTGGTGAGGTTAAACCGAGAATTGAAGCGGGCGCCTGGGTGGCTCTCTGTGTTAAGGGTCCGACTCTGGCTCAGGTGGTGATCTCACAGTTGATAGTTTAGAGCCCCATGTGGGGCTCTGTGCTGCCAGCTGCCAGCCTGGACTTGTCTCAGACTCTCTGTGTCCCTCTCCCTCTGCCCCTCCCCTCACATGCCCTGTGTCTCTCTCTCAAAAACAAACATTAAGGAAACCAAACCAAATCCGAGCATCTCAGATGTGATGAATTCACTTAAAGACAATAAATTAGGACAGATTAATGTACTCATACCTTTCGTGCAAAAAATACGTACATTTTCAGAACAACACTGTGTAGAAGCATGGCATTGGCATTGGCATTGGCTTAGTGCAAGATGTTTATTCTTCCAGCTGCTTCTGCATTCAGTGTCTTGTGGCCAATGATGTTTAGGAAGGCGATGTGGACACCCCCAGAGGAACAGCTGGAGGCGACTAGGGTGTGGCGGTAGCTCCTCTGGCTTCTGGATGCCCTTTCCTGACTCCGCACTCAGATGGGTGGGGCTTCCTTGCTTCTCTTGGGGGTTAGCTGCCCGCACAGAGCGGCCTAGTTGTGTGACACGCGGTGGACGTTTGGAACATCCTAGGCCACTACTTTCAGCTGATCTTCCATATTTTTCACTCAGCGAACACATTCTTGGAACCACCACCTGGATGAAGAAATGGAACCTTACCGTGCTTCCTACCTCCTACTGACTCCCACCGAACGTCCCCCAAAGGCAACCACGGTCTTGACTTTCACCGGCGATTGCTTTGGCTTGTTCTTCGCCTCATGTTGAGCCAACCCTTGAGCGCTGTGTGTGCGCAATGCACCTGCTTTCCTTGTGTGGCTGTGCTGGTCCTCCCCTGCTGTCGAAGGCCCAGTGTGTGAGCACAGCACGGTTTATTGTTTCTGCTGTGGCTGCTCCGGTTTGTGCAGAGGCTGCCTGCAGATCCACATGCATCGTATTGGGTTGCCTTGGAGGAGCAGGGCGTGAGCGGCGGCACGTGTCTGTTCCCCACGAGCAACAGCGTGCGGGAGCTCGGGGCTGGCCGATGCCTGGTATTGCCTCTTCTCGTGTGTTAGCTGGTTGCTGGGGCTCAGGTGCTGGGAGGTATGGTGTAATCGTGGGACCCGCCCCTGTGTGTGTCTTGGCCACTTACATGTTTCTTTTGAGAAATAATTGCCTTTTGGAAGCCACTTTGTGATTAGGTTGTGTGTTTTGTTTTCTGTTGATTTGAATGAGTTCTTTCTATGTGTGTGGAACACATCTGTGAATGGCACAGCTTTTCACATTCTTGTGTACGTCTGCCGTACGTTCTCTGTGTTGCCTTGTGGTAAGTTTCTTTGGTTTCTATCCAATAGTATAACCATTTGTATGTTTCTTGCCTTGGATTGGCTAGGGCCTCCAGTACTGTGTTGAAGGGAAGTGGTGAGAGTAGGTGTCCTTGTCTCCTTCCAGATACGAGAGAGAAGGGTTTCATAATTTTCTGTATACTTAATATTTTTTAAAGTTTGTTTCTTTCTTTATTGATTTAGAGAGCATGCATGGGAAGGGGAGTGCGAGGGGGGAAAGCGAGTGGATCCCAAGCAGACCCCACACTGTCAGCACAGAGTCTGATGCCAGGCTTGAACTCATGAACCGTGTGATCATGGCCTGAGCTGAAATCAAGAGTCAGACGCTTCACCGACTAGAAGCCACGCAGGTGTCCCAAAGAGTTCAGTATTTTACCAGTACATATGACACTTGCCGTGGCGTTACTCGTAGATAGTTGTGTCAAAACATGAAAATTCTCCTCTGTTTTTAGTTTGCTCTGATATTTTAACAATCATCAAAGAAAGAATAATACTAAATTTTCTGAAATGTGTTTTGTGCATCTTTGGGGACAAGTGATTTGTGTAATGTTGTGGTTTAACTTAAAACAACTTTTGCCCTTCTAGATTAATCCAAACCTGATGTCTATGCATTCTCTTTGCACTGGATTCCATTTGTAAATAGTGTGCTTTACATTCTTGCATGTGTATTCAAGAGAGAGGTGGGTGTTCCCTTGCACCCTCTTGTGCCGTCCTTGCTGGGGTTTGGGTTTAAGGTCGTGCTGGCCTCCTAAAACAACGTAGGAAGAAGCACATCTTGTGCTTTCCCAGAAAAGTTTTTGTGTGTGTTCTTTTCTTTTGGGAAGAAGTGCTAGGCCAACAGCTGGTGTAAGGTTTTCCTTGTGAGAAGGGTTTTCATTGCAGATTCCTTTCTTAAGGGGAAATAGGATTTTTCTGATTTCCCATATCTTCTTGTGTCTATTTAGATAAGGCATTTTGTTTTCTAGGAGTTTGCTCTGACCTCCCAAACTTTCCAAGGAGTAAGTGTCAACTGGTTTCTAATATCCCTCCTATCTGCAGCATCTGGTGTGATAGTTGCTTTAGAACTTCTTGATATTGGTACTTTGTGCTTTGTTTCTTTTTCATAGAACCAACTTGGGCTTTTTTGATTTCTGTCATTTACTATTTGTTTCCTGCAGCACTGATTTCTGCCCTTTTGTTTTCCATCTACTTGGTGATTGTTTGCTGTCCCATCTGGTAGTTCTTGAACTAAATCCTTCATTTGATTTTTAGCCTTTGTTCCTTTCCAGTATGTGTATTGTATTTACTTGCTTATTAGTGTGTTGATTCATTTCAGAAGGAGAGCATGAGCAGGGCAGAGGGTCAGAGGGAGAGAGAGAGAGAGAGAGAGAGAGACAGAGAGAGAGAAAGAGAGAGAAAGAGAGAGAGTCTCGAGCAGGCTCCTCACTCCGTGTGGAGCCAGGCTGGGGATCGATCTTGTGGCCGTGGGATCATACCCTGAGCCAAAATCAAGAGTTGGTCACCAAGCAACTGAGCTATCCTATGATATATGTATTCTAAAGCTATGAGTCTCCCTTTAAGCACACCTTTCCTGATCTCACAAGTTTTGATAAGCCAAATGTTTATTATCTTTATGTGAAACTATTTCCTAACTTTCATTGTGGCATCTTTTTCTTAATTCATCACAATGTTTAGGAGCATAACACATCTTGATGTTTCGGGGGATTTTCTCGTTCTCTTTGTGCAGATTTCTAGCTTAATTCCATGAAGGTATCTGTCTCAGTGCTTTGGGGTGGTTGTAACAAAATACCATAGACTGGCTGCCTAATAAGAAACAGAAACTTCTTTCCTATAGTTGAGGAGACTGGGAAGTTCTCAAGATCAAGGCATCTGCAGATTCCGAGTCAGGGGAGAGTCAGCTTCCTGGTTCATCGACAGCCTGCTTCTCCCTGTCCTCCTGTGGTGGCAGGGGTGACGGTGCTCTCTCAGCCGCCCATGACTGGTCATTACCGGAAGTCTCCCTGTCTTCATCCCATCATTTTGGGCGTGATAAATTGTTGGGGGAATTGAACTGTGAATCTAATGCAATCCGTCAATATGCCCTGCAGTATTTCAGTCCTCTGAGATGAGCTGACTTTCCTAATGGCCTGGCATATGTTCGTTTTCATGAACTGTTCCTCGGGCACGTGAAAATAATGTGTATTGGGGGAATGCAGTAGTCTCTATTTATAGGTTAGATGAAGTTTGTTAATGACAGAATTCAGATTTTAGTAACCACTTGAAACCAAGTAAGGAATAGGCGAGAATGAGTTTAATAATATAACTAACAGGCATATCCAAAATATCATTTCAGTGTATAGCCGGCATGAGAAAAAATTATGAATGATTTTGCATTCTCTTTTATCACGTTGTCTTTAAAATGTGGTGTGCATTTTATACTTTGCACACGTCACACTTTGAGGAGCCGCGCGCGGTTCAAGTACTTGCAGTAAAGCACGTGACCCCATATTGGACAGCCCCGTCCCAGTGCCTTGATTTTTCTGTTGTCGTCAGTTCTGTCAGATACTGAGAGATGTATCGTCAAGTCTCCCATCGTGCTTATGGATGTGGCTCTTTTTCCTTTTCTATGTTTGTCAATTTTTCTGTATTTTGAGATGGCGTTATTAGGTCTATGCAAGTTTAGAAGTCTTGTTTTCTTGGTAGATGGAACTTCCATCGCGAAATGTTCCTCTTTGTCTCCAGTAGAGCTTTTTGCTATAGAGGTTACTTTATTGGAGGGTCCTAGCGGCCACATCAGTTTTCTGTTCGGTAGGGTTTGCCTGGGGATCTTTTACTTCCACCTGTCTGTGATCTTACGTTTTAAGGTGTACCTTTGTGACCAGCGTAGGCTTAGTTTCCTTCTAACGCATTTGAGAGTCAACCTTTTGCTTGCAGTATTTGTGCACATGTAATGACTGATATGTTAGTTTACACGTACCGTATTATTAGTTTCTTCTTTGTCCCAGCTGTTCTGTGTTCTTTTGGTCTCTAGCCTTCCTTTAGAAGTAGGAGGGAGTTTTTATCTGTACACTGAGTTGTTAGGTAATTGGAATATATCTATTTCTAGAGGCAAGTGCATTTTAAACTGACCCCTGCCTGATTCAGGACTTGTACTGCTTCCCTGACACTGCTCTCTCCTTTTATCTTTTCTTTGTTTTAAGATTTATTTGTTTTTTGAGGGAGACATAATATAATCGGGTGAGGGGCAGAGCTGAAAGGGAGACCCAGAATCTGAAGCAGGCTCCAGGCTCTGAGTCATCAGCACACAGTCTGATGCGGGTCTCCTTCTCACAAACCGTGAGATCTTGACCTGAGTCAAAGTCGGACACTCAACTGACTGAGCTACCCAGGCACCCCTGCTCTTTTCTTTGACACTTGAACCACACTGAACTCCTCTTCACCTTTCGTTGGCTAATATTTTTACGTTTTAGATGGATTTTCCCCTTGTTGTCATTCTTTCGTGCACTTAATACTTGTTAAGGTTTGTTCTCATAGTTACCCTTTCTGTTGTCACGTTGTTCTGCAAGCCTTGGTTTTTTATATTTCTTTCAGAGACTACATTTCTTTTCTGCAACAAGCTGCTTTAATATTGATTTTAGTTTGTGTCTGTAGTTGATGTGTAGTCATGGTTTGTGTGTGTGAGTGTGTGTGTGTGTGCGTTGTTTTTGTTTGTTGTTCAGTTTTTATTTTTGTTTTTGCTTCTGTTTTGCCTGAAAAACATCTTTACTTTGCCTTCACTGTGAAGAATGTTTCTGTTAGGTAAAGACTTCCAGGTTGGTGGCTATTTTAGTTCACCTTTCATACATGCCAATCCATCATCTGGCTTCATTTGCTTTTCTTGAAGAGTCAGCTGGTAGTGTTGTTGTTGTTGTCCCATGGAAGGCGGTCTCTTTGTCCTCTCATGACTGTTAACATCTTTTTGCCTGAGGTGTTCCTTGTGGAGTCACTCTCATGGTTCTTTTATCAGTTTTGATTCTTGTCTTTGTAGTGAAGTGGTACTACCCATTCTGTGTTTCCTCTACTTTGTGGGTTCCTATTGGACCTTTGTACCATATCTTCTGTGTCTTTTGGGCTTGTGTATTTTCTTGACGTTTCCTCTGTGTATGGTCTAGATATATTTTTACCTACCCATCTTTCAGTTCACTGAGGCTATTCACCTGTGTCTAGTCTGATGTGAAGCCCACGGACTGAGTTCTTAATGCCATTGACAAGATTTTTTAGTCTTTTAATTATGTTGGAGAGCTAGACAGTGGGAGTAAGGGAAGAATAGAGAGAGAGGGAGACATAGATGCCAAAGCAGGCTATAGGCTCTGCACTGTCAATACGGAGCCCAACGCAGGGCTCAAACTCCCGAATCACGAGATCATGACCCGAGCTAAAGTCAGATGCTGAGCCACTGAGCCACTCAGGCACCTGGAGCCACTCAGGCACCTGGAGTGAGTCACTGAGCCACTCAGGCACCTGGAGATCTTAATTTTAGCTCTGATAATTTGCAGTTTGAGAATCTGTTTTGAGTCTCTGAAAATTTCCCATTTGTCAAGAATGGTTTTTGGACAGTTGACTTTTGCATCCAATCACTCCAGTCTATGTGTCTCCTCTTGGTCTGTTTCTCTTCTTTCTTCTTTGGGTCGATATGATGTAAAACTTTTTTTTTTTTATGTTTATCTATTTATTTTGAGGGAGAAAGAAAGTGAGAGCAGCGGTGGGGGTAGAGGACGGGGGAGAGAGAGACACTGTTGAGGAGAGGCTCTTTTCTGTCAGTAGAGAGCCCAACACAGGGCTCAAACTCACAAACGTGAGCCGAACCCAAGTGTTGGTCACTTAAACGAGTAGGCTGAGCTATCCAGGTGCCTCTCTTTTTTTGTTTTCTTGTTTGTTTCTTTCCTTTTCTTATTAAAAGAATTTTTTTTGTTAATATAATTTACTTTTGAGAGAGGGAGAGAGAGGTAGAGACAAAACTTGAGCAGGGGAGGGGGAGACAAAGTGGGAGACACATAATCCAAAGCAGGCTCCAGGCTCTTCACTGTCACCACAGAGCCCGACGCGGGACTCAAACCATAAAGCGTCACATCATGACATGAACCAAAGTGGGATGCTTCCCCAACTGAGCCACCCAGGCCTTCCTTTCATTTCCTTGCCTTGATTTGCCTTGCCTTGCCTTGCCTTGCCTTGCCTTGCCTTTCCTTTCCTTTCCTTTCCTTTCCTTTCCTTTCCTTTCCTTTCCTTTCCTTTCCTTTCGTTTCCCTTCATTTCGTTTCCTTTTCATTCTTTTCTTTTCTTTTCTTTTCTTTTCTTTTCTTTTCTTTTCTGTCTTTTTTTTTTGTCTTGTCTTATCTTGTCTTTTCATTTCTTCTTTGTTTTTATTTTTGTGCTGGACTGTATGGAGAAGCATAGAGGCTCTTCGTGTGCTTATATTCCTTCAGCATTTCATCCCACACACCCCGAGTGCGGCGGTTATTGGGCCCACTCAGGGGTGAGTGAGTTGAGACTGGGGCTCAGTCTTTGTAAGGTGCAGTGTGAGCTGGGCTAACGCTGTCCCCCACCCCCGTGTAGACCTCCAGGATCTCCATTTGGAGGCTGGAGTATTTCTGAGGACCCGTCCTTGATGCTAGGTCCCAAAGCCCAGTTATTTTCTCCACAGCACAATGAGATGATGGAAGAGTCAGCTTCTCAGGCGTGCTTGCCGAGTGCCGGGCTCCTTTTCTGTGCCTCCCTGTGCTGTCCAGAGCTCGGTTAGCTGCGACTTTCTGCTTGCCTTTCTGTTAGGTTTCCTTTGCAGCTCGTTGGTATATTGCCTGCAATCCCTGAGGAAATTCAGAATCCTCACATGTCTTGAGGGAGAGAGAGGACTCTGAACATTAGAGTTGGCTCAGCGGGCTTCCCTTTTGTTGGGGTCTCAGTCCTTCCAGTTGTGACTGCCTCAGGGTCTCCTTGATGCCTTCAAACATGCTTCAAATTGAATTCATCTTTCCTAGTTCATGATGTGTTGATTAACAGGCTACTCACATGTATAAGAGTAAGCCAGGGAAGACTGAGAAGTCATAGTAAACATTTTGGTCATCAGCATTTGTTACAGGAGAAAACGAAACCCAGTAGTCCTTGCCTAGTACCCGTCGTTCTTCTAAAATGACCATCCAGTTTGCGCACGCTCAGCCAGCGTCCATGGAGTGGTGATGGTGTCAGCCTCCCAGCTCCCTATCCCCCACTGCCATGGCCGCCCTCCTCCCCCGTCAGGTGCCTGCCCAGGGCAGGCTTTGTGGTGACGGGCTGGCTATGACAGGGCAACTAGACGAAGTGGATTGCTTAAGTGACACTTATCTGGGAGTGTTTGATCAGTGTTGTTTGTTTTCTACTTTTCGTAATGTTTATTGACTATTTAGAGAGACAGAGAGTGTGGCCAGGGGAGGGGCAGACAGAGGGAGACCCGGAATCTGAAGTAGGCTGGGGGTGGGGTTTGCCTCAAGTGTACAGGGTAGCCCCCACAAAAAGGGCTTCTGTGTTGGTGCACCCGAGTCATCTGCAGAGACACAACCACCCACGCTTGTTGAGCCCTTTTGTGACTCTGCACCATTGTGGTCACCAGGCTCTGCTGCTGTGCTCCTCGGAGACGGTGGTGGAGGCCCATCTGAGAAGAGTGTATCTGGACGAGTGAAGGGGTTAGGAGGAAATGTTGCTTACTTGCGCACTGTGGTTCCGGAACGGCCTTTTCCGGAGAGGTGGCTCGGGAGCTGAGGCTGACCGAGCACTCTCCCAGCAGTCTGACTCCGAGGCCGAAGGCCGGGGTCAAGGAGGAGCTTGGCTTTGTTGTGAGCGATGGAAGCGGAAGCGGAGCCGGGTGAGGCACCATGCAGCTGGTGTTGGGACAGAACCTACCCCGTGAGGAGTTGGGTTTTCAGATAAGGGCCTGGGGTCATTGTGTCCTCAGGGGGAAGGACTGGCATCATGTTGTTGAATATTTTATGTTTATTTATTTTTTTTCAATATATGAAATTTATTGTCAAATTGGTTTCCATACAACACCCAGTGCTCATCCCAAAAGGTGCCCTCCTCAATACCCATCACCCACCCTCCCCTCCCTCCCACCCCCCATCAACCCCGTTTGTTCTCAGTTTTGAAGAGTCTCTTATGCTTTTGCTCTCCCACTCTAACCTCCTTTTTTTTTTTTTTTCTTCCTCTCCCCTAGAGGTTTCTGTTAAGTTTCTCAGGATCCACCTAAGAGTGAAACCATATGGTATCTGTCTTCTCTGTATGGCTTATTTCACTTAGCATCACACTCTCCAGTTCCATCCATGTTGTTACAAAGGGCCATATTTCATTCTTTCTCATTGCCACGTAGTACTCCATTGTGGATATAAACCACAATTTCTTTATCCATTCATCAGTTGAGGGACATTTACGCTCTTTCCATCATTTGGTTATTGTTGAGAGTGCTGCTATAAATATTGGGGTACAAGTGCCCCTATGCGTCAGTACTCCTGTATCCCTTGGGCAAATTCCTAGCAGTGCTATTGCTGGGTGATAGGGTAGGTGTATTTTTAATATTTTGAGGAACCTCCACACTGTTTTCCAGAGTGGCTGTACCAATTTGCATTCCCACCAACAGTGCAAGAGAGTTCCCGTTTCTGCACATCCTCTCCAGCATCTATAGTCTCTTGATTTGTTCATTTGGGCCACTCTGACTGGCGTGAGGTGATATCTGAGTGTGGTTTTGATTTGTATTTCCCTGATGGGGAGCGACGTTGAGCATCTTTACATGTGCCTGTTGGCCATCCGGATGTCTTCTTTAGAGAAGTGTCTATTCATGTTTTCTGCCCATTTCTTCACTGGGTGATTTGTTTTTTGGGTGTGGAGTTTGGTGAGCGCTTTATAGATTTTGGATACTAGCCCTTTGTCAGATATGTCATTGGGAAATATCTTTTCCCATTCCGTTGGTTGCCTTTTAGTTTTGTTGGTTGTTTCCTTTGCTGTGCAGAAGCTTTTTATCTTCATAAGGTCCCAGTAATTCATTTTTGCTTTGAATTCCCTTGCCTTTGGGGATGTGTCGAGTAAGAGATAGCTACGGCTGAGGTCAGAGAGGTCTTTTCCTGCTTTCTCCTCTAGGGTTTGGATGGTTTCCTGTCTCACATTCAGGTCCTTTATCCATTTTGAATTTATTTTTGTGAATGGTGTGAGAAAGTGGTCTAGTTTCAACCTTCTGCATGTTGCTGTCCAGTTCTCCCAGCACCATTTGTTAAAGAGACTGTCTTTTTTCCATTGGATGTTCTTTCCTGCTTTGTCAAAGATGAGTTGGCCATACGTTTGTGGGTCTAGTTCTGGGGTTTCTATTCTATTCCATGGGTCTATGTGTCTGTTTTTGTGCGCACACCATGCTGTCTTCATGATGACAGCTTTGTAGTCGAGGCTAAAGTCTGGGATTGTGATGCCTCCTGCTTTGGTCTTCTTCTTCAAAATTACTTTGGCCATTCGGGGCCTTTTGTGGTTCCATATGAATTTTAGGATTGCTTGTTCTAGTTTCGAGAAGAATGCTGGTGCAATTTTGATTGGGATTGCACTGAATGTGTAGATAGCTTTGGGTAGTATTGACATTTTGACAATATTAATTCTTCCAATCCATGAGCACGGAATGTCTTTCCATTTCTTCATATCTTCTTCAATTACCTTCATAAGCTTTCTATAGTTTTCAGCATACAGATCTTTTCCATCTTTGGTTAGAGTTATTCCTAGGTATTTTATGCTTCTTGGTGCAATTGTGAATGGGATCAGTTTCTTTATTTGTCTTTCTGTTGCTTCATTGTTAGTGTATAAGAATGCAACGGATTTCTGTACATTGATTTTGTATCCTGCCACTTTGCTGAATTCATGTATCAGTCCTAGCAGACTTTTGGGGGAGTCTATCAGATTTTCCAGGTATAGTGTCATGTCATCTGCAAAAAGTGAAAGCTTGACTTCATCTTTGCCAATGGGGATGCCTTTGATTTCCTTTTGTTGTCTGATGGCTGATGCTAGAACTTCCAACACTAGGTTAAACAACAGCGGTGAGAGTGGGCATCCCCGTCGCGTTCCTTCTCAGGGAAAAAGCTCTCAGGTTTTCCCCATTGAGGATGATGTTAGCGGTGGGCTTTTCATAAATGGCTTTTATGATCTTTAAATATGTTCCTTCTATCCCGACTTTCTCAAGGGTTTTTATTAAGAAAGGGTGCTGAATTTTGTCAAAGGCCTTTTCTGCATCGATTGACAGACTCAGATGGTTCTTATCTTTTCTTTTCTTACTGTGATGTATCACGGTGATTGATTTGTGAATGTTGAACCAGCCCTGCATCCCAGGAATGAATCCCACTTGATCGTGGTGGGTAATTCTTTTTATATGCTGTTGAATTCGATTTGCTAGTATCTTATTGAGAATTTTTGCATCCATATTCATCAGGGATATTGGCCTGTAGTTCTCCTTTTTTACTGGGTCTCTGCCTGGTTTAGGAATGAAAGTAATACTGGCTTCATAGAATGAGTCTGGAAGTTTTCCTTCCCTTTCTATTTCTTGGAATAGCTTGAGAAGGATAGGTATTATCTCTGCTTTACACGTCTGGTGGAACTCCCCTGGGAAGCCATCTGGTCCTGGACTCTTATTTGTTGGGAGATTTTTGATAACCGATTCAATTTCTTCGCTGGTGATGGGTCTGTTCAAGCTTTCTATTTCCTCCTGATTGAGTTTTGGAAGAGTGTGCGTGTTTAGGAATTTGTCCATTTCTTCCAGGTTGTCCAATTTGTTGGCATATAATTTTTCATAGTATTCCCTGAGAATTGTTTGTATCCTGAGGGATTGGTTGTAATAATTCCGTTTTCATTCATGATTTTATCTATTTGGGTCATCTCCCTTTTCTTTTTGAGAAGCCTGGCTAGAGGCTTGTCAATTTTGTTTATCTTTTCAAAAAACCAACTCTTGGTTTCGTTGATGTGCTCTACGGGTTTTTTTTAGATTCTATATTGTTTATTTCTGCTCTGATCTTTCTTATGTCTCCTCTTCTGCTGCGTTTAGGCTGCCTTTGCTGTTCTGCTTCTATTTCCTTTAGGTGTGCTGTTAGATTTTGTATTTGGGATTTTTCTTGTTTCTGGAGATAGGCCTGGATTGCAATGTATTTTCCTCTCAGGACTGCCTTCGCTGCATTGTTGCATTTTCATTTTCGTTTGTTTCCATGTATTTTTAAATTTCTTCTCTAATTGCCTGGTTGACCCACTCATTCTTTAGTAGGGTGTTCTTTAACCTCCATGCTTTGGGAGGTTTTCCAGGCTTTTTCCTGTGGTTGATTTCAAGCTTCATAGCCTTGTGGTCTGAAAGTATGCATGGTATAATTTCAATTCTTGTATACTTACGAAGGGCTGTTTTGTGACCAGGATATGACCTATCTTGGAGAAGGTTCCATGTGCACTGGGGAAGAAAGTATATTCTGTTGCTTTGGGATGCAGAGTTGTAAATATATGTGTCCAGTCCATCTGATCCAATGTATCATTCAGGGCCCTTGTTTCTTTATTGACCGTGTGTCTAGATGATCTATCCATTTCTGTAAGTGGAGTGTTAAAGTCCCCTGCAATGATCACATTCTTATCAATAAGGTTGCTCATGTTTATGAGGAATGGTTTTATATATTTGGGGGCTCCTGTATTCGGCGCATAGACATTTATAATTGTTAGCTCTTCCTGACGGAAAGGCCCTGTAATTATGATAAAATGCCCTTCTTCATCTCTTGTTACAGCCTTTGCTTGAAAGTCTAGTTTGTCTGATAGAAGTATGGCTACTCCAGCTTTCTTTTGGCTTCCAGTAGCATGATAAATAGTTCTCCATCCCCTCACTCTCAATCTAAAGGTGTCCTCAGGGCTAAATTGAGTCTCTTGTAGACAGCAAATAGATGGGTCTTATTTTTTTATCCATTCTGATACCCTATGTCTTTTGGTTTGCGCATTTGGTCCATTTACATTGAGTGTTATTACAGAAAGATACGGGTTTAGAGTCATTGTGATGTCTGTATGTGTACGGCGTAGCCCCCACAAAAAGGGCTTCTGTCTTGGTGCACCCGAATCATCTACAGAGACACAACCACCCACCCTTGTTGAGCCCTTTTGTGACTCTGCACCATTGTGGTCGCCAGGCTCTGGCTGCTGTGCTCCTCGGAGACAGTGGTGGAGGCACATCTGAGAAGAGCGTATGTGGACAAGTGGAGGGGTCAGGAGGAAATGTCGCTTACTTGCGCACTGTGGTTCCGGAACGGCCTTTTCCGGAGAGGTGGCTCGGGAGCTGAGGCTGACCGAGCACTCTCCCAGCAGTCTGACTCCGAGGCCAAAGGCCGGGGTCAAGGAGGAGCTTGGCTTTGTTGTGAGCGATGGAAGCGGAAGCGGAGCCGGGTGAGGCACCAGGGAGCTGGTGTTGGGACAGAACCTACCCCGTGAGGAGTTGGGTTTTCAGATAAGGGCCTGGGGTCATTGTGTCCTCAGGGGGAAGGACTGGCATGATGTTGTTGAAGTTTTCGAAAGCTGGTGCTGGTAATGTGTGGATAGTGGGTTGGGGAGGAGACAAGATTGGATGCAGTGTAGACGTCATTGGGTAGAGTGGCTCCTTCTAATGTGTGGGTTGAGTTCTAAGACTCGTTCTTTAGGCAACAGGTACAAACCCCTCACACCACCCATCACATAAAGCACAGGACAGTGTGCGTCTTTATATCCTATACCGAACTACGTAATGTTTAAAAGCAGCGTGTGTAATATTTACGTGTGCGGTTACAAGGCATACACTAAAGTATTCACCTTTTCTGGAGTGCCTGGCAGGCACTGTACTAGGTGCTGAACACTATGTGCTGCAGTTACCTCACCCAGAGACCTAGGCGGTTTTACGGAGAGCAATAGAAGGGCATGGGAGTGTGTGGTTCGGTGGAATAGGAGGAACATGTGCACAGGGTGGCTGCAGGATGGCCGTTTTGTCCCATGGGTCGGCGTGGGACAGACTCGGGGAGGCGGTTTTCCTTGGGAGGTTCGGCTGCCCCGTGTTCTCCTTCATGCACCCCACTCTGTCTCCCGGACACCTTTCCAAGCACCTCGTTAGTGAAGCTCCATCTGGGCGGACTGTGGGCTCTTTGAGTTCCACACCGGCCACCACCCTCCTCCCCACACCTGTGCCTCCTCCTCGGAAGAGAGCAGCTTGCTCCCTGGTCCGGTGGTCAGAAGCCAGGGAGATGGCTTTGCCTCTTTCCTGCTCTTCCCTCTCCCTGCTGGTCCGTGGGTCCTGTGGCGTGGACCTTGCCTGTCTCAGAGGCCATCTGTGAGGTCTCTGGAGATCTGTACCCTGTCTTCACTTGGGTGGACTCAGGGAGGGGCCGAGTCCTGCGGTCTTCCCTGCTCCGGCCCCACTCACCTCGCAGCAGCTTGGCTGTGGGGCGGAGGGCGCCTCCTGCTGTGCAGAGATGCTGGCGTCCTGCCCCGTCCGTGTACAATACACCTCGCTCTCTGAGAAGACGGCCTTTCTTTCTGAATCTGTGTCCTGTCTGCTGGCCCTCAGTGCTGGGTGTTTCTGAGCAACTTGGTCACTAACTCCTTTGGGGAAACACGTATGCCTTGTGTACAAGGACCGTCTAAACTGCTCCTTTTCTGCTCCTAGGTTGCTCAGTCAGTTAAGCGGCTGACTTTGGCCCCGTCATGAACTCTTTCTTGGCGAGCTAACCCCCGAGACGGGCTCTGAGCTGACAGCCCAGAGCCTGGAGTCTCCTTTCAATTCCTTGTCTCCCTCTCACTCTGCCCCTCCCCTGCTGCTCTCCGTCTCTAAGAAATAAAGAATGACATTAAAAAATTAAAACAGAAAATCTATTTCTATTTTACTCTCTTCTGTTGTTCACAAAGGTCATGCTTGCTTCGTTCTTCCCCAAGGATGAGTACAGCTGACCGTAGAACAACTTGGTGTTCGGGGTTCCACCCTGCCCACAATTGAAAATCCATGTATAACTTTTGCGTCCCCAGAACACTTAACTGTTCAAACTCTCCTGTTGTCCAGAAACCTTACTAGAAACACAAACAGTGCATTAGCACTTGGATCTTGTGTGTGTTATATGCTATATTCTTCGAGTCAAGTAAGCTAGAGAAACAGTTTTACGTCACAGGGAAATAGATGCACAGCTCTGCGCTGTATTGATCCCTAAGTTTATTCTCCGTTTGTTACTAGAATGAATTGTCTATCAGAACCCACATCATTCCTGACTTAGGTGACACACTACGCTGTTGTTACGTGTATCATTAGCACTGTGCATCAGAAATGGGAGGAACCAGGGGCGCCTGGGTGGTGCAGTCGGTTAAGCGTCCAACTTCAGCCAGGTCACGATCTCGCGGTCCGTGAGTTCGAGCTCCGCGTCAGGCTCGGGGCTGATGGCTCGGAGCCTGGAGCCTGTTTCCGATTCTGTGTCTCCCTCTCTCTCTGCCCCTCCCCCGTTCATGCTCTGTTTCTCTCTGTCCCAAAAATAAATAAAAAACGTTGAAAAAAAAAAAAAAAAAGAAATGGGAGGAACTGGAAAGATTCCTGTGTATTTACGGATGTCACATTTCATGCATTACCAATGAAGGGTGAATGCTTCATGATGGCCTGGTGTAATCAGTACGATTGCTTCGTCATGGCCTAGGAGATACACGGGTGAATGAATGGTTACAAAGCTTTTCTAGCCTGCAGGTTTACAGCCATATTCCTCATACAGTCTGGACACATTCTTACATTACAAAAACGGCCTGTGATAGTAGGCTGGGAGGCATTTTCTCTGGGCGGGGACAGAGAGAGGCCTGCCAGAAGGTAATGTCATTTTTTGAAAGCCAGGTTATGGAACAACACGTTATTCGTTGTATGTCAGATCTTACTGCCCTTATGCCCGTGTGAGGATAGGCCGTCCAAGTGCACACAATTCTCCCACACGACGTTCCTCCTGATGACCGCTTAGGTGGTGGTGACACACATGCGCCCCGGGCGGCCTGGCTGCACGCTCCCTCGATTTTCACGCAGAGACCTGTGCATGGCAGGCGAAGTGGTTCACTGAGCACCTTGGTGAGGATTTGCTGTCTGGAAAGTGGGGGTGGGTCCTCACAAATGTGCTGATATGCAGACCTGCATGGGGTCGGGGGGACCCGCTAGTTGGGGCAGTCTTGGGCCTTGGGGCCTGGCGGTATGGGGGTGGAGGTGGGCACTGTCTGTGCAGCTTTCCAGAAGGGCCTTTCTGTTCCTGGCCAATGTTTCCATAGACGGCTGGCTGGCTTTAGTCCCAGCGCCCTTGTCATGGAAGGGTCCATGTGGGAAAGGAGCCGAGACGCTGGCGGATCAGTCCTGGTGGCAGCGTGCTTTCCAGCGATGCCACTTCCATGCCGCCTTCCTCGCCATCCGTCTGCTTCACCAGATCTCCTCTCTGTGCTGTCTTCTTCTGTGACCTCCTCTGGGCTTTTCTCTGTGCTCTTGACCTTCTGTAGGATACGCATTTTGAATCCCTGCATCCCCCAACTCTTTTTCTTTTTCTTTTGTTTCTTTTTGCCATATGCAGAGTCTCATTCATGAGTTTCCTGATTGGCTGTGTCATAGGTCCTGGAAATCACGCACGTCGTATGGACAGTCATCTCTAGCAGGGATTTCTTGATTGTGTTGGGCTTGATGGTTTTCCCAGAGTTTTTTGTAACGTCCCTTGGCATCTTCCTGACTTTCATAATGTTCCCTCTGTGGCGGTTCTCTTTGGTAGCATTGACTGTCCTTCTTTTTTTTTTTCAACGTTTTTTTTTTTTTTTTTTTTGGGACAGAGAGAGACAGAGCATGAACAGGGGAGGGGCAGAGAGAGAGGGAGACACAGTATCGGAAACAGGCTCCAGGCTCCGAGCCATCAGCCCACAGCCTGACGCGGGGCTCGAACTCACGGACCGCGAGATCGTGACCTGGCTGAAGTCGGACGCTTAACCGACTGCGCCACCCAGGCGCCCCTCATTGACTATCCTTCTTGTAAAGTGCCTGTGTCATGAGCCTCACAGATCCTCGTGGCCCCTGGTCCACAGGCAGACTTAGACCTGCTGCGTTCCGGAGCGAGTGAGCCGCCAAGACACGTTTGGTGGTGACCCGTGGGGTTCTGGGTGGCCAGGACATTGTCCAATGTCAGAAGAACTTTAGAGGACAGTCCCTTGCTTTCAGCGTACTTCCTGAGTTGAGGGACAGAGCCGGGATGGAACTGGTCCAGGGCAAGGGCTCTGGTTGTGCAGCCAGACCACTGGCCACTGGCACTTGTTGCCTTCAGGACCCTGGGGTGAGCTTCCTACACAGGGCCAGCCGCCCTGATCACACCCTCGCCTGTATCCGCTCAGTCGGTAGCTGCTTCACCCCTTCCTACCCAACATCTTGGTGCTCACTTGTCTTTCTCGTGAATAAATGTCGTTTGTGGCATTTTCCCCCCGACAGGGCACCTCCTTCTGCATGAAAACCTGTGCAGACAGCCATGGTCCTCTCACCTGATTTTCTTGGGTTTTCCCTTTTTGTCTTGGAGTGGTTGACATGCGGTGGATGGTGGTTCCTTCTTCTCTGCAATCTTCTCTGGGGCGTCTGGGAAACCGTGTGCTTCCTCTTCGTGGTAGAAGCTGCTTCTCCTATCGTCATGACCATTTGAAAAGCCAAACCCCTTTCTAAAATCACCAAGCTATCCTGTGCTTGCATTGAAATGTGCCAGTTTTCGATCCTTCCCTTCCTTCTGCCTTACGTCGCGATGTCAGGTCTTCACTTGTCTTGCAGTTTGAGTTGAGTCTGCAGGTGTGCCCGTCTCACAGCAGTCCTACATCCACAGAGATGCCACATCTTCCACACGAGACACAAAGATGTCTCACAAAGAGCACCAGGTTTTTGCATGTGCTGCGGTAGCCGCAGCGAGAGCTTCGAGAATTTCCCTTTCCTTGTGCCTCCATGGTCCTCATGCAGGCCGGCTGGCAGCTGCAGCTGTGGACCTCAGTACATGTCAGGCCATTCAGCCTTTTCTTGTCATACCGTGAGTCTTCTCTGCATCGCGGGAGCACGTCCAGCATCCCTGGGGACACTTCAAACGGGTCCCAGGCTGTAATTAAGGTTCATGGTATTGCCCCTAACATGGTGAAAATGACGCAGGAACCCTGAGAAATCACTTCTCCTGTGGTGCTTGATTTACTGGAGAAAGGAAGTGCTTACCAGGAGCTGAGTAGCAGATTCGTGGATTCGTGCAACACTTGAGGGGACCTCAATAGCAGCAGGAGGTGGTGCACACTTCCCCCAGAGGACAGCGTCTTCTACAGTTCGTGTTATGTGGTTAGGACTAATCCTGCGTCTCCACATTTGTTTGCCTTTCTCTTGACTGCAGATGGCACCAGGTAGGTACGGTCAGTTTCTGTGTGCAAAATGATACGTTTTATCTTGTTAGAGTCGGTTTGTGTATGTTTTCGGATAGGAAATGCTATAATAGCCTAGTATCTGCGTTTATTTCATGCACCCGTGGCCTCCCTTTTACTTACTAGTTTTGATACTTCGTAGCTGCTCAGCTCATCTGCCAGTCTTTCCAAAAGTCACACATCTCCAGAAAAGTTTCCAATGTATTTATTGGAACAAAAATCCCCACATAGAAATGGGCCTGCACAGTCCTACATCAAGGATCAGATAGGCTTCTGTGGGTTCACCTTGTCAAGTCAGATTGCAAGGAACGTGGTCAGTTCTGTGGTAACATTCCCGTTGATTTGGAAAGGGTTAATTTATGAAGGAACTTGAAGTATGTCACCAGTTTGTCCTTGGATTTTCTAGAATGGCTGAAATCAACCACTCTCTCTTTGGAATGTCAGTTGTTAAGTGAACGTTTATCCCTTCGTTTGTCCTACAGAGACAAAAGCTCTGGGGCACCTGGGTATCTCAGGGCGTTAAGCGTCTGACTCTTGGTTTCAGCTCAGGTCATGATGTCATGGTTCAGGGACTGAGCCCTGCACCGGGCTCTGCGCTCGACTGACTGGAGAGTGTGCGTCCACCTCCTTGGAGCCCACCTGTACCCCATGTCCTGGGCGGGCGCTCAGTATTGGCGGGAGAGAAGCCCCACGCGGGGTGGTGGGCCCTGGCATCACTCTCCTCAGAGACCCTTCATCCATAATATTTCCTGCTCGACTAAGGAAATAAGTCGTAAACTCGCCCTTTCGTCAAGAGTCCTACCATCATTTTTGAAAAGTCCATTGGGTATGGTTGAGTCTGATTGAGCCAGGTGTTCAGGCTAAGACAGCAGCTTTTGACTACCGTCAGCCTTTCCCCGCTGCCGCTCCACAAGCCTGCTTGCCAGACGAGGCCAGAGGCTGGGGATGGGCAGCAGGCTTCTCGGCCTGTTGCTCCCGAGTCAGCAGAGCTCCTGAGTCCTAGACCTGCCAGGCACCTGCAAACGTCTGTCCCCTTGAGTGTCGGTCCCTCCGAAAATCCCCGGGACTCCTGTGGGTGGTGAGGAGGGGACTGGTGTGTGTGATGCTACTTGAGGGTGGGTGGGTGCTGGGACTCTGGAGGGCCACGGAGGCCTGGTGTGCTCTGGTAAAGACCCCCTGTGTCTCTCCACTTTTGTCCCCTCTCCGACCCCAGGAGTGTGCAGCTCTCGCTGCAGAGCTCCACACCTGCAGGGAGCAGCTCGTGCAGAGAGAGGAGGAGATCGCCAACCTGAAGGCGGAGAGAAACAACACCAGGGTCAGTAGGCGCACTGCCAGGGTCTTTCAACACAGGACACCATTCAGTCCCCTTGTCCACATGTCCCCATGGAGTTGGCTGGGACCTATTGTTCTCAAACCTTGTTTGATCCGTGAGGAGGAGTGAGGCTATTTTAACACATTCGAGGGGATGGCTCCCTACCTGGGCACTGAATTGAAGGGATTCAGACTTGGTTTTGCATTTGGTGAACTTGAGGCCCGGAATTGAAGTTGTTCTTGAAACACGCTTTTCCTTTTGCCTCTCCCGCTAGGTGCTCCTGGAACACTTGGAGTTCCTAATCTGCAGACACGAGAGATCTCTCAGGAGAACATTGGTGAGGCGACAGGCAAAGACTCAGGCCGGTGTGTCCAGTGAGGTGGAGGTGCTCAAGGTCCTCAAGTCCATATTGGACAACGACCAAACGGAGGATGAAACGGTGTGCCTAGCCACGGTGGTTCTCAATTTGTGCACATGCTGTGTGTTATACGCACGCTTTGTGTGTTTGTGTGACTGGAGTTTCCTTTTCATCTTCTTGAATTCTTGTGAGAAGACAGGTCTGTATGGTTAAAAAGCAGTAGTTGGTGGAAATGTTGTGTGTATCGATTGGCTAGTACAAATTGCATAATGTGATTTATTTCGGGGAAGATTTGTCTCCAATGTAAAATGGAAAGCTGTTAACAAGCAAGTTTGTGAACAGGAGCATCCGTGAAAAACCTTACCAGCATTCTGTCATGTTATTTGAGGCGAAGGGGATGTTAGGGTAACTGTATAGTAAGGACTAATGAAACACCTCTGTGTACAAACTCAATCCCTTTGTTTCCAGGTAAGAGAGCAGTTACGTGTGGCACTGGAGGGGTGTAGTTTCGTAGAAGAAGAATTAGGGGCCACACGCAGAGTTCAGCTCCAGACATCATCACAGGATTTGATTGGAGGGGGTTTCCTTTTTATGCATTGTTTTTAAAACAACATATGAAGACTAGCAGTGGGGGCCCTCACATGTTGCTTCCCTTTCTGAGTTTCCAAGGTGCAGAGCCAGATGAAAGAGCTCCTGGCTACCCTGTGCACTCTCATGGCCAAGCTGGAAGAGGACCTAGCCATATCAAGGAAAGACCTCATCCGTTCTGAAGCAATGAACAGCATATTACAAAGAGATGTCCGTGAAGTGAGTGTCGGTTGAAATGGCCACGCCGTCGTCTAGCCAAACGTGGGGTGTTTGGTTCGGCCTTGCCCAGTGTGTCCTTCGTCTCCCACGGGTTTTGAACGTTTGGAGTTGGGTAGAAGTAGCAGCAGAATGGGACGTGACTCCGGGGCCTGGGCGGGCTGCCTCCCCGTCTGCGCGGTGGAATCTGTCCTCCCTGGGCTCTCCCCTGCCGAGGCCTGGCGGGCAGGTGGCGGAGTGCCCTCGGGTGTGGAGTGTGGGCCACCTGAGCTTGGCCCATGCCATGCTCTCGGTCCGTTTTGGGAACACACTCGGCACGTGGGAACCAGCGTGGTGCTGCCAGGTCGCTGCCGGGGGCACGACCGTGCGAGGGCGGCTCTCCCGAGGGGCCGTCACGGCCGCCTCTGCCGCCCTGCCCTCCTGCCAGGGGTTCCGTGCTCCTGGTCGTGGCGGTCAGAGTGAGCGAGGGGCAGCCCGCTGGTCCCGGTGTAAGGTCATGGAGGAGTGCGGCCGCTTCTACACGTGTGGTCGTCGTGGATGGGAATCTGATCCTTGTCACAGAAACTAGTAAGGGTGGGATGGTTGCTCTGTGCCTCCTCCTGTCCCTGTGAGCTGCCCTTTGTGGACAGTCCCCGCACACCCCACCCCCAGCCCGTCAATGCCACCTCGGGAAGACCCTGTCAGACCCTGTCAGACCCACGTGTACGTGCACGAGCAGTCTGTTTAGTACCTTAGTGTGGGTGAGGCCGTGTCCGAATTTAAAACAAAAGTATTTGCAGAAATTATATAACCCATTCAGTGAAGTTGTTGTTTGGCAAAGGTGGGGGGAGACCCCGCAGCAGAGTTCAATATGCAGAGAGTTTAGAAAATCATTTCTTAGGACTCATCACTTTCACTCTTGAGACTGCTGACATAAATTGCTTAGTAAACACAGAGGGCTGGAAGAGGAATCTCTCGGGTGGTGGACAAGAAAGGCAGGGCAGGACGGTCTGGTTTCATTTGCAGTGTCAGATACCATGGGATACAATGTTGTTACAGGGTTAGGCTATAGAAGATGACTTCCAGTTATATGCAAGGTGGAGTTTGGCTTCCTTTTGTTAACACTGCTGCTTCAACTTTGTGGGAATTGGATGAGATTTCCCCCACCTTTTCCCCGGAGAGGGGATGGTGTCTCATGGTGCGTGCCTCCAGAGGCAAGTCGCTGTTCTGTGGAAAGCTCAACGGTGTCCGGAGGCAACCGAGGTTGTGACTTCCGGGAGATTTTATTATCCATTTGTCTTTGAACACATGGGAAAGAATAAGCCTGGGTACCTGGCCAGAATCCCGAGCAGCCTCCGCACTGTCGGCACAGAGCCTGACGCGGGGCGCCAACTCACAAAGCGTCACCGGCTGAGCCACCCAGGTGCCCCGAGGATGCTACTTTTCTGTTTGTTTGGGAAATGAGAATTTCGCCCAGTTTTTGTGTCTGGAGTGTGTTAATGTGTCGTACGCTGATTCTTTCCCTGTTTTCCCTCTGAAATACCTGCTGTAGGCCATGGCCCAGAAGGAAGACATGCAAGAGAGGATCACTACCCTTGAGAAGCGCTGCCTCAGGGCACAGCAGGAAGCCACCTCTCTGCAGGACCTCAAGGATAAACTTGAAAACGAGATCGCAAAGAAGGACTCTCTGCATCGACAGGTCGTTGGTTTCGTTGAACTTCATTCCACTTTTATTAATTACAAGTCAGGTTAAGGACCAAGTGTCAATGTCAAGGTTTTAGGATCTTAGAATCTTGTGTTGACCAGCGGGGTTACTTCAACGTCCAGGGTTTAATTCTTTCGAATTTTATGGAAGCATGTTATGGGGCTACCCTCCTTGGTTCCTTCCTTGTCTTGTCTTAAATGCACGTTATTCTGTTGCCCGTTAGCACTGTTTCCAACTGAGCAGGGAGTAGCCGGGAATGTGTAGGCACTGGCCATTTTGGTTAGTACTTGAGATCGGGGGGGATGGCAGGTGCAGAAGCACAGTCTGGAGTGAGGATGTGAGACCCTGTGTTTTGGGAAGCCGCACGGCTCTTCCTTGGTTGTCTCAGGTCATCCGGCATTGAACAGGAACACCGCATCCAGCTTCTTGGAAACAGAGTGAGTTTGCCTGGTGTGTTTGTCAAATGTGTCAGTCGACCCAAAATGATAATCAAAGTGAAAGACTAGGAAGCCATGAAAATGACATTGAGGAATGCTGTTTGATGGCACGTAAGATGTTCCAAATCATGAGTGTAAAAGGCAGATCGTGAAATACTTTGTGTACAGCATGTGATTTATATTCTGAGGGTTTTAAAGCATGAGACGCAGTCTGTATATACACACAGAGCTATATGCACTCAGAAGATGGAAGGAGTCTGTGGGAACAAACGTTAACCTGGCAAAAACCTCACCTTACACATGATTTTTAAAATGACTTTATATGTTTTTAATGCTTATTTATTTTTGAGAAAGGGAGCCAGAGTGAGAGAGAGAGAGAGAGAGAGAGAGAGAGAGAGAGTGAGCATGAGCAGTGGAGGGCCAGAGAGGGAGACAGGGAGACACAGAATCTCAAGCAGGCTCCAGGCTCTGAGCTGTCAGCACAGAGCACGAGGCGGGGTTGACCCCATGAGCTATGAGATCATGACCTGAGCCGAATTGGCCGCTTAACCGACTGAGCCACCTCGGCTTCCCTAAAAGTCCTTTAACAAAAACTCTCGTGTCTAAGTTTTCCACGTTGAAGTTTTCCACGTTTTTGGTCAAGAGGGAGAGTGCTTTTGTTGAATAATGGTACACTTCCAAAAAGAACTCAACTGGCATCAGGCATGCTCTCAGAAGCTCTGTGCTGGCTGATGTGCCCACCTCAGAATGTCCTATGGAGCGAGCCCTCGGACCACAGTATAAATATGTTCACGAAGGGTTAGGACCGAACCCTTCCCTCCTTAACTTGTCAGGAAGAACGAGCAAGCTCCTCCAGAAGATGGGTTTTCTTTAATGTGTGGGAACTTTGTCTTTTGAAAGACTTCTTTGAAGATACTGAAGAAGAGCAAAGAGTTTGGCAAGACATGTTTTGCGTAGTGAAACGAGGACCAAGGCAGTGGGTGACTCCTTGCAGACAGGAAAGGTTTACTCTGAAGCACCTCCCAAACTGTTGGCTTCAGTCAGAACGAACAGTAGATCTCTGCATTTAGCTTTTGTTTCACTTTATTAAAAATGGAAACGGAGAGAAGACTTGCTACACTTTGATGCTTTGCCTTCATTTCCTAGACTGCGGATCAAAACCGCCAGTTGCAAGAGCGCCTGGAGGTGGCGGAGCGGAAGCTGCAGCAGACCCCGAGGAAGGCCAAGTCGCTGCCCGAGGTGGAAGCCGAGCCGGCCCAGAGGGTGGCCACCCTCTGCAAGGTGGGGCCTGCCTTTCCTTCTGGGTCCCATGGTGGGAATGTCATTTTCATGGCGGTCCGTTCTTGTATCTCATTTCTCACCGGTAACGTCGGCGTGCCAAATTCCGCGACCCAGCTGAGATCTGTTTTCGGTGCTACTTTGTCTGAGATCGGAATGCTTTTCAAATGGCAGGCATCATCCTCAGTTTTGTTCCCTCCGGTTTTGTCCGATGTGTTCTGTGTGCCGTTGGCTGCATCTAAGACTCACTGCTTTTCAGAGTTAAGTCAGCGACTCAAAGCTCAAGGTAGTAGCCTTGGGTAAGAGAAGGACAGGGGTGCCTGGCTGGCTGAGTCAGTGGAGCTTGGGACTCTTGATCTCAGGGTCATGAGTCTGAGACCCCGTTTGGTGTAGAGCTTACTGAAGGAAAAAAAAAACCAAAAAAGCATAGAATTTTTCCGAGAAATGAGAAAATCCTATCCTCTTTTCAACACAATCGTTTTTATTTAAAAAATTCTTAAATGTTCATTTATTTTGAGACAGACAGAGAGAGCGAGCATGGGCACATACATGAGCAGGGGAGGGGCAGAAAGAAGGAGATAGAATGCCAAGTAGGCTCCATGCTATCAGCACAGAGCGTGACACAGGGCTCGAACGCCCAAACCTTGAGTTCATGACCTGAGCTGAAGCCAAGAGTCAGAACCCGACTGACTGAGCCACCCAGACACCCCTGTAAGAAATAAATCTTTAAGGAATTCACTCGGAGGTTCAACAAATAGAGTCGAGGAACGTGCCAGACACAGTCCCTGCCCTCCCAGCTCTCATAGCCCTCACCACCCACAGAGGAAGGCAGCAGTTGAAGAGGTAGTTTCCAGACATGATGTGGTCGGTGCTGGGATCGAGTGATGCACACAGGACGAGGGAGCACATGACTGGGCAGCCAGTCCGTCCTTCCGGAACCTGGGCTGAGGGAACCTGTAGCAGGGAGCCTGTCGGTGCTTCTCTGTCACCGGTTCCAGTGCAGTGAGGGTCCCAGTGGGAAGGGGGTGGTGTCATCACGGGATGCTGACCCTCAAGGCTGCCATCAAGTCGGGCAGGCGGCATTGGGCACCCATAAGCCCAGGCTCCAACAGAGCCTCTCCTCCTTTGTGATCTGCATGTCAAGTCTCCGTTTGTTTTCTCGCCTGTCCTCTCTCCTGTCCCTGGTCAGCCGTGTAGCCCGACTGTTTGTCTTTGGACACTCTGCTGCTGAGGAAGCTAAATTGTTGGAAGTGACTTCCCAGCTTAGGAAGCTAGCACGCCTGTTTGCTCTTTCTGCTTGCTGCTTCCTCCTGTCCGTGCTGAGTGGCCAGGGGTGTCTCCCGGGGGACGAGGCACTGTCCAAGGATCCGGGACCCGGGGTGGGGACGAGACCGTTGCCTACCCCCGGTCACCAGCATGGCAGCCCACTGCTTCCCACTGGCACGCATGAGGCCTGTAGGGACTGTGAGCAGGCGGAAGGCCGCTCACAGCATGTCGTGCGTAGGCACAGCGTGTGGTGTGGGGCCGCCAGCTCTTCTGACCCCGCTGTCGCCCACAGGCCGAGCAGAGGCGTGGCAACATCGAGGAAAGGCTGCGCCAGATGGAGGCCCAGCTGGAGGAAAAGAACCAAGAACTGCAGCGGGTACGTGTGCGAGCAGAGCAGCCATGCACCTGGCAGTGGTTGAGGATGAGGCACAGGCTGGGGGTCTGGGGGTAGGGAGTGGTCCCTTGTTTCCCACTTCTCCCCATGTGGACGCCAGGCCCCTTCTCGGTCCCATCAGGGGTACAGTGGACTCTTGTGCGAGTTGGATGCTACTGAACACTCCTAGCATGTGGACAATGTTCTCTGGACGCTGGGGCCCCGGAGGCAGTGCTGCCTAGGGGTGGAGGCACCCGCACAGCCCACTGTGCCCACCAGCTCATTAGCAGCTACTCACGGTTGACGCGGGACCTCGTGGGTGTCCCTTGGCCAAAGCGGAGGTACTGGCCTGGGGTAGGGCAGCCTAGAGGAGGGGTCTCCTTCCTTAGGACATGACACTGAGGTCCTGAAATCAGGTCACGGGCCTGACCTTGGTCCCCACATCCTGAATTTCTACTTGAGATGAAAGGCACAGGTCAGGGTAGATGTTCCTAAGAAGAAGAATAGCGTAATCGAGCCTTGACGAAAGGGAGGCCCGTGTCCCTTGAATCCCCTGAGATTTTTCCCTGCGGTAGCTGGTCAGACGTCAACGTGAAACACCCAGGAGACAGAGCAGGCAGCGGCCTCCCCATCTTGGGACGTCCATCCAAGGCCATCAGGTTTTGTTTTCACCAGAAAACTCGAAACACTCACCCTTAACTTACACCAGAAACTCGTGTGCTTGGCCCTCAGGGTCAGAGAATAAAACATGAGTTCTCGCGGAGTGAAGCTTCTGATGCCAGCGTGAGGGCTCGTGTTGGCCGACCCCAGCCTGCCATGCCACATGCACACAAGCGAGCACAACCAGACGCTAGCCTCTTGGGCCGAGAATTCGACCTCACCTACTTAGAGAAGCACTTCATTGCCTTTAGGACTGTATGGTAGTTTGGAGGGACAGGTGTTGAGATAAGGATTCTATTATAACTGAGACAATCCGACCCCAGCCTGCCATGCCACATGCACACAAGCGAGCACAACCAGACGCTAGCCTCTTGGGCCGAGAATTCGACCTCACCTACTTAGAGAAGCACTTCATTGCCTTTAGGACTGTATGGTAGTTTGGAGGGACAGGTGTTGAGATAAGGATTCTATTATAACTGAGACAATTCCAAGGACACTTTTAAGCTGTTTTGCTTGAAAAATACTTGGGTGCTGATCCCTTCTTGTGGGGTGACCAGGGTCTTTTCCAAGTGATGGCCGTTGCTGCGTGTTAGGTGAGGTGGTCGTGCTTTCTGTTGCCTGCTCCCAAGGAAAGAGGTGCCAGCAGGTGTGGCTTAGAGATGAGGAAGCCCGAGCATGGAGGGACTGTCCATTGCCTAGCCTGCGGGTGTGTCCTGTGGGCTCTTCCTCCTCCCTGGGCCCCCCGACTGCAGGGCACATGTGTAGTCCGTACCCCACGGCCCTCCGCCCGGCAGGAGCCCCTGAATCCTGCCGGCCTGTCCTCGGCGCTTCTGTTTTGGGTTAATTCAGGAGATGCGGCAGAAACGAGTTTTTAAACCAGACGATTGATGAGAGTTGTATATAACACAGACCCGTGAACTTTGCGGTTACGTTCGGAAATTACTTGAGGTAATTTGTTATGAATTTCTAATACAAGTTCCATTACAAAACGTTCAGGAGATGTGGGAATTTCACGAAAAACAGGTGAAAGTCTTTCTCACCACTGAATCTTTCCCAAAGTGGATTTTTTTTATCTTTCGGTTTTGTCAATGGATTCATTTCTTTCCCCCTGAGGCCAGATCCGAGCTTCTGTTTCCGCCCCGGAATATTCCTCCTCCTGTGTGTAGATAAGCTGATCCCCTTAAGAATATGCTCTTTAGGGGCGCCTGGGTGGCGCAGTCGGTTAAGCGTCCGACTTCAGCCAGGTCACGATCTCGCGGTCCGTGAGTTCGAGCCCCGCGTCAGGCTCTGGGCTGATGGCTCGGAGCCTGGAGCCTGTTTCCGATTCTGTGTCTCCCTCTCTCTCTGCCCCTCCCCCGTTCATGCTCTGTCTCTCTCTGTCCCAAAAATAAATTAAAAAACGTTAAAAAAAATTAAAAAAAGAATATGCTCTTTCCTGCATGTACATCTGCCTCCTGAGCCCATCTGAGAGCTAATAATGAGGACATTCGTGAGGGCCCATGTGTGTTTTGTTTCCCAGAAACAAAGGCACCTGCTAAGTGATGACCCCTGGGAAGCAGGTTCCTGCGTTTCTGTGTCCCGGGAGGTCGGTGCTGGCAGTGAGGCACAAGCACGCCCAAGAGTGCCGTGGGAAGGGGCAGCCGAGGATGGCGTGCGTGTGGGTCGCACCGCTGGTCATTCGCACGTCTGAGCCGATGTTCGCACTTTTGCTTCAAGCCTGCGTCTTCTCTTTCAGGTAAGGCAGAGAGAAAAAATGAATGAAGAGACTAATAAATGTCTGTCGGGCACTATTGACCAGCTCCTTTCCGAATCTGACGAGCGTCTTCAGCGTCATCTTAAGGAGAGAATGGCTGCTGTGGAAGATAAGGTAGGACATGAGAGACAGCGGCTGAGTGCCCCCGTCCTCACAGAGGAGACGCTCACGTTGTGATCCTGAGGAGCAGCGTGGAGCAGAGGCTAACAGCCACTGTAGAAAGTAGAAATGATTCTTTCACGCGGAAAACTGCAGGCTGTTACCCACTGTCTGTGTTAAGTTCCCAGTGTCCTGTCCCTGCCCGACGTATGTGTGCGGGAAGGTGCGTCTTACTGTCTAGAAGAGGAGTATGGTCTGGGGAGGGCCCGAGAGTAAGTATGTTAGGCTTTTACTAACTGAGAGGTAAGGAGTAAGCTAGCTTCATGCTAATCAAAGATGGGCCCAGAAACAGCCATAGGCAGTATATAACTAAGGGGAGGGGCCGTGTGTCGATAACCCTTTGTTGATAGGACCCGGCAGTGGCTGGATGTGGTCAGCAGGCCCTCGTTGGCCACCCCTGTGCTGGAACCTTCAGCCTGGTTCTTGTCTGGGGAGCTAATTTGTACCTCTTTTGTCCAGACGGACCGGTAGGAGTGCGCAGTTCTGTCAAGCATTTAAGCAGCTGAAAACAGAGTTTCTCCTGTTCCATCTCCTGCCTTTCCTCTTTTCATCTGGGTTGGAAAGAGTCTAAGCCTGGACTCTTACACCATCATAACGGATACACTTGAGGTGTAACGGGAGGGAAGCAGTATCATAGGATCTCTGTGAGAGAAGCTCTGGTGGTGACAGTTGGGTGCGGACCTGATACTACCGGTTCTGGTGACACCTGTGTCCCTGTAGATGAGCCCAGAATCTTCCCTAAGATGGGCACTTGGAGACACCAGTGAGCAATGCTAATTACACGACACACTTGTTTTGGGTAAAACCCATTATGAGGTGCGTTATTATACCCCACGTGAGGTTCTACCTTGATCACTGGGGCCAGCCTTTAGGTAGAATAGTTGTATGTGAGATTGGAATTCTATGTACGAAACTTAGGTCAGGTTTCCCAAGTGACTGAGGCATCACAGACCCTAAAAGCTAGTACGAACCAGTGTACCTGCTGCAAGTAAACTTAGGAACTTGTCATACTTACAGTCAGACAGTGATCCGTGAAGAAATTGTACATGGACAAAGCATGAGGAAAGGCTGTTACTGCAGTTTCACAGACAGCATTTCACTCTGTGGTCATGTGACCCTGTTCGTTGGTATGGCCATCCACTCCATGCCTTTTCTGTGGTGCTGCGTTATTGTAAAGAGAAACGTAGGCGTGCTCTAGCATGTGGAACGTTTGAAAGAATCAACACTAAAGGACTGTACCTTTCTCAGAAGTCTCCGTTAGGAGAAGTGGGCAATCTGAAAAAACAGTTACAAGAAACGCAACGTGAGAAGGTATTTCCATCTCTCAATCATTCAGTGATCCCTTGAGACTGGAAAGGAGCAGGTGACCTCTGGGGCTGACACTTCCTCCAAGGCGAGCCACCACTGTGCTTTCAAGGGGCCCCACGCTCGCAAGTCTGAATGGCACGCATGTGGCGGAGTTGGAGCTGTGCAGCCTATGGGGTTCAGATTTCTGAGTCCCTTCGGGGGTCCGCTCGAAAGCTAAAATGTTCACGCAAACCTTTCGTTGAGTGCAGCGTTGCCCAGCAGGAAGGTAACAGGTGACACGGGTGTCATCCCAAGGATTCTCGCGGCTGCATTGGAAATGGTCAAACAGACGGGTGATGTTAGTTTTCATGTAGCCCGATGCAGGCAACGTGTTACTGTATCATGTAAATAGTATAGACATGAAGGAGCTACTCTACAATGTTTTTCCACATTCAGTCCTTGCAACCCACGGGCCGTCTCACAGTTCCATCCCCTGTGGTTGGGACCAGCCCCACTTTGGGCACTCAGTTAGCCACCTGCGGCGGTGTCTGCTGCCTGGGACGGCACTGCCTAGGGCGTTGTTGTGTGACCGAAGGTCCTCTTCGGTTTTGCTCCCTGGTGCTGCGTGTGCAGACATGAGGCTGGGCTGGGGAGGGTCCACGAAGGAGCACGTGCCTATTGCACAGAAGGGCTATTCCCCCACCGCCCAGAAAGTCCTGCTCCTCTCTACATAATTAGGAACAAGTGTTAGTGGCTCGGTGTTTCTCCTCTGTAACCTTGCTAGGCCTGTGACCTAACTGTTCAGTAGGGTTTAGGACGTTCACTTGGTGATCTGGGTGTTTACTGGAGGACTCTTGGAGACAATGGTCTTGGGGTTTGTAACTGCTGAATTTCCCCATCGTGTAATGAACCTACAGTGTTGTATCAGTTTCAAGTAGACAGCATACCGTTTCACCAATTGCACGCGTAACTCTGTGCTCACCACCATCACTGTGGTCACCGTGTGTCACCATACAGAGTCCTTAGGGTATCACGGACCGTATTCCCTGTACGGTGCTTTTCATCCCCGAGACGGCCTTATTTGATATCTGGATGCTTATGCCTCCTAATCAGCATCACCTCTTTTGCCCACCGCCCCTACTCTCCTCTCCTCTGGCCACTACCAGTTTGTGCTCCGTGTTGAACGGACTCTTGAGGCAAAGAATCGTTAACCTTGCTTGCAGTGAGTGTCGTTGTCATTTGCTGCTTTGCAGGATCGGCTTCTACAGAGCATGGAAGCACTGAGGGCTGAATTAAAGCGGGCAAGACTGAGAGGCTCTTCGCTTCACCACGGGTATGACATTTCCCGGGTCACAGATGTGTTTGAGATGCGGCTGGGGGCGGCTTCCCTCTGTCACCAGTATGACCTGAACCAGCTCATGGTTCCAATGTAGAACCGTGGGTGTGCTATGGTATGACCCGAACCGGATCAGAGTTACACACAATAACCCTGAGCGTGTTGTAGTCTGATGCGATCCATTTTCCAGGTACCACCTAACTGATGATGGGGCGGGGCTGGGGGGGACACTGCCCTTCACCGTGCCTAACATGAACCACCTCACAAACACATATGTTAGCACCTGCTGTGTATCTTCCAGAGGAATCCTTTGGCCGAATGGGCAGAGTGACTGGATGTAGCTCAGGGAGCCGGTAGCTTCGTAGTTGGCAAGAGGGAGAAGTACAACCTCATTGCAGAGGTTAGGTTTGGAATCTCAGGAGACCGGGAGGCATGACAGAGCTCACAGCCATGGGAGGAGGCGTGGAAGTTAGGGAAAGTTCTGTTCGTGTTTGGGTGGGTTTATTTGCGGCCTCCCTCCACCGAGTGTGGCAGTGATGGGGTGGGGCTAGGAGGGGTCCAGCGTGCCAGATTCGGACCCAGCGTCCCCGGAAGCTGTGGTCCCTTCGGTAACACCAGTGGGGTCACCATGGGAGTGGACACGTGGCCATGGTTGTGAAGGTCACCTTCACATTGGTGGGGTTAGCACAGTGCTCCCAGTTTCTTAGCTTTTTGAAAAGAGTGGAGAATGACATGTAATCGCTTTAAGTCTTTTGGGACATTGGTGAGTCGCCTGTGAGGGAGCGGGTCAGCCGGCTTGTGAGCTGCGTCCTGCAGACAGTAATTGTCAGCAGGTATTAAAAGGTTTGCTTGCTTCTTTGTAAGAAATAGGTACCAGGTGAGAGTCATTCTGGTGTGACAGTGCCTCGAGTAGCTGACTGGGCCCCCTTAGGTGCAGGCTCCTGCTCCAAAAGCAGGCCCACTCAGGCCGCACTGGGATTTGTGCAACGGAAGTCAGCTTCTCTTCTTTTCCAGAGAGCAAGGAGCCACTGGACTCCCGTGCAGGGTTCAAGTGTGGAGGGTGAGCCCGTGGCTGAGGCCGGGCACGTGGGCTGGCGGGTGCTCCTTCACAGTTGCTGACCGCTTCGTGCCCAGAGCCTTTGCTGAGGGGAGCAGCTGACAGCCCAATTAAGTGACTCCACCCTAGGGGCTCGGGGCTCCATGGAACTTTTCTGGAGACTTCTGTGGCCAAGGGGGACATTTGTCTGTTAGTCTAACTGCACAGAGGCCAGAGACGCTTTTGCCTCCTGTGTACGGGAGCTGCGAGGTGTGGTTCCCAAGGATCCTGCCGCGGATGCCCCTGGGGCGCCCGAAAGTGGCTGGTGGAGGAAAACCTGGGGTCACCTGGCATCACAGCGAGGGCCTTGGCACACGTGGTCCGATGGCAGGTGAAGGCAAGAGGGACGTATAGGAGTGCTTCCCGGTCAGTTGGGCAGGAGGTGGTGCAGACACGCTGGATGACAGCTTGACTGGGGGCAGGCGCTGCTCCACCTCGGGGACGTCTGGGCCGCGGGGATGCGTTGCACCTGCTGGGCCCGGGAGACCCTGTCTCCACAGGACCCGGCTAGCGGGCTTGCACTGGAGCCAGGGGCAAGGATGCCTTCCTTGGAGACCTTTTTCTGTGACCTCATTTTCCTAATTGACGGGTTTTGGCCTGGCTGACAAAGTCCCCTTTTCTTTAGATAACAACCTCGGTGTGTGTGTGCGTGTTTGTTGATTGTTTCCCTCCGTATTTCAGGCGGACGCACGTCGGCAGCATCCCAGCTTCCAGGTTCCGTCTGGCGGACAGCCCCACGGATGCCAGCAGCAGCAGCAGCGCGGTGTTGCAGCGCCACCGGAAAGGCCGTGTGGCCCGTCTGCGACATGAGCCTTCCAAGGCAAGGATCTCCATCCTCTGGGGGCTCTCGTGGGACCCACCTGCCAGCTCCAATGTCACCTGCCTTTTCCTGTCTGTGAGGCTCTTCTGGAACTAAAGGACTGATAGGCTGCTTTCTCCTTGCCGCTTCCCCCATTCTTCTTTTGCTGCCTTAGAATTTACTTTTGAGAGCTTTTGTTCTTTCTTTGTATCAAGTAGCAATGTGGATTAAGATAGGACCTAGTGTTAAGTACAGCACAATGCAAATTAGTAAGGGTTTGAAACGCTAATGAAGGTTAAATGAACACGTGTATTCATCCTTAAACAACAAAGAATTCACCTTTGGAGTCTAAGTACTTTTGTCCTTTGTCTCTTCGGCTGCGTATATTTTTATATATTTGTGTAAGTTTTGAGCACCTGTAGTCATGGAACAAGTTTGGTGCAGACATCGTCCCAGAGCTAGGGTGCAGCATGACTGAAAAACCCAGATGAGGGGCGCCGGGTGGCTCAGTCGGTCAAGCGTCCGACTGCTGATTTCTGCTCATGTCACGATCTCTGGGTTTGTGAGATCGAGCCCCGGAGCCCCGCAGTCCCGCATGGGGCTCTGTGCTGACCGCGCCTAGAGCCTGCTTGGGATTCTCTCTCTCTCCCTCTCTCTGCTCGTCCCCCACTTGAAATAAAACAAAGAAAGCAATAAATAGATAAAAAGTCAGAGGATAGGCCTGCACCCCTATGTGTGCACGGTGTAGTGAGAAGAGACCAGCAGCGAAAGGGAAGTAAAGGCGATATGTGTGTTAGTAATCTATTTCTGTTTGACAGATGATTGACAAGTACCTAGGTGGGCACCTGTGGATAGCCCCAGAGTCCAAGGGTGGGTCTCTGGGCACTGCCCAGTGTGGCAGTGGAGAGAGAGACACAGAACTGGCAGAGACCAAGCGGTCACGACAAGGTGGAAGGAGCTCAGTGAGCCAGGTGCTCAGGGAAAGGGAGAGCGGTGGCCTGGTCGTGCTGGGTGGGGCCAGGCAAGGTGGAGGCCGAGGAGCACGGTGGTCTGGTCCAGGAGCCCTTGCGCTAAAGCCCACTCGCCAGAGTTCCAGAGTCTGTGTAGACACAGTAGGGGCAGCTTTCTGGAGGACTTGAACTCTGGTTGGGAGCAGAGACGCAGTGCTAGCTGGAAGGAGACACAGGGTAAAAGTTCTGTGGTTTGTGTTTTGTCAGTTTGCTGTTTTGCCCTGGAGCGTCTGTGGTCAGTCGTGGCTGGCTCGTGTTGTTTCTCCTGCATCTTCATTTGTCAGTAGATAGTGGGGTTTTGCCCCAATAGTGATAAATTGTCGTTAGCGTATCACTGTATAGTACAGGTGGATACGGGTTTGATCTAGGTAATAATTTGTAAACGAAGTGTTTCTTCAAAAGACATAAGGCACTGAGCATAGCTGAACGGAAGCTCGATACAGACAGCACGCTTTGCGGAGCCGACGCTCGTGTTCAGGACTCCAAATCTCATGGGCTTACTGAGCACAAGTACTGCCTTCTACACTGAAACTCAGGACTCCTACAAGTGAAGCTGTCACCTGCCCCTAAGCCCGTTTTTATCACGTACCTGCCCAGGGCACCCTCCTGTAACCAGCACAGTGATTTGTGAGAGGTTGTCACTCAAATTCTAGGTCAGGATTTCACATTCACGTCCAGCAGGGCATTAACAGAGTGGGTTTGTTTGGTGTTATACAAGGTGTTGCGGGAACTTCGGCATCCCCTAGGGTGATACTGTAAAGGTGTAACTTGGTTTTCAACAAGGAGAACAGTTACAGGAAAGTTTAGAATAGGCACCTGTTAGATGTCTTTGTTCGGCAGGATGCCATGTTTTAATGAGTTGTGTATGTTGTAATGGAGTTTTACGTCCCTGAGTGATAATTGGTAGCGTCTCTGGTAAACACACGTTTACATGTGTGGTGGCACAAAGTTCTGCTTCCAGTCGTGGTTGTTTCTAAATCTTCTCTCAATTATATCCATCCTGTTGTTCTCTTTAAAATATGTTTGCTCGTTTTGTCTTGGAAATTTTAACTTCCTAGTGTGCAGTAAATCTGATTTCTCTTCCTTTCTTTGCATGCCTCTGTCAGCCTAGTGATGTAAGGAAGCATCGGAGGGAGCGAAAGGGTTTCGTAGTGCAACCTAGCCGTGTTTGTCTGTGGTGTGGGGGAGAGTGCCCGTCTCTTCACAGTGAGCACCACAGCTGGGTAAGGACGAGCGGCTGGCGTGTGCGGGGAAGTACAGGAGCCACTGGGGACTCGAGCGTGGCGGCCGGTTTCCACGGTACCTGCGACGGCCACCAGAGCTCGCCGTTGTCTCTCGTTTGTGTCTTGCTCGCTGCGCTGCGTACTTACTTCCATGAGACATAGAAGTTTCTAGGAAGAGAAATTACTGAAGCAGAGCCATAGACTTTCGATTTCGGGATAACCGCTTTTGACAGCCGTAGCCAGTAGCATTCAATGAGCTCTTCGGGTTCGCCACCTGGTGTGTGCAGTGGTTTAGGATCCTGTTACCTGGCCCTCACAGACATCCCCGCGAGCCACAGCTTGTGTGGTTAGCCCATTTCCAGATGTGCAACCAGAGCCCGAGAGCCGGGGTCCTGTGCATGAGGACACTTTGCAGGGCAAACACTGGCCAAGAAACCACTCTGCCACATACCCCACCTTTGCTCGGGCGCCCTTCTCCCATTTACAGTGCCCCTCACTGGGACAGGACACCTCCTGTGTCCAGGGGACAATGATGTGGGTGTGCCCATTCTCAGGGGAAGCGCCGTGCCTCGGGTCGGAACCCTCGACCAGAGAGTCCGCCTCATAACTGGGATGCCTTGCTTCCTGGATCGTACCCCCATCCCAGACCTTCCCAGCCATGTGCTGACAGGGCCGTGCCTCTGATACAGAGCTGGGCGGCAGCTGGGGGAGCCCCTCCACTGCAGAGATGGTGTGTCCGTTCAGTTGAATTCTCGCGTTCAAGTGCCAGTTCGGTCACTGGTTGTTTTGTGACCGGGGTGTATTAATCACCGTCTTTTTCTCCTGCCTTGCCCTCCTGGTAAGTGAGGACAGCGAAAGAATCATGGCCCTTGGGGTGTCCACACACTGCCCATCGGTGCACGGTCCTCAGAGATCAGGAGCTCACATCGGCGACGGGGCACAGGGCACGCCCTGCATTCTGCTGGCTCGTGCTGCCTTTTCCTCTGTGGCAAGCCTTTCTCAAGGAACAGAGGGTCATGTGATGAACACCCAGGCAGGACGGCCTGCTCCCCCAGCTCACTGATGGCTACTTGGAGGGCTCTTTGGAGGTTTTGGGGGATGAAGTCTAGGTGTATGTGCAGTGGGTGTCAGGTCCATGCGGACAGGGCCAGCACGGGCATTGCACTTCCCAGCCTTGCGGGAGTCTCCCGTTTTGGCTGAGACTGAATTGGCCCATAGGCACAATTCTGGCAGGACCCAGTGCTGGGCGGGGGCCTGTGTGTGGACTGCGCTGCGACACAGGGGAGGGTGTGCTCCCGGAACCCTCCGTCTCTGCTCACCTCATAGCCTGGTCGCTAGTGTGGCTGCCTGTCCTGTTCCGTTTTGGCGTTTGTTTTCTCCATATCCTTGCTTCCACCTGGGTATGAAATCTACTTGCGTGAAGCAAGTAGCAAGCAAACCCTGTTTGGATTTCTGTGGATAATTTGTAGCCTGTTAAGGTAGCCTTTTGTTGTCTGATGATTGTCATGGAAATCAGGAGAGGAGGCAGGTGTCTGTAATTGTTGGTTATGCTTGTGTCTTCCCTGAGCTCAGCTCCACTTGGTGCTGACCGCCATGGGTGTCCCGAGCCCCATGCAGCTTCGGAGGTCCTGGTACAAACCCAATTGGCTGTGCCTGTCTCGCGAGTCCTACACGTGTGTCTCATGAGATCCGGCCCTGCCTCACCACCAGGACCTGTCAAGGGTCATAACGCTGGCGGGTCCGTGGCCCCACGGTCCTTTCCAGGGCCCACAGCCACATAGCCGCAGACCCACAACCTGTGACAGAAGGAAAAATGGAGTCAGAAGGGGTTCATTTGTCGTGACGGCAGCCAAGGGACACTGTGTCTCCACCGTGTCGAGCAGACTGTCTGTAAGCTGCCGATGAGTCCGTCAGTTTGTAACCTCAACCGAAATGTCCCCGAGAAGCAGAAGTCAGACCCGAGTGTGGGGTCAGGGGGTTGGGTGCCTTGTCATTTTACACACGTCCCTGTAGATTCCAGCCTTGCATCGCTACCAGAAGTGACAGTGGATTAGGCCACAAGCTCGCTCCATTTCCCCCAAACAAAGAGCTTTGCACAATCGTGCATGGGAGGGCTCCGTGCTCACCAGGGTTTGCCCTGAATGGCGTCAGGAAACAAGCACCTTCCTTCTCAGCTGGCCGTGGTGTATGGTGACATGGTCTGGGTCTCCGCCTCTACCTTCTGTGGCCGGGCTCCTGGTGGTTGGAGGTCCTGGGGAGGGTACACCCCTCGGTGCAGATGGGCTGGGGGTCTCAGTGGGCCCACTGCCCGGACGCGAATCCACCCTTTCGCCTGGCGTTATGTCGATCCTAGGAAGTCGTTTTGGACGCTGCACAAAGCACAGCTCATAGCTTTTCAAATGAGTTGCTGGCTGTCATTTCAGGGCTGTGCTCCTCTGTCTGGGTGCACGGTGAACTCATGTCACTCTCCTCTCCACCCCACAGTTGCTGCCTTTGGAGGAAGAGTCACAAGATAGTGTGGCAAGGACACGATGTGAACCATCAGCTCCTTCTTCCCAGAGGTCCCTGAGCTTGGACAGGCTGCAGCAAGGGGCACTGCCCAAGGCCAGCCACGAGGACATCAGGGACGCCACAAAGTAAGGGGCACAGGCATCGTAGGAGATATGCCTGTGGGCTGGTTTTCAGCTCTGAGAACCCTTTGATCTCTCCATGGGGGAGAAAGGGTCGGAACAGCGATTCCAAAGAAAGGCCAATGAACTGAGTTTACGTGCACGGTGTTCTTGGGATACCTGCCTGGGTGCCCTGGGTGTGGCCAGCAGGGCAAAAGGCAGGTGGGAAAGACCAGAGTCTTGTGATGCTGGTGGCTGTAGGGCAACCTCGTTTGCTCAGATCCTACACACCAGCAGTCCTGAGACCTGCCTTTTCCTCCCGGTGGATCCTGGGTGACATGCTCCCTAGGGCTCCTCTCCTGGGCTGCACTGTGCCCTGTGGGGTTGTCAGGAGCCATGTTCTCTTCCCCCCACCCCCACCAGGCAGCTCCAGCAGCCTCTCTGTTACTCGCACCACGTCCTGGGGTGGCTCAGGTGTGCATGTCCTCCGTGCTCCCGGGTCACGGCCAGGGAGGGGTGCTGAGCGTTCTCCACCCAAGGTGCTTGGACTCCAGATATACTTGGGAGGGAGACAGTGTCAGCTCCCAGGGCGCAGCCCTCCCTAGAAGCTGGGGGATTGTGCTTCTAATCACGTGGGGCGGTGTGTCGTGTGACGAGCATGCGTGGAAGATGCTCTCCTGTGCGTCCCCCAGTTCCACAGCCTCTCAGGATGGCCCCTTGAGCAACCTCAGCAACACTAGCAATAACGAGGACTCACTGAACAACGCGCCCAAGAAGAAGGGCATCACAAAATCCATCCGCTGGTTGCTCACCAGAAAACAAAAGGTCCACCCCAGCCACGCTAGCGACGAGCCTGCATGACCAGGTTGGTGTCCCCTGCGTGTTTGCAGCGTGTGGGTGGTCTTACTGGCCTCATTCCTCTAGATCCGTGGTGTCTCTGCCTGCAGACCCCTCCCCGTGTCGGGAGACCTCCCGTGGCCGTTGACACCCCCCACCTCCCCTTTCATCACTCTGCTTCCCCACAGCCACTGAATTGGAGCCACTGAATTGAAAACCCTTCCCAAGGTGCCCTGGGACTCAGCAAATTGGGTGGACAAGCTGAAAAACACCAAAACTTTAAAAAATAAGCATTGTGTTTCTTGTCACCTTGCTGAGCACTTTTCAGCTGTACCTGTTTTGAAAGCAGTAGCTGTTCGTTTGCTCAATATAGTCTATAGCTGCAAAGCAGTATTATGTCCTCCACGGACATAAAAAGGCCTCCAGGGCCTTTTGCTCCTGGAACCATGCTGGGAAAATTCGGTCCCTTGGATGTTGCCAGTGTGTTTTCTTCCACATCCTTATACTTTCTGTAATGAAAACATTAAGATTCGTGGTAGTGCCGTCTGGCTCTCACACCCACTGCTCCCAGAAATGTGTATGTCTTGTAAGTCCAGAGGTCACAAAAATTGGCCAAAACATTTCACTGTGTTTCCTCCGTTTATTTTGTCATCTTCAGGAGGTATGGTTATGTACTTGGTCATATGAGGACAGCGTTTATTGAGTTGTTTGCCGCAGCATTTGATTCAGTTTCACAGAGTGTGTGTAAGTGACTTTCTCCGGGGCTGAGATGTTCAAATTGCTCACTTGGGTTCTGTGTTATCATAGGTATAATGCAGTGTCTGAGAGTGGATCATACTGTGGTCTCTGTGGACACGCATGGCCAGTCCCAGAAACATACGGTTGACCCTTGAACAGCCAGGGTTTGAAGATCAGGTCCACTTATAGGCAAGTTATGTGTTTCCATCCAGTAGAGTGATGTAAATGTATTTTCTTTATGGTTTTCTTAATCACATTTACCTTGTTTTATGAAGGAATGTAGCATATACACGTCACTTATAAAATATGTGTTAACCGACTGTTTCTGGTAAGGCTTCTGGGTACAGTGGGCTATGAGGAGTGAAGTTCTCAGGGAGGTGGCGGTGAGGTAGAGCCCCATAAGGCTCCACGAAAGGTGCCTAGTGTTGACAATGTCCGCCTGGGAGAATGAGTCTCAGTCACGGCCGTGGTCACGTCGTATTTGATGGCACGATTCTTGTTACGAACGACCACCTCACTGCTTCATTTACGTCCTAACTGTGAGATGCGTGTTGTCAGTCACAGGTTAGGAGACCTCATACGTGTGCCTACTCCCTGTAGAATTCCGCAGATTTCTCAATGTCTTTGAGTGGGCTCTAACTGTAAGGCTGGGAAGCACTCACCTGAGGTTTCCATTGGAGCAGGTGATTGGAAAATCTTGTGTGGTGTCGAGAATTGAGTCCTTGAGGGAAATCGGGACCCTGTTCAGTAGGCCTGGTCCCTGGCGGCCACAGTGCTCGTCCATCTTACCGCACGGAGGAGGCAGAGTTCTGTAACCGGGAGGGGCGCAGCCACAGCAAGGAATTGGGTGTCTGAAAGCTGAGGAAGGAAGTAACTAACCACAAAAGGCAGACGAGTCTTCCATGCCTCCAGGATGTGGGCTTGTAACTCTGGTTCCTCAGCACAGAGTTCGGTGCTGGGGGCCGATTGAAAATCCAGAAGCGAGGGGCGTCTGGAGGGCTCGTCCGGTTAAGGCTCCGACTTCAGCTCAGCTCATGATGTCACGGTCCGTGGGTTCGAGCCCTTTGTCGTGTTCTGCGCTGACAGTGTGGAGCCTAGGTTGGATCCTGTCCCTCCCTCCCTTCGTCTGCCACTCCCCCACTTTCTTGCTGTGTCTCTGTCTCTGTCTCTGTCTCTGTCTGTGTCTCTCTCAAAAATCAATAAACTTGAGAAAAAGGGGCAGCGGGGATGGCCCAGTTGAAGGATAGCCTAGCTGTGATTGAGTTATTGTGAATCACAAGAAAAGCCAGAAGCCAACCTTTGGGATACACGTTGTGTATATACATAATTTAATTATAAGGTATGTAACAGAGAAATGTAATAAGGATCTGCAAGTGTTTGAAGCGTGTCCATGCGTTTGAACAACTGCTATTTTACCTAGTGAAAGACCTTGGAAATGAATTGGGTAAATGTGTTTCCTGTAGTGTGTACTTCCTTTTAAATCTCTTCACAGTTGACAGAAGCAGTCTTTCACCAGAAGTAACTAGTGAATCATCTGGTGATTTTTCCATGTCTCCTAAAGCAAATGCAATCTTTGTTACTTTGCATGAACGTGAGGTATCCCGTCACAGTCTCTTAATATGCTGGGGAGTCTTTTCAGGTCTCTCTGATTTTCAACTGAGTCCACAAAGCGGGCTTTGCGATTAGAACTGAGACGTTTGTGTTGAAGTGACAAGGTGCCCAGGCACGGGGCCAACAGTGTTGTCTGACGGGAGGAAGGTTTTCCAGAACACCCGGAGTGTGCAGCTGAAGCATAGGCTTGGGGCACACAGCAGAGATCCTTGTCCTGCATTACAGGGTGTGGTTGTGATGGAGAGAGCTTTTGGCAGCCACCGTGGCCATGGGTGTTGACTGTCGGCAGAGGTGCTGGTTTGGAGGAAGGACCCAGTGATTCGCTGGGTCCTATCGATTGGCCTTAAAGCGGATGCCAACAATCGCGTAGACAGTGGAGTTCACGGCACGTTGATGGCCTCAGATGGGACCTTCGATGTCACCGCCCTGGCGCTTCTGGTGCAGAACCCGACCCAGAACACACAGGTGACACCTGGCCGTCCGCACCCGCCCACTGCTCTCTTGCTGGAGACCCTGCAACCTGTATTGTAGCAAGGCAGCGTGTAGCTTCACCGCACAGCTAGTCCTCTCTCCCCAGGCCCGGTCTGTGCTGTGTGGCACGGAGTCCTCGGTGCTGCCTCCTCCTGCCTGAGCTCTGCCTGTCCCTTCCCCTCACAGGCTCGTGAGACTGGCGTGCATTTAGCTCTTATGTGGAGAGAGAAACACTCTTACTTTGTGTGCCACGTGGAAGTTTCATGGCTTCTATTTCTGATTTCCCAGTGGAATTCTGTTTGACTCATGGGCTCAATGGAGAATCAGGAATCTTTTGATCCTTCTACAGAACACTGAACACCTTTGGGAATGCCCTCAGTGTCCCCAGTGCAAATCCCCCTCCACGGCACCCTTGTCTAATTTCCCGGAGAGCATGGACCCCTCTCCCCAAAGGCCCATTCCTGTGGGCTTCCTGGGGGGCTCAGATGATTCGGCGCTCGACCCTTGCTTTGGGCTCAGGTCATGATCTCATAGTTGGTGGCGTCGAGCCCCAAGTCGGGCTCCGTGCCGACAACGTGGAGTCTGTTTGGGATTCTCTCTCTCCATCTCTCGCTGCCCCTCCCCTGCTTGTGCTGTCTCTCTGCCTCTCAAAGATAAGTAAATCAAGCCCATTAATGGACTCCACGTTAACATCTCTGATTGAAAATACACTATTAGGATTCAATGGATATTGTTTTGAGTTTGAAGTCTTGGTTTCAACGCAAGTGCAATATGTCGTCATCCTTTAGATTGACATAACTTTTGGGGTGTTTGCTCGCGATTTCAGGCTCGTGCTATCTTGGAATGGGAGTTGAACCACCTTTTGGTCATGGGGACTGACCAAAGGGTCGGTGAAATAAGTTTTCGGCCTAATGATATCTAAATTTGCGTTAACTGTTAAGTATTATATTTGGGGGTGCCTGGCTGGCTGAGTCGGAGGACAGCGTGACTCATAATCTCTAGGTTGTCACTTTGAGCCCTGTGTTGGGGGTAGAGATTTCCTGAAAGTAAAATCTTAAAAAAAAAAAAAAAAAAGTAACGTAGATTATTATGTTTGTAAGAATCATGTACCAGACTACTCTTCCAAATGTGGAGATAATTTTACCTTACAAGTTAAGCTTCACTCTTAATTTATTAACAAATGAGCTTTGGGGTGCCTGTGTGGCTCAGTTGGTTGAGTGTCTGACTTTGGCTCAGGTCAGGATCACACTGCTTGTGAGTCTGAGGCCAGCATTGGGCTGGCTGCTGTCTGCGTGGAGCCTGCTTTGGGTCCTCTGTCACCCTTTCCATCGGCCCCTCTCTCGCTCACACACAATCGTTCTCTCTTTCTCTCTCCCTCTCTCTCTGAAAATCTAACAAACAGGGGCGCCTGGTAACTCAATCATTTAAGCATCTGAGTCTTGGTTTCAGCTCAGGTCGGGATCTCACACTTCGTGAGTTTGAGCCTCCCATTGGGCTCAGCGGTGACAATGGCGATTCTGCTTCGGATTCTCTCTCTCCCTAGCTCTCTGCCCTTCCGCAACTCATACTGTTTCTGTCTCTTTCAAAAATAAATAAATGTACCTACAAAAACTTAAAAAACTACCAAACCAATGAGCTATTGAGAAACCAATATTTTAACAGAGGTGAGGAGTTTGGTTTCTTTCCTTTTGATATTTGACTTTTGATAGTCTTGAGAAATATTTTTCACATCATAACACGTTGATGGCAGCCTGGCAATAGAGCCTGTAAGTTGTGTTTGGGGGCGGCCGGAGGTCTCTCTGCAGTCCAGGGCCCTGTGCTCTGGGGGAAGGTTACAGTCGTTTATTTAAAAAGACACGAAGTGTTGATTTCTCCTTATACAACAGCAGGACTGATTTACTCCCACACCACTACTTAAGACTGTCTTCATTGCCATAAGAACACTCAAGTGTGACGAGAATAGGACATGTGAAAGGGTGTGGTGGGACCGTCCTAGCGTGTAGCACTGTCCGCAGCTTAAAGACTGTTTTGAAAACCAAAAGGTAGTATCTTCTATAGCAGGAAGGTGATTTCACAAAGACAGTGCGGCAGGTCCAGTCAGCCCAGGAGTGTCCTGACTTGTGCCCAGTCAGTGTCCTGGCACAAATACGGCCCTGCCTCCTTTTACCGCCTGAGGCATCCATCTGGGCAGGGGGCCCCCAATGGCTGTCAGGAATGGGGGTAAACAGCTGTAAACAAACTTGCAGAGTGCGGTCATTTTAAAGGGCTGGTAACCTTACTATATAGTTTTGGTTTTTATTTCACAATGTGTCCTGTAATTTCCCAGGATGATGATAGAAGCTTCAGGAGGGCACCTTCTTAGAGATAGCAATGTAGATCAAGACACTCTTGACTTACCTGCTGAGTCAGCAGAGACTCTCCCTGCAGACTTCTGGGTCACTTCCTCTCTGTCCTCTATGCAGCCAAAGAAGATGCTGCCGGTCTGTATGTGACGTGCTGCTCTGCCCCAGCCTCTTGGCGGAGGTATGGGAGGCTCTTGGGTTGGAATGTGAACACTGATGGAGAATGGCCGACTTAATATGTAACAAGGCGTTCAGATGCTGTGGCATGCTCAGGCTCGGATGATCTAAGATTACTCCTGACTTCTGCTTATCAAAGTTTCACAGTGATTGAGATTTTTTTAACATTTCTATCTGATGGAATATTAGCGTATTCTCTCCACTACTACAACTAGGCATCGTGGGTGTCCTCAGAGCTTTGGACCAGCCTCAGAGCGTCACTTGCAGAGCTACGTATGTGATGGGCAGCCCTGGCCCCTCTTTCACAAGATGGCAGATGGACACGGCGAAAGTGTTTTCATGGCCTCTACTGCCCCTTTGCTATTTGAGAGTGAACTCCCGGGGACTCCCCCGGCTGCTTGCGGGTGGAGAGAACCCCACTCAGAAGTGCCCCGGGAGCCCTCAGTGGTTGCTGCTGTGGTTTAGAATGTGTGGGGCTGTATTTGTGCCCTCATGTGCTATTTTAAGACTAACCGCATGCTGCGTTTGCACGCTGCCCCTTGTGTTGCTTGGAGCAGGCATAGTATCTGCACCACAGAGGCTGGATTCAGCCAGTCGTGTCTTAATCCTGCCGACGCCTCCTGTTGGTGAGTAGAGGGCACCGTCCGTGCAGGCCACAGTCGGACACCCTGTGTCCTGTCTGCGCAATGTCCATGTGAGCCAGGAGAGCCGCAGCAGGCTCACTTAGGGACTTTCAGAAATACACAGACACGCAGACGCACATAGACTCACAAACACATACACACACGCACACACACGCACACACACACACACACACACACACACGAGCTTCTCTACACCTGCTAAGAGGATTCTGGTGTTTGTGTGCTTACACTTAAAGAGGTTGGTGTGTTCTCAGTTTTTCCAGAGAAAACTGTATTTCCACTCTTTTCGTAAAAAAAGAAGTTTGGGTTCAGTGTCTGCTAATGTCTTTTTTGGTAGGGAGGCAGGATTGCTGTTGGAGCAGTAGGAAATTTTCCAGGTCTGAGCTGACCTTCCCGGTCGTTCGGGAGCAAGTGGCACTGGCCTTTGCCTGGTCTGGTGGAGCTCCCGGGTCAACAGGCCCTGGCTGGCTTGTTTTACGCACACCTTCTTGAATGGACCAGGCCCAAGAGGATTCTCGTCCTCACATGAGTGACACTGGTGGCCTCTCAGTTGAGAGATTAGCTTTTGAAAGCGGAAGCACATTGCCCTCTGAGGCGCTGAGTTTGAACATGGAGATTTCGGGTGTGGGCCCCGGAGCCCGGCCCTCTTCTCCCTGCTCTGAGGACCTCCAGGGGTGGGCTTTGTTCTGCTCTCATCCTGTTTTCCTGTCTCAGCCACAGTGTTTGATTGTTGGGAGCTCCTGGCTGGAGGCCAGGTGGAGCCTATGACACTTGAACTTAGGGTAGTGAGTTTGAGCCCCATTTTGGAGTGGAGATTACTTAAAATCCTGACAAAATAAAAGAATAGTTGATTGATTCCTTCATCTTGTTTTTTTTAATTTGGGAACTTTCAGTCTTAAGCCAGTAGGAACTCAATCGAATAATTCTCATTGATAATGCAAAATGCTTCATATTTTCTCTAGATTCTCAAATCTCTTCAGCCAGGAAGGTCTTTGGGGAGGGGGGACACGCGCTAGGCCCCACCTGGGGCCCCGGAAGGTGCTTTTCGGGCTGTCTTAAGACTGATTCTTTCCTTTTATCTTGCAGTTTACCCACACTGCTTCTCCCGATGGTCTTGCAGCACGCTGAGCCCAGCAGTGACTACATTTGAAACTTCAACCAGATCTTTCATCTGTTAATCCTTGTTATATGGACCCTGAGATATTGTATTACAGTGTTTGATTACTGAAAAATTCGTGAATAGGATAGAGAAACTCATTTAGCATTTAATGTTTCGTACATTTCTGTAAATTTGTCACTCCCTATAGAGAGTTCCTGACTTTCATGTATATCCGGGCTATAAATATCCTTTGGAATCAATTGATGTTCTTATATCTCAGTTTAGTCTTTCAAATGAATGTACTGTCATGGCTGTATGTATGAATCCTACGACAAATACGGTCTTTTATAACCTGTGCATGTATTGTAATTATCATTGTTTAATTGTTTGTTAAGAAACCCTGACAGAGAAAAGGATTTTACCATGTTTGTAAAATCACCGTGACACAGCCTGCATTATCCTTTACGAATGTCCCTTAGCTCTACAACCATGGTTTTGATATAAGCAGACTTAATTTGCAGCAATTGTCGCTGTATTTTAACGACTCACCTTAACTACACTTTTTCTAGCAAGAAATGCTTTCTTGTGCAGTGTGAAGAGATTAAAAATATCTGGTGTTGACTATCAGCTAAAGAAACTTGGAGTGGAAAGCTGATTGAAACACTGTGAAAATCTCCCAGGGCCGGTATGCTCTTTCTGAGCCTGGTCCCTGGGGGCCTGGGCGGTTTGCCTGGAGTGACCCGCACAACCTGGGAGCCGAGGCCCCAGAAAGCCTGGGTGGGGCAACCTGGCCACCTCTTCCCCGGAACCCTGCCCACCCCCTTCTCTCCCCCAGCCCGAACCTTAGACCCCTGGCAGCAGAACTCTCAGAGGACCAATCAGGGTGCACTGGTCTCCCACCTCGGGCCAGGGCGCTGGGTGCTCAGCACAGAGCAAGATGCAAGATCCTGGAAACGATGGAGTGCAACTCTAATAAAGGCCTTATTGTTCTTACGGAAATCAGCTGTTTAGATTTGTTTGTAAACAAGTTTAAGGAGTGGACCTCATTCTCCATTTGTAGATTTTATTTAATTTTTTTTATGTTTCTTTATTATTGAAAGACAGAGAGAGAGACAGAGCATGAGCATGGATGCCGCAGAGACAGGAGAAGACACACAATCCGAAGCAGGCTCCAGGCTCTGAGCTGTCTGTCAGCACGGGGCCGGGCGTGGGGCTCGAACTCACGAACTGTGAGATCATGACCTGAGCTGAAGTCGGACGCGTAAGTGACTGAGCCACCCAGGCGCCCCATCTCCATGTGTAGATTTTGAGGAGACAGCCATTTCAGGTTAGAGTAGCCAACGTAACTTATAATTTTGAGGTGGCATATAAAAAAGCCACCAAGGAATGTGCTCAGATCATGGAGCCTTATTTCTTATGCAGCTGGGACAGAGATAGAAACGACACGTCTCTTTACATGTCGTTTCTGCTTTTCATTGGACGTTTGACAGTTTCCCTGTGTTTTCTATTCACCTTTTGTGAACTTCCTGATTGTATGACAGAGTAGGTACCGTCTACTTTGAACTATTTTTATCACGGCATTATTTATTGCTGGCTTTCAAGGCAGTAGTGGAGCGTTTCTCACTGCCAATAAAGACTAGTGAGAATAAGCTGCCATTGACTTGAGAAGTGGCTGCCGTGGTTTTCTCTGGTGCTCGGGGCCATGAAGGCACTTCTGCCACGTGGAAGTAGTAGTGTGGAAACCAGCTGATAGAATACCACAGCTGGAAGTGGCAGTTCAGGACAGGGGTGTCCTCCACAGGAGGGCCAAGTGTCCAGACCCCAGGGTAGCGGCCCCGGAATCAGTGCAGCCGGGGGCCCAGGCAATAGGCCAACAGGGCAGGGCGACTCTTCCACGGTCAGGGCCAGCTGAGGCTGCTCTTCCTCCAGGACCCCAGGAGACTGGAGTGTGTGCGTGTGCGCATGTGTGTACAGGCGCGTGCTTTCCGCCCAGTCTCCACTCCTCTTCCACCCTCTGTGTGGGCTTTCCTGTCCTGCTGCTGTCCTCTCAAGGTCCCAAGAAGTGCCCAGGGCTGCATCCTTCCCCATCGTCTCAGCCCCTGGAACCCACTAGGCTGCTTCTCCCGAAGCTCAGACCCAGTGCTGAGTCTTATACCAGCCAGTGTGGCAGGCGGGAGGGTCTGCCCGCACTGGGGGCTGGCAGCCACCACCAGGCCAACTCAAGAGGCTCTGGCACAAGATCCCTGTCGCTCAGGCGACCCTGGGACGGTTCCTTCCCTCCCCGCCACGGAGAGGCTGCACACGGGGTTTCGGAGACACGCACCGGGGCACATCCAGCAGTTAGAGGGTACGTTGGCCTCTCCTGTGCAACCGGTGGCCACCGTCCCACTGGCTTGGAGTGTCTTTGGTGTGTCCGGCCAGCCATCCTCAGAGGAGGCGAACAGAACCTTTCTCCACTGATGCTGAGGGGCGGCCCACAGCCTAGCCTCCAGGCCTCAGAGCCATGGCTCTGGTTTCCAGGCCAGGATGCTCTTGGAAAATTAAGTAAAAGCTATTTTTAAACTTATAATGAGAACAAAATAATGGAAGTTGCTTTAAAAATCATTAACTAGGGGTGCCGGTGTGGCTCAGTTGGTTGAGCATCTGCCTCTTGATCTCGGCTCAGGTCATAGTCTCATGGTTTGTGGGGTTTGAGCATGGCATCGGTCTCTGCGCTGACAGCACGGACCCTGCTTGGCATTCTCTCTCTCCCCTCCCCCGCTCACGCAAGTGCTTGCTCTCAAAATGAACGTAAAAAAATAAAAAAATTTAACTTGTAATTAAAGCAGTGACTAAAGGATTGTCACATTGCACAAATAGAGGGTTGAGGATGTCTTCATCTCCAACACCTTATTTTCTTTTTTATGTTACCTTTAAATTTTGTAAAAGTTGTGTTCATTTTGAGAGGGACAGAGAGAGAGAGAGGAGGGGCAGAGACAGAGGGAGAGAGAATCCCAAGCGGGTTCCTCACTGTCAGCACAAACCCGACATGGGACACAACTCTCACCAACAAAAAAGATCATGATGTGAGCTGAAATCAAGAGTCAGAAGCTAAACAGACTGAGCCACCCAGGTGCCCCTAATTTCGATTTATTTTTTAAGATTTGAAGCAACGTCTGCACAGACCCATGACCCTCCTACAAGAGTTGTATACTCCCCTGAGTGGCAGCTGAGTGACCCTGGTTTTCTTACTTTTTCAAATGTTTTAATGTTTGTTTATTTTTGAGAGGGAGAGAGAGACACACCCACAGAATGCGACTGGGGGAGGGGCAGAGATAGAGGGAGATATAGAATCCAAAAAAGGCTCCATGCTCTTGGCTTTCAGTACAGAGCCTGACGCAGGGCTTGAACTCACCAATGGTGAGATCATGACCTGAACGGAAGTTGGACACTCAACTAGCTGAGCCACCCAGGGGCCCCTGTTTTTAACGTTTTGCCCAAAGTGCCACCACACTCATTATTTCCAGAGAAACTGTGGCTGCCCCCACCTTGGTTTTTACTCCCCTCCCTACCCCATGTGATAGTATTCTAACCGTTTCCTCCCCTTGCTTCCCTAGAAACTCATTTGTGGCCAGTGTGAGCCCTGGCACATCCACTTCAGATTTACCCGGTGGCATCTAGGTAAAGAAGCGATATGTATTGCTCAGCCACGTGGATTGCAAGGAGGACAACACAAAGGGCTCACGGTGCCACCGTATGTCCCAGTATTTACACGTGACCTCACCCACCCTCTGGGAATGCGACGCCCTGGGTTAGGTCAGGGTATGCATCAATGATTAAGTGACCCTGTGGGTTGATACTGGTGGAAGATGGGTGATGCATTCATGAGGGTTTACTGTACATCTTCCTTTGGCATTTGTGCAGAAGTTTCTAGAATAGAAAACGTTAGTGGTTGTTTAGGGATCCCCTCCGTGCGATAGATGGTCTCAGCCTGGAATGACTGCTCCCTGGCCCTCACTTTGGAACGTAAAGTAGCCCGGGTTCAAACTTTGAGCTGCACCGGCAGCGGAGACACGTCTCCCATCACAAACCGGCGTGCAAGTGCCGATTCCATCTTGACGCTGCTTTCACATTTTGATTCCTGTGACATCAGGATGCGTCCTACAAGTGGTGACATGGTAGACTTGCTGAGAGGTGGCCTATGATGACATCAACGTCGCGATGGGAGGTAGGGGCTTCGCTACTACTCCCTTTGAGAGGTGGAGTCTAAGGCCTCCCCTTGAGCCTGGGTCAGCGTCAGTGATGTGCTTGTCGACATGGATGTGTAGATGGGATGCCGGGGACCCTGGGGTTCTTGTGTGTGACAGAGTGGTTCGTGGATGTAAGTGGCATATGCTTGAGACTGGCTTGTTTCTAGGCAAAGAGGGCACTTTATTTCTCTGCTCTGTAATGTCTAACCGTGGGGTGCCTGTCGAGGCTGCTGTATCATTTCTGGGAGTTGGTGGGGAGTCGGTGGCTTGACGGATTGGTGTCTTGATCTCTGGGCAGTAACCATTACTATTCATTAGAATTGCAGCCGGCCTCTCCCTTTGCTCCCAGAAGCTCCCTGCTTTTCATGCAGACAGCATTCCCTGTGCTAGGTTGTCTCCCAGCTGCAACACGGTCCCTTCAGAGAGGTTTCCTTGGGTTATGTAATTATTTATTTATTTATTTATTCATTTATTTATTAATGTTTGTTCCTTTTTTAGAGAGGAAGATGGGGTGTGAGCAGTGGCGGAGCAGAGAGAGAGGGAGACACAGAATCAGAAGCAGGCTCCAGGCTCCTAGCTTACAGCACAGAGCTGGACGAAGGGCTCGAGATCGTGACCTGAGTCGAAGTCAGACGCTTAACCTACTGTGCCACCCTGGTGGCCCTTTTGTGTGTGTGTGGGTGCGTGTGTGTGTGCGTGTATGTGTGTGTGTGTTTGCGTGTGTGAGTATGTGTTTAACTCACAGTAACAGAATTTTATCACCTGTAGCAAAGTCCTCATTTACAAGGAAAAAACACTGGAGGCCATGAGGAGATGTATGCTGGCAGGTTGCAGCAATGATTTCTGTTTGCAGGAAGAGAAAACGTTATGCAGCTACAAATCTTTGGAAACGTGTTATTTTCTGTATTTTCTCAATGTGTCTGAAAACCAGTTGAGCTATTTCGTTAGTCAAATGCACTTCCTCCTTCCCTCCTTCGGATGTCTTCACAAAGCCGTGTGAAGTGTGGGAGGATGTCCTGGAGTCCTGAAAAGTTCTGCACGCCTGACGACTTGCCCTGGCGGCAGACGTCATCCTGACGTTTTTACTCTTCATCGTGTTACACACGGATCCCTCCAGATGCCTGGGATTTCCTCAGTGGATCGCTGGGTTTCAGAGAGAGACCTGTGAACAGCCTCACCTTCCGCCTGGAAGAAAGGTCTGTGCCTTATCAAAATGAATGAAATCTTGCCATGTGCAGCTACATGGATGGAACTGGAGGATATTATGCTAAGTGAAATTCGTCAGAGAAAGAAAAAAATCATATGACTTCACTCATATGAGGACTTCAAGAGACAAAAGGGATGAACATAAGGGAAGGGAAACAAAAATAATATAAAAACAGGGAGGGGGACAAAACAGAAGAGACTCATAAATATGGAGAACAAACAGGGATACTGGAGGGGTTGCGAGGGGGGTGATGGTCTAAATGGGTAAAGGGCACTAAGGAATGTACTCCTGAAATCATTGTTGCAGTATATGCTAACCAATTTGGACGTAAATTTTCAAAAATAAAAAAAATAAAATTATAACAAAAAAGAAAACAGAAAGGTATGTCCCTTGTCACCATTGTGTTCCCTCCACCCAGAACACAGGAGTGAGTCCCTGAGCAAGGAAAGGGAGGGGATGCTCCCTTTGGGTGTGCGAAGATCAGATCAGGACAGAAATTTTCTGGGAGGACATTTTGTTGTTTGGAAGGTATAATCAAGAGGGCGCCTGGCTGGCTCTGCTGGAACAGCCTTGACTCTTGATTTGGGGGTCATACGGTCGTGAGTTTGAGCCCCACGTTAGGTGTAGAGATTACGTATGAATTTAGTAAATAAATAAATAAAACAAATGATTAATTAATTAAATCACATTTAAAAAATCCAGCCCGGTTTCCAGTGTTGCCTGTAGTTTCCAAAGAGAACTCTGGAGCTGGGGAGCAGGAAGCATGTGGACGGTGGGCAGGGCTGCCAGGCCGGGTGTGAGGAAGGAGGCACAGGTGCTCCCCCTGTCCATTCGTGTGACCGTTTCCTCCGGCCCGAACTGCAGGTGGCTGAATTCCTGCAGTTGGGTGGCCTCTGTCCAGCTCAGGGCCGTGGGACCCACTTGACTGGAGAGGCAGAGACTGTGGGCAAATCACACAACTTTCGGTTAGCCGTTCTTTCATTCGCGAACGGGCTCCCTGGGACGACACTGTCTGGGTTCCCCTCCCAGGGCTGAGAGTTGAGTCTGTTGGCTGTCTAAAAGGCGGCAAGAGCAGATTACATCTGGGAAATTCTTGCTGGTCTTGGGGCACCTGGACAGAGTGGAGCATTGAAGTGGTGGCTTTGAAGGGACAGTGTGGATCCTGTCTTACCTGCTGGCAAACTGTTGCCCGTTCAGGGGACAGTGACAGACGTCCCACCAGGACACTTGACAGCTGAGCCCTGATTTGCCCCTCGCTGCCATCCCGGATTTGGACTTGGAAACCCAGTGGAGCTGGAGGGGGTGGGTCCAGACGGGCTATTGTTCTGGCTGAATTCAAACTACCAGAGCACAGGTGTGGCACCCCAGAAAGCACCTACTGGTGTCCCCGGATCAGACACGTGGGTGGAGCTTCAGCTTGATCGACTTCAAATAGACTTTCAGTTGCTTCCTGGCCCCGGTGGAATTTTACCAGCACTGGTGTGGAAGACGAGTCGGTTCTCATACATAGGCTTCTCTTGATACCCTTAAAAGTTCGATATTACATTTGCGCGTGGGAAAAGTCTTGTCCTGTTTAGGTGTGAGGCGGCTGTCCCTTGTCTCTGTGCCAGATGGACCCTTCCAGCTCTGATGTGCTGGTCGGAGATCGGACAGACCATCCTCTGAGCTACCCAGTAGGAGAAAAGTCTGCATTGTACGAGCCCGATATTTCCCCAGAGGTGTTGAAGCAGCCCTCCAATAAATCACTTGAAACAATGGAGGTGCCAGAGCCCGAGTTATGGACGTCACTATTACTCTTTCAGGAAGTACTTGAAATCAAAATGGGTCCTGTTGTTTCTCTGAAGTGAGAAAGGCCATGTAATTTGGCATTCCCTCATGTTGTTGGGCTCCTTCCTGTTTGGGTAACACTGTTGTTAGGACATAGTGAAGGCGTGAATTCTTTCCTGCTAGCTTGCTTTCTTGCTTTCTTGCTTTCTTGCTTGCTTTCTTCCTTGCTGATTTCTTGCTTTCCTTTCTTTTTGAATATTTATTTTTGAAAGAGAGACAGAGAAAGAGAGAGAGAGAGCACCACACGGTGGAGGGGCAGAGAGAGAGGGAGACAGAGGCTCTGAAGTGGGTTCTGCACTGATAGCACAGAGCCCGATGGGGGCCTGGGACTCACGATTGGCGAGATAATGACCTGAGCCCAAGTTGGACGCTTAACAGACCAAGCCTCACAGGTTCCCCCGGAGGGACGTATTCTTAATGGATGACTTAAACGCACGGGTGACTCTTTGTTCTCCAGAACATTTTCCCACTCGAATTGAAGCCGGAATGTTTCTGATGGTCTCAGATGCCCTTTGAGAGCAGTATTAGAAATCCCACATGATGTTGCTTTTGTGTCTGATGTAGTCATTCCCACACAGGGTTGTGCGTGTGCATTTGCTGGCCCGGCTGCCCAGCCCCCCGAGCTTAGAGCTGACAAGCTGTGGCCAGAGAGCTTGTTGGGTGGCCTCTGAGAGCCCTTCTCCCAGGCGTCCCTGACCCTGGGCCCTGCTCTTTCAGATGTGGAAAGCTTTGGCAGGCCAAACCGTGTCCAAACCCCAGGATGATGGATATGCCGATGAGACCTCTGGGAGACCAACCCGATTTTGTGGTATGAGTCACCAGTGTCCTTCTGTCTCCCTTTTCCCAAAGGTGATTTTCCTTTTGTTTTCATTTGGGTTGTCTGTGTTTCTTACAGTCCCCTGTGTGGGCTTCACTCCTCATTGGCTACACTTTTCTGAATGATGTAAGTGGAAAAGAGCAGAGATGGGGGCCAAGACCGTGAAAGTTTCTGGGCACCAGAAGCACATCTCTTAATGTTGGTGTGAAATTGGTCTTTTGAAGGGCAGAGACAGACCAGGGGGGACAGAGCTTTCCTGTGAACCCACACGGGCACGACTTGGTCTGTCTTGGGAGCTCATGTTCCCACAACACGCGACTCCGTGCTTCTATACGTGTTTTTGCATAGGTACGTGGAGGCTTAGAATCTCCCATCACAGTTCCTGTATTGACGATTCTAGCATCTTGTCTTCAATGGTGGAGATTGCGTCGAGGGACGTGGTCACCTACGCTCTCTGCAACGGGGGCTCCTGCCACACACGATGTTTCTGAATATCTTCGAACTTAAACTCCCCCTCCACGACTCTAATTTTCCTGCTTTGTCACTGAGCATGGGGTATACTGGAGAGCTGGGTTCTACGTACTGTGTTCTCATGAAAAGCCCCAAATAGGAGAGCCGAGGGATTGTCCCCTGGGAGAGCGGGCCCTGCTCCTGACTCGGCATGGCCTTACGCTGCCACCTCTCCCGGTGGTGTCTCCTAGTCAGGAAGTGTAGGTAAAAGGAACCCTGAAAGTGTGCTCAGAATTTTATTTAGGCCACACCAGCTCCTGTTTTTTGCCTCCCGTCCCTACTGTGAAGGACTATCCCTCTGACCTGTTGGGTCACCTACGGTGCTCGTCTCCCTTGGCCCCAATATCTTTCAGGAAAATGAAGCTGTTCTTGGCTGAGGCAGTGCCAGGAAATCATCCCCAAAAGAGGGTGAAGTCTGTCGTGTGGGTATTTTAGACACAAGTGTAGGTTCCTCCCTGACTTGCTGAGCCCACACCTTCCACAGAAGCCACGTGAGGATGTCGAGGCCCTGGGAGCCGACTCCCGAGCCGGTGAAGTCACCATTGCCCTCATCATCGTTTCTGTTCCCGTGGCTTTGAAACATGCTGGATGTTGGGAGAACCCCTGGGACAGTTGTGGGCACCCTGTGGCCGTTCCAGGTGTTGGAGCCGATTCTACCCCCAGCACCATTCCCAAGGACACTGGGCAGCGGCCAGGGCTGGTTTGCAGGCTGGTTTGCAGGGCAGGCTGCACCCCAGGTGGTGCAGAAACAGGAGGAGGGGGAAAGAGAAGGCAGAAACGGTGAGGTGTCTGCCTGAAGGCCAACAGAGGCACAGAGGGCAGAGAAAAGAGTTCACGTGGTTCTAAAGCGTGTCAGCTTAGTTAGATGAGCAGACACCATGTTTTGTTTTTTTGTTTGGCTTGGTTTGGTTTTCCAAAAGGGAAATTAGGCAGTCCATGTCAGGCCAGAGAAGACAGGGAAGATCCCTGAAACAAAAGGGGTTTCGGCAGCAGCTTGGGAAGTTTCCTTCAAATCTTCATCCAGAGGTAGAGTAGCCAGAGACCATTTGCTCTCATCATTCTAGTTCTTAATCCAGGGAATGAATGAGAAAGAAGCCCGCACATATAGGTACAGTAAGCAGAGTGTATAGGGAGAAACAGTGAGATAGAGAGTCAGAGTCCCTATATCGTGGATGGCCTTTGGAAAATACACCGCCCAATTTCAGTGCATGGATTTATTGACAATCATTGGAAGCTGGCCTTGCTGCCTTGGTTGGGAATACTGCCCTGTAGCCGACGGTCATTCCAAAGACACCACAATAGCAGTGTCAAAGCCCTATGTGCCTTAGAAGACACTGTCACTTCCTCCAAGTTAGTCTTAGGCTACGGCAGGCATGGCAAGAGTGCCATAGCTAAGATCTCATGTAATTCACCTAGTCAATGAGTAGATAGGTCCTCATTTAATTGTCTTGCTTTTTCACAGTGTCTTTTCTGTTTTTGTTTCTTTAATGCCAGTTAGTGAATATGAAGAGTTATATTACTTTCAGGTCAACTATTCCATAGATCACTCTGTGTTCATCATGACAAGGACACCGTTCAAACACCATCACCGATTTCACCACCCCCCAGTGCATCCCACCACCCCTATGGTACTATCAGATTGTTCTCTAATCTTAAGAGTCTGTTTCTTCATTGTCTGTTCTCTCTCTCTCTGTCTCACTCTGTCTCTCAGTGTTTCCGTTTGCTTGTCTGTTACTTCAATTAAACATATGAGTAAAATTACTGGATGGTACTTGCCTTTTTCTGATTGACTTCTTTCCCATACCATCATATTCTCTACCTCCATCTGGGTCCTATAGTTGGATGTATATCTATATCAATATCTAAATCTATATCTATATCTATATAATCGATATATATTGATATATGAATAAATATATATGTTTACATATATCTATATATCTATAGATTCATATAAACATATAGAGATGTAGATACATTCATGGATATATTCATGGATATATATGTATAGGTATGTAATTATGTATATAAATATGTAAAGACGTATATGGGTATATGTGGATATATAAATATATATATACACATATGTTTGGATATAAATGAATACACATATGGATATATATTTTGATATATATATAAGTACATGTATATGGATATATACAGACATATATATGAATATATATATATCAATCATATATATCCATATATATATCCATATCCATGTATATATATACATGTATATCAGTGATATATATATATATCCATATATATCAGTGATATATATATATCCATGTATATCAGTGATATATATATATATATGTATATATATCAGCAAAAACAAGGAATGAATACTTTCCATTTGCAGGGACATGTTTGAAGTAGTTAGTATTCTGCTAAGCGAAATAAGTCTGTGAGAAAAAGACAAATCCCATGCAATACTTCCACTCATATGTAGAATTGAAGAAACAAAGAAGCACAGGGAAAAGGTAAGGGATAAATTGAAACTCTATTAGGATTCACTGCCACGGACATTTGAGAAATTCATTACGGAAACTGTCTCTCCCCACAACAGAAACAATTCATTCGTATTTTACAGACATTGGAAAATGTGGCCAACACTATCCCCAATCAGAAAGCAATCCTGGAATCATTAATGATTACCCAGCAATACTGCCCTTGGTTCCCCACACAAGGAACTTGTGGTCTTAACAATTGGGAACAAGTAGGGAAAACATTTAAAGCTGGGCATTCTGAGGGGGTAACATTCTCCCTGAGGTCATCCTCGCTTGGTCCATTGTTGACACTGCCCCCTCCCCTTCCGTTCACAGGATGTGTATACAGATGTCAAATTACCCCGAATAGAGGAAAGACCTGAGCTTTTGGACAGTCAGCCTGTGCCTTTGGTGCCTTTGCAGACAAGAGACACTCTCCCTCCCTCAAAGGGTGGGAGGATGTGGAGCCTCTAAAAACCTCACCGAGCAGTTCTGACAAAGTCCTCGCCCCCATGCAGAAGAGAACGCACGAAGGAACCCCATAAGGCTGGTCAATTCCAGCTGTTTCCGTCGTCAAGCAACATGGGCAATAGGTCCGTGAAGGCCTGCTCTTTCCGATAGGAAAAGAATGGCAACAATCAGTTCAGCTGCATGTCCATCACAGCCCTTTTACCACGGGCACTTTTAAAAAATACTCGTGCTACTTACTCCACGTGGCCCGGACTGGGGCTCTCTCATGAGCCTCATTTTGACTCCAGCCCAGTGTGCCGTCTGTGCCCACGAGGTTCAGGCAGCTTGTGTGGTTCCTGCCCTACAGACCTTTGATGCTGCTATTGCCGTGTCTTTCGAATGACTGTCTGCCACAGAACAGTCTAGCCAACCAAGGCAGCAAGCCCAGCTTCCACTCATTGTCAGAAACAATGCAGTGACATGGTGTGGTGTATTTTACACAGGCGGTTTCTGCTCCTACATGCCACGTCGGGGAGAGAGTCTGAACAGCACTGAAGAAGATCCAAGACAAGGCCCTGATCAGCAGGGTGCACGGCGGGCAGAGGGGCGTGGGTAGCAGGCAGGGGGTGTGCACTCCAGGGCCAAGTCCACCGCCTCACAACAGACGGGCAGGCCAGTGACAGGAACTGTCCCGCGGGAGCACCAGCAGCTTCCCTGGGCAAATGCCGAGCTGGTGGTGTTTCCAGTCGTGGGGTTTAATTCATCTTTTAAAGATCTCTGGGTTTTTAATTCCTACGTGAGCTCTCTATTGTTAATGGTTGGCAATGATTTTCAAAATCTGAAACGTGCACGGGCACCTGGGTGGCTCATTTGGTGAAGCATCAGACTCCTGGTTTCACTCAAGTCATGATCTCGTGGCTTGTGAGTTTAAGCACCACGTCAGGCTCTGCACTGACAGTGTGGAGCCTCCTTGGAAATCTCTCTCTCCCTCTCTCTGCCACTTCCCAGTTTATTATAAATAAATAAATAAATAAATAAATAAATACATGCATGAATACACACATACACACATACATAAAAGAATAAATAAACAAACAAAGAAAGAAATAAACGAAGAAAATCACACAAAAATTTAAACGTGCATGAACTCCTGGTGACTCAGGTGTGCGAGCTATTGACTTGTGATATAGGGGTTGTATGTTTGAGCAGCACACGTGTGTACGGATGACTTCAAAAAGATAAAATCTTTATGAACATTTCTAACATGCACGCGAAATAAAACATTGCAAAAGAGCCAACAATCTGCAGCCTCTGCGGGAGGGTACTGCGTCTCTAACACACCCCGCATGCACACATCAGTGTATAACTGATGCCTGGCAGGGATTTTAACGAGGGACAGGAAAACCAGCAGGGCCTGCAGGGACAATCTGGCAGCATCCACCAAAATTTTACATTCCACCTTCCGTGACCCGGCAATTCCTCTTCTAGAAATTTATGCTTCTTAATAATCACTAATGTCTATGACACAAGAGAACAAGGTTTTTAACTTCAAAAACTGCATAGCGCCTGGATCCCATGGCCCAGAGAAGAAGGAAGTAGCTTGGGAGACTTGGGCCCTTCACGGGACTGGGGTTGAGCTGGCATCCGAAGGACGACAATCCCCCTAAACCCATGGAAGAGACAGGAGTGCTCTCACATGTTCAGGTAAAAAGGCTGGGAGTGTAATGTGGGCCTGTCTCCCCGGGTCCTATTCTGGGGACGCAGGAGGCGTCCCACACGACGGGGCCCCAAGCGGTGAGGACGTGCTGCCACAGGCTGACCTTTCTGTGACTCGTGTCTCTCGGTCATGCCCTGGAAATTGAAGTCCACGACACTCTTGTCCACGTGCTTTGCCTTGAGGCTGTACTTGATGCCAAAGTCGCTCGAGTAATTTGAGGGGACTGGACAGGGGTCGGGGACAAAGACCGACGATGGACTGGTCTCTCGTCTATCACTCACGACAGCAACATTCCGGAATTAGGAGTCACCAGGACACGACGCACACGTATGAAAACACCACCCACGGTCACACATCAGTGAGCCGGCCTCGGCCTACAACTTGTGCCCTGGGCAGCGAGGACCCCAAGCCTGTGATGGGTACCTGCTTCTTGGGGCAGAAACGAGCCGCGTTCCCACTCGGGAAACTAACCCCTTGGAAGCTACTCACTTACCATCCCTTTCCAAAGGGACAGGAAATGCCCACACCTGGCCACAGCAACCGCGCCCTGGCTCATCTGATGACAAGCAAGAGGCGGAAGAAACCGGCTTGCTCAAGACACATCAAGTCCTCTGAGAAGGTGACACTCTTTCATTGGTAAAAAAGGTTCTACAACATGGGCACAACTGAAAGGTCAGCCAGTGACGTATTCGAGAGCACCCGTGTCCAGTAAAAGTGAACCATCATTAATTGAAAGGCTCGGGTTTACATTGTTGGGGGAGAAGATAGCTCTTCACTGACCAGGCCCCAGAGCCGACTGTCCAGGGAACACTGCTCAGAAAGACAGCTTCCGTGGCGGTGACACAGGACCCACGCACCTGGAGAGCACAGTCTCCCCCAGAGGAGACACCGCACTCCCCAGGAAACCACCTCCGGGGACATTGGCTTCTCCCCCTGCTCGACTGGCCTCAGGCCTTACCTTTCTGAGAGGCGTGTTTCTCAGTTTTCCCCTGGTATTCAAAACCCACAACAGAGTGCAATTACCACAAGAAGGGAAACACGTTTTTAGAGGTCTCCAAAACAGGTCATCTGATCCCAGAATGCGTGTGAAAGGTTTGAAACCACAAACCGTGTTATTTTTTGACCTCTGCCTTCCTAAGCCATGGGCAGGCCTACCTCACGCGCAAAGCTCTGGGGATGGAAACTTTCGGCCAGGAAACATTCTGCAACGCCCAGTAGGCAGTGCGGGTGGACCGGTAGCCACCTGCAGGCCCTGCACGGCAAGTTGTGCTCGTGGACTTCAGCCCCGCAATGCCAACCCTCGGCGACCCCCTCCCGCCACAAGCACACCTGCTTTTCCATGAGCTCTTCCAAGAACAATACTATCATCAGTAACCACAACGGGCATGGTGGGGGGGCATCTGCGCACACGGCCCTAGGAGACATGAATCCTCGTCGCCCCGTTTTACAGGCAGGTAACGCAGAACCGCAGCTGACATGTGGTAAAGCCTGAATGCAGACAGAGGGTTAACTCCAAAACCCAACTGCTGTGATGTAAAACAGGGTATACACGGCCCTCAGTCAGAGACTGAGAGACTGAGGCCCAGAGGCGCCAGGACACCGGGCCTTAGCCCTGGAAATGGGCACGTGTGCGGCACTCTGCCATGTCTGCCCTGAACACCACCGGGTCACAGTGATACCCATGCAGGGAGCCTGGTTAGAAATGGTCCCCACGGGCACGGTCTTAGGCAGTGGAAGGCTGTCTGTCCCTGGTCTATGTGATCTGTAGATACCAATGTGGGGGATTTCTACAAGAAACAGTGTTCCTCTTCTCACTTGTTAACCTGGAACATCATCTGAGTCAGGGACTGGGGCGGGGGGCTTCTAGAAGCTCTGCACCTGGACGGCACCCCACAGGCCTGAGTTGAGGTGCTATCTCGAGAGGCCCAGTGCATTCCCTGGTCTAGAGGGAGGGGCTCCGTCACCTGCACTCTGGTTCCCATGACGCCTCACTCACCTGGTCAACTCTGCCCACCTGGACACCAAACTTGCCTCCAATGCCCCTGATGGACTGGACCTGGGACGAGTGCTTGGAGAGCTTCGACTGATACTCGTGGCCGACAGCTGACTGAAACAGGTCACAGAGCAAAGGTGTCAGCTGCTGGGCATAGCAGCTGTATCAGACACCCCCGGGCATGGTCCTCGGGGAACGGGCCCCCACCTTTGTCCACACCAGGGCTCCTCCTGGGAACAGGCTCTGTGTGCAAGCTGGTGGAGGAGGGATCCCCGAAGCCAGCCAAGACCCTACCAGGTGGGGATTGTGATCTGAGGGGCATGGGGAAAGGGCCACGAGGCCGGGACCCTCCCCAGCCGAGTCTGACACCTGGCACCCACAGATGGCGATACAATCGCTAGCTCTGTAAAGCGAGGCACTTGCCCACCGTGTGGCATAGGAATGAGGACCAGAGATTTGCGGCGACAGGCGGAGACAGACTCACGCTCTTGGTGACACCATGCACTCCACCACTCTACACAGAAACTGCAATTGCAACGCCTGCTCTATCCACATACAGGGTCTGCCACGCAGGAAAGTCTAGGCTTCCCGCCACTCTGGCCTCGGTGGGACCAGCTACCCGGGCATCACAGCACTTTGCAAACAAAGCTTCTGGAATGCAGCCCCCACCGAGCATTTATATACAAGCCCATTTCTGAGATCTGCCCACCAAGTTCAGTAAATGCCAGATGTCCCACATCCTCCAAAGCTGAAAATATGGACTACCTAGCTCCCCGGCAGCCCCCGGCCCTGCCTGGCCTCCCAGCACCAGGCTCTGTCCCCAGTGTGGACGGCCCAGACGTGTGACCCAGTGCGGGCATCTGAACCTTCCCTCTTACTGCCTGGGACACGGCACATACACACTCCTCCACCTGGTCTCTCCAGGGCCGTACAACATACCTGGGTCAGGAGAGGCCGGGGTGAAGAAGAAATCAGGAGGCCCTTCTCAGCACAGTTCAAGGGAGAGAGTAGCGAGGTTTATTCCAAACTTCGGGGCCCTGCCACTCTCTCCCCTCCCCGGCTCTGCTCTGATGTCCATCCTGCCTGGAGACCTGAGTCACACTGGCCTCCCACAGCCTCCGGGCTTCTACTCAAAAGTGCTGACAAAGCTCCCCTGGAGGACAGCCTGCGGAAGGGACTCCCCAGCACAAAACTTACCAGAAAGGAGTTGTAAGAGAGCTTTTCTAAGAGTACTGCCAGACAGGCAGAGTGGCAATTTTTCCAAGTTTTTTCTTTAATCAAAACAGGTTGATCCAACTGAGAAAATCATGCCTATAACTAGGCATCAGCACCAGGGAGGGCGTGGTCTGGAAGCCTAGTCTCACGGTCCAGGCAGGGGGTTGGGCCGAGGCCAGGAACGAGCCCAGGAGCGAGAGCAGGAATGAGGTCCGCCTCACTGGCTCACCCGCAGACAAGGGCAGGATACCAGACAGCAGTGCAGAATGGGGACTGATGGCTGCCACACCTGCCCAGGCCACACTCATGCAAACACGTGCCTGCCTGAGCAGAGTTTTCCTCTCCAAGACTCCATCACATTCTCCTCAAATCTTAACACAGGGATCTCAGGGCTCTTTCCACCTCAGAGAGGACAGGTTACAAAGAACTTCAGAGGTACGCGTTTTTGAGTCTCATTTTTTCATCTTTATTTTTTATTTTGCGTGAAACAAAGACAGAGCATTTCAGGGAGTGCAGAGATACTGAGAGAGAGAGAATCCCTAGGAGGCTCTGCACTGACAGGAGACAGCCCGATGCAGTGCTCAAACCCAGGAACCGTGAGATCATGACCAGAGCCGAAACCGGGAGTCAGACACATAATAGACTGAGCCACCTAGATTTCTGACAAGCTGGTCCAATCTGGAAGAGCTGGAAGCCAACTTGCCTACAGGTGCAGGGAGGCACGGAGAGAGGGGCTGTGAGCCCATGGCAGCACCCCACCAAATTCATCTGTAAGGGCAGTCTCCCCACTATACCAGGTGTAGACACCCGGGCATTTCCGTCAGCTGTCTGGGTACCATCACCGCAGCGGCTGGTAACTCATGAGATATCGCTGAGCGCCTGCACGGTGCCAGGCCAGGCACGAGGTAAGGAGGACAGGCCCCAGCCCCAGAGAGCCTCCACGGAAATACAGTAATGTCCAGGGTGAGTGAAGGACCACAGGCAGAAGACACGGGGGAAAGGCAGCTGCAGACAGGCTGGCGGGAAGGAGGGCTCCTCAGGGAAGCTTCGGGGCCTAGTAAGGCCAGAGCTCAAGGTGTTGAGAGGACAACAGAAGCAGAGAAGCCAGCAGTGACAGCTTTGTTGTTACTGCCATCAAGCTTCTCCTTGATAGATTCATTGTTTGCCCCAATGTGTCATTTTGCCAACCCAGAGCTAGAGACCCAGACAGACCATGAATTTCTCTCCGTTTCAAATCCCTACAACCCCATGGGCACAGGCTTTGTTTCAGGAAGGAAAGTCCTCTACCTGTTTCTCTCACTGTCCCAAGCACGCGGGGGTGATGGGTTGTCTGTACTGCAAAAGGCAACCAGGCAACTTTGTAGAATCCAAAGATGATTCCCCTCCCCACTCTGCCTGTCTAGATATCTCCGGGAATGACAGTCACACCAGGAAACGTCCCTGTCTGTTTCCTGTAGCTCACTCTTGGTCCAACCCCAGCGTAGGCAAATTCCAGACCTGGTGTGCGGTGCCCCTAGGACGCCCCAAATATCTGCTCTGTGTGAACACAGTTCAGTGTGGCTCACTGTGACCCAGTGGTGCAGTTCTGCACTTGGCTCAACACTGAGTCCGATCTGAGCAGCATCTGGAATTACAAGGGACAGGTTAGAATTATAGACCAGAAATTCCATATCAGCTGATGGCTTTCCTTCTATGCACAACAGAGGAAGACATCTGTTGGGTCTGAATAAGAGACACTGCTCAAACTAGGAAATTCACATCTACAGGGAGGTCTGCAGAATGTATACAGGTACCTCGCTGGAGAAACATGTAACACACCAACCCCTACACCGTAGTCTCTTGCATGGGGCATGGAATAGAGCGGAAGAGCTCCAGGTGTCTAAGGACAGAGGATGCAAAGTGCCACCAAAGGCTGATGTGTGCAGTCAACCATGCTGAGCCCTATAGCTGGATGGCAGAGGAGGCTGGCCCACTGTCCTCAGTGAGTGCTCTCTCCCAGACTCACGGGAAGTGACTACACAGAGGGCCAGGTCATCAATGCCTGAAGGACAGCAAAGCACCTGCTGGCTGAAGCCTCACCCACGCACTGAAGGACAGCCCCAGATGTGGTTCTGGCACCAGCTGGCTGAAGGCTCGCCAGCGCCGAGAAGCAGAGTCTCTGATCTGGTTCTGGTCTACAGACTGGCACAGATTAGGCTCGTGGTGAACCGGGGGCAGCAGTGACACCAACACCCACACTCAAGATGCTTCTGGGCTTCTGTCCCCCAGAGCCCCCCCACCGCCCCCCAGTAAGGCCTTCTGCCACATTGCCCACGCCCCGGCACACATGAGAATCCTAAAAGAGCTTCTAAAACGCAGGAACACCTCATGAGAAAGGTCAGTCAACAGAGGAGGATCTCACCTTCAGCGCATGGACTCAAAGCTCTTCTGCAAGAAGTCTGAGCCCCTACTTCGCCAACTCTGTGCCCGAAGTGAAACGGCACATGCTGCCAACACCGACCTTGTCCATCCAGTCCTGCCACATGCAGAACTTCCTGCCATAACCATGAGAGGCTTTTGTTCCTCTTTCAAGCTCTTTTCCTTGAGGGTCTGGTGTTCTTAAAACTCATTCTCTCTCAACTTCTGTATGCTTGAAGGGAAGGAGGGGAAGGGAAGGGAAGGGAAGGGAAGAGAAAGAACTGGGAATTGTGGGAGGGCGTCGGTGCCTTCTAAGATGACACGTGAGGTCACGTGGTGGGATCTCTACACCACTAGGCCCCATTCCTCCACACCCCCAGTCCCTGCCTTTGCCAGTCTCCCCTTAGTCTGCCAGGCCTATCTTCTCAGTAGGGCTCAGAGTCAAGTTTACAGGGAAAACAGAAACTAATGTGCTCCGGGCCAGTGAGTCATCCCAAATCCAACAGTAGGTGTACGAAACTTGGAATTTTCTATATTCATATGGAGAAAAGGTTCTCTTTCATCAGGTAGCGGGATTAGGAGAAGCACTTTGCAAGCCTCAGCTCATAGCAGAGGGGGAAAGCAAGTCAACAATCCCACATCCCAGAGACTCTGAGGACGCTAGTCAAAGACAGTGAGGCAAAATGTTTAGACAACATCTCTTTACTTGAAGTACTACTGGGTTTACATATTCTGACATATTCGAAGGTGACCTAAGAGACTATCAGAATTTATCATCTAAAGCCCCTTTCTACATTTAACACTGGGAATAGTGAAGCAGATCCCAAGCTGTGGTCAAAATATGGCAGGTCAAGAAGCCTTTAGAGTTGTCACAATCAAGGGACCACAAAATGGCACAAAGGCCACCCCACAGGGCTGTCCAGGGGTCACCACGTCCACACATCTGGATGGCAATCCCAGAGTATAGCGAAAAAGCAAACGAGCCCTGGCCACTGCCCAGTGTCCTTGGGAATGGTGATGGGGGTGGAACTGGCTCCAACAACTGGAATGGCCACAGGGTGCCCACAACTGTCCCAGGGGTTCTCCCAACATCCAGCATGTTTCAAAGCCACGGGAACAGAAACGACGATGAGAGCAATGGTGACTTCACCGGCTCAGGAGTCGGCTCCCAGGGCCTCGACATCCTCACGTGGCTTCTGTGGAAGGTGTGGGCTCAGCAAGTCAGGGAGGAACCTACACTTGTGTCTAAAATACCCACACGACAGACTTCACCCTCTTTTGGGAATGATTTCCTGGCTCTGCCTCAGCCAAGAATAGGTTCATTTTCCTGAAAGATATTGGGGCCAAGGAAGTCAAGCACCGCAGGGACCCAAACAGATCAGAGGGATGGTCCCTCACAGTAGGGATGGGAAGATCCAATCGGAAGCCGGTGCATCCTAAAGAAAAGTCTGAGCACAGTTTCAAGGTTCCTTTTACCTACACTTCCTGACTAGGAAACACCACCGGGAGAGGTGGCAGCGTAAGGCCATGCCGAGTCAGGTGCAGGGCCCGCTCTCCCACGGGACAATCCCTCGGCTCTCCTATTTGGGGATTTTCATGAGAACATGGGACTTAGAAAGCAGCTCTCCAGTATACCCCACGCACAGTGACAAAGCAGGAAAATTAGCGTCGTGGAGGGGAGTTTAAGGTCGAACGTATTCCAAGACATGGTGTGTGGCAGGAACGCCCACGTGCAGAGAGTGTAGGTGACCAAGTCCCCTGATGAAATCTCTGCTCTTGAAGACACCATGCTAGAAGCATCAATACAGGAACTGTTTGTGATGGGAGATTCTAAGCCACCACATACCTACGCGAACACATGTATAAAAGCACAGGGTCACGTGTTGTGGGAACATAAGCTCCCAAGACAGACCAAGTCGTGCCAGTGTGGGTTCACAGGAAAGCTGTGTCCCCCTGATCTGTGTCTCTGCCTTTCAAAAGACCAATTTCACACCAGCATTAAGATAGTCTCTTCCTTGGTGTGCTCATGGTGCCCAGAAACTTTCACGGTCTTGGCCCCCATCTCTGCTCTTTTCCACTTACATCATTCTGAAAAGTGTAGTCAATGAGGAGAGAAGCCCACACAGGGGATTGTAAGAAACACAGACAATTCAAATGAAACAAGAGGAAAATCACCTTTGGGAAAAGGGAGACAGAAGGACACTGGTGACTCATAGCACAAAATAGGGTCAGTCTCCCGTGGATCTCATCAACACCCCTCTTCCTGGGGAATGGACATGGTGTGGCCTTCCTAAGATTCCACATGAAAGAGCGGGCCCGGGGTCACAGACGCTTGGAAGAACGGTCTCAGAGGCTACCCAAAAAGTTCTCTGGCCACAGTGTGACAGCTCTAAGCTTGGGGGCTGGGCAGCTGGGCCACCAAATGCACACCCACAGCCCCGTGGGTTTAAAAATTAACATGAATAAAAAAGAAAATAAGATGTTGGAGACTAAGACAACGTTAGCCCTCTATTTTTGCAATGTGACAATGCCTCACTCACTGCTTTAATTACAAGTGAAAAAATTTTTTTTATTTTTGTTAACTTTATTTTGAGATAGAGCACATGCGTGAGTGGGGGAATGGAGAGAGAGAATCCCAAGCAGGGTCTGTGCTGTCAGCCCAGGGCTCGATGCGGGCCTCAAACCCACAAACCATGAGATCATGACCTGAGCCGAGGTCAAGAGTCAGACGCTCAACCAACTGAGCCACCCAGGATACCCTAATTAAAAAATTTTAAATTAATGGACATTATTTTATTCTCCTGAAAATGTTTACAAATAGCTTTTACTTAATATTCCGAGAGCATCCTGGCCTGAAAACCAGAGCCATGGCCCTGAAACACAGAGACTAGGCTGTGGGCCTCCCCTCAGCACCAGTGGAGAAAGGTTCTGTTCGCCTCCTCTAAGGATGGCTGGCCGGACGCACTGAAAACAATCCAAGCAAGCGGGACAGCAGCCACCGGTTGCACAGGAGAGGCTGACCTACCCTCTAACTGCTGGATGTGCTCTGGTGTGTGTGCCCTGAAACCCTGTGGGCGGCCACCATGCCCATGGCTCAGCAGACGGAGGCCTTGGAGGCAGCACAGTGGGACACAGGCCTCCCTGCACCTGGCCCTCACCACAGCCCAGCCTGGCTGGCATCCTGGCGTCCAGGCCTGATGCTGCTTCCTCTCACGTGTGGGCAGGATGGTTTCCTCTTGCATCACTGTCTCCCACGCACGTCCTAGTGCCTTTCCAGAGTGGTTCCTGTCTCACGGGTCCCTGAAAGTGCCTTCTACCAAAGCAGAGAACACTCACCCCCACCAGGCACACGCATGCTCGTGGCTAGGAGAGGCCCAGCACACTGGAGTGAAAAGATCAACCGGCAGTAATCCTGATGCACACCGGAGGTCCTCTTGACCATTTTCCATCTTCTGCTTTCTGCCTGGACAGTCTAGGGCCTGTCGTGTGACCCGAGAGTCCTCTTCCCCGTGGGAGGGTTGGGCCCGTTCTCCCCACCCTGATGCCTCCGGGGTAGGACTAGGCAGAGCAGGCCTTCTCCAGAAATGGGTGGACTGGGGAGGTGGTCCCATCTATGTCCAAATCTCTGGAACCTGTGCACGTGACTTTATTTGGAAAAGCAGGCTTTGTAAGTGCAGCTACGTGGAGGACCTGGAGACCACCCTGGACTCCCTAGGGAGGGGGCTGGGGAGTACACGGATGAATGTTCTTAAAAGAGGAGTCAGGTAAGATCCACCGAGAAGGGACAGGGCACGAGGGCCAGCAAGCACCGAAGCAGGGCAGGATGGAGCCTCCCTGCTCCCGCTGAAATCTGCCCACGCACCGGTTGGTGTGGACACAGCGCTGGCCTCAAGTCAGGACGGCGAAAGGTGCCGCAGGAAGACAAGGAGGAGAATCAGCAGAATCCATGCCACTTCTTCCCACCGAGGACTCAAGCGACAGGGGGGTAAGAGAAAGCAGAACGTCAGAGATGTTGAGAAACACCATCAAGTGAAGCCACATCATCAGGAAGGAGGCAACAATCCCTCTTGGGCATGTGCCTGCTGCCCCTCTGCAGAGGCCATGGGGACAGACCCCTCCCGGTACCGCGGAGCACCCACCTGGGAGGTGGCAGGACTCGGCCAGCAAAAGGCGAGGAGGACAGTGTGAAGTCACAATTACATTCAGAACACTCGACGTGACACACAAGAAAGGACCTTAAGGTCAGCAGTGATGAGGGTACAGTGGCCTCAAGGAGGACTGTGTAGCGGTAGGAGAGTCAAGGGTATTCGGTGGGACCTGGCGGGTCTGTGGAAAGGCCTGCAAGCCCCGGAACATTCAGTATGGGGGAGCACAGCCAAGGATGGCTAATGCGTGTTCTCAGAGAGGCCACATCCCTCGGACATCTGCTCGGTGCTTGGTCTGTTTCTCATCTGACATTTCTTTTTTCAGCATCATTGGATTCACCAAATCAAGTTTTAATAAACCATGTGTAACCTATTGTACCTGTGGGGAATTGGTCTGTTTCCAGAAACTCTCAGATGCCGAAGGCTTGCCCAGCTTTGGTGGGGAAAAAAACAGAATCTTAGATGTAAAACGCAGGGAAGCACTTTGTTGTTTCAAACCTCACACTTAACACTAAGGACCAGGAAGTGCAGAAACTAAAGATCAGCCAGCAAAGGTTCTCAACAGGAAGACACAGAATGACCTAACTATGCCCTGACAGAAAGGAGAAGGGAAGTGTTACTCCACAGAAAGTAACTATGTATCCTTCACAGTTAGTAAACCATCGGCCCTGGCGGGAGAGACAGTACCGGAAGAGGAAATCCCAGCGATTGTCAACTGTGCCCTCCACACAAGGCCATGGGTCAGGGCGTCCATCCCTTGACCCAGTGGCCATAAGCTCTCTGTGGTGGGGAGGGAAGGAACCATCCCAGAGTCGCCTGAGCTATGAGGGATCTTGTGCCAGAGTCTCCTGAGGTGGCCTCATGAGGGCTGCTTCGGAATCTGTGTCTTCTCCTGTCTCTGCCCCTCCCATGCTCATGCTCTCTCTCTCTGTCTCTCAATAATAAACAAACATAAAAAACGTAAGGAAAATCTACAAATGGAGAATGAGGTCCACTCTTTAAACTTGTTCACAAACAAATGTAAAAAGTTGATATCCATAAGAACACTAAGACCTTTATTAGAGTTGCACTACATTATTTCCAGGGTCTCGCGCCTTCTTCCTGGGTGCACACCCAGCACCCTGCCGCGCGGTGGGAGCCCAGTGCTTCCTGATTGCTCGTCTGAGATTTGTGGTGCCAGGGAGCCCAGGGTGGGCGTGGGGCAGGGGTGGGGGGAGGACTGGCCCAGGTCCCCCCCCGCCCAGGCTTGCCACGGCCTCAGCTCCCAGGTTCTGCGGGTCACTCCAGGCAAGCTGCCCAGGCCCCCAGGACTAGGCTCTGATAGAGCCAACGCACTGAGGACACCCACGATGCCTAGCTGTAGTAGGTGGAAGAGCACACTAATATTCAAGCAGATAAGCAGAAGTTAGGAGTCATCATAGATCATTGAAGTCTGAGCGCGCCACAGCCTTGTTACATACGAAGTCGGCCATTCTCCACCATTGTTCACATTCCAGTCAAAGAGCCTCCCGTGGCGCCGTCGCCGAGGGGCTGGGGCAGGTCAGCATGTCACGGACCGACGACCAGCTGCATCTTCTTTGGCTGCATAGAGGACAGAGAGGAAGTGGCCCAGAAGTCTGCAGGGAGAGTCTCTGTGACCCAGCAGCTAAGTCACAAATGTCCTTGGGTCTACACTGTTTTCTCCAAGAAGGTGCCTTCCTAAAGTTTTGTCATCCTCCAGAAATCAAGACTGATTGGAAATTAAAAAAACAAAAGTGTATACTAAAGTTACCAGCCCTTTAAAATGACCTCGCTCTGCAATTTTGTTTACAGGTATTTACCCACATTCCTGACAGCCATCAGGCAGGGCCCCCTGCACAGAAGGCAGTCCCAGGGGCTAAAGGGAGACAGGGCCACACTTGTGCCAGGACCCTGACCGGGCACAAGTCAACAGAGTCCTGGGCTGCCTGGGCCTGCTCCACTGTCTATGTGAAATCACCTTCCTGCCATAGAAGAGACTACCTTTTCGCTTTCCAAATAGTCTTTAAGCTGCAGACTGTGCCACACGCTGGGACAGTCCCACAGCACCCTTTCCCTTGCCCTGTTCTCCTCACAAGCATGTGTTCATTCTTATGGCAACCACGACAGTCTTAAGTAGTGGTGTGGGAGTAAATCAGTCCTGGTTTTGTAGAAGGAGAATACAACGTTTTGTGTCTTTTCAAATAAATAACTGAAACATTCCTCCAGAGCACAAGGCCCTGGATTGCAGTGAGATATCAGGCTACCCCAAAAATACAACTTACAGGCTCTATTCCCAGGCTGCAGTCCACGTGTTATGATGTCAAAAATATTTCTGAAGACTATCCGTGTCAAACACCAGAAATGAAAGAAACCAAACTCCTCATCTCTGTGAAACTATTGGTTTCTCAATAGCTAATTGGTTTGTTTATTTATTTTTTATAGTTTTTTTTTTCATTTTTGAAAGAGACAGAAACAGCAAGAGTAGAACAGGGTCAGAGAGGTAGGAGGAGAAAGAATCCTAAGCAAACTCCCCACTGTCAGCACTGTGTCCAATGTGAAGCTCAAATTCACCAAGTGTGAGAACACGACCTATGCCGAAACCAAGACTCAGATGCTTCACTGACTGAGCCACCCAGTCGCCCCTGTTTTTAGAGTTTGAGAGACAGAGAGAGAGAACAAGTGTGTATGAGGAGAAAGGGGCAGAGAGAAAGGAGGAAGACGACGCAAAGCAGGCTCCACGCAGAAAGCAGCCAACCCACACTTTTTGTTACCTCTGAACTTACAAAAATACACATTTCGGGGAGCACTGGGGTGGGAGAACCAGAAGGCACTACCACGAATCTTAGTGTTTTCATTACAGAAAGTATAAGGATGTGAACGGAAAACACATCAGCAACATCTAAGGGACAGAATTTTCCCAGCATGATTCCAGGAGCAAAAGGTCTACTTTCAGTATCAAATTGCATACAGTCAGGTGGCAACTATCCAAGTTAGTGTAAAACACTTTTATACACTTCAAACATAGGGACATTCAAATCAGACCACTGTTAAACAGTTTCTACAAATTTCCATTCCCAGGGAACCAAAAGCCTGAGGGTTCCTACGGAATTGTGAGCAGTAACAGAAATAACGGCATTTCACCTGAACTACAACTGACAGCGTGCCGGTCATGATCCTTATTATGAGTTCTGAGAAGGAGACTACATTGAGGCAGACAGAAAGAAACTAACGGACAAGTCCGGGGGCTGAAGGGGAAACGGCCTCTAGCGGTAAGGGGCCCTGTGGGCCCAGTGTGGACGTGAGGCACCCCACTCCAGACCTCGCAGGCACTCAGGGCACTGAAGAGTGGCCACATGCGTTGCCTGCTGTCCAGTATCGCAGAGCCCACTGAGTTCTTCCCTGGCTCAAGGCCCCATCCCGTTGTCCCATCTCCAATGTCACCCCTTGGCCCGCCTCCTGCTTCACCCCGCTAAACTGCAAACCACCTCTTCTGTTGAAGAGGGCTCACTTTTATTTTTCAGTTGTCGGATCACTGGGATGTGGTCTCAGCCTGCCTCCTTCATCCATTTAACTCAGCTCTGAGACACGCTCAACCCACATGCGACCTGCTCTGCAGTGGAAAGTCCCAGAGAGATATGCCCGCACCACTCCTCTGGATCCCATCCCGGGCATCACAGCGCCTCAGCTGCTTGGTAAGAAACAAAACCCACTGCTGTTACTCGTTCTCAGAATCAAGACCAGTTAAAAATAAGAGGTACTGAATAGATGGCAAAGGTCAGAGTCTATTTATTTAAGAGAAACTCAAAAACTACAGGGGAAGGAAAAAGGAGGGCAACCTAGTGAGTACTCCAGAGAGACCACCAGATGAATGACAGGTTCTGAATGCTGGTGACCAGGTCCTCACAGGGGCTGCAGTTACACATAATGAGATGGAGCTTCTGTGATCATAGTATCTCGTGGATATTTAGATGCAGACACTCTTAAAAGCCACGAGACTGCAGTGCTCCCACTGTTCCCATTTACAAGTGATTAAAAAGAAGCACAGGAATGCTACTACGTAGCTTCCCCAGAGCCCCAAACTCATCTGTGCAGGAGCCAGGCTCAGAGTCAAGTGCTCTGGGGTCACGCCCTCCCTGTACAACTTCTCAAGGTGGACTGGGAATCCTCGGGGGTCCTTTCCAGATTTCATACATGCTCTACGTCCTCTAGGGACCATAGTTGAATACGGGCCTCAGGTTCACTGTGGAGGAGATATAACCTATTTGCAGCTATATAGAACATTGAACAAACAACCACTGCTTCAAAACCAGGTACGCTGAGAACTGCTCAGCCACATGACAAATAACACAATGCTTATTTTTTAAAGTTTATTGTGGTTATCAGCTTGTCCGCCCAATTTGCTGAGTCCCAGAGCACCCTGGGAGGGTTTTCAACCTCCAATTCAGCGGCTGTGGGGAAGCAGAGTGATGAAATGGGAGGCGGGGGGTGTCAACAGCCACGTGAGGTCTCCCGAAAGGGGGAGGGGTCTGCAGGTCGAGTGACTGCGGATCTAGAGGAACGATGTCAGTAAGACCTCCCGCATGCGAGAGCCACGCAAGGGACACCAACCTGTTCAGGCGGTCTTGTCACTAGCGTGGCCGGGGTGGACCTTTTGTTTCTTGCCTAGCAAGCAGCACACTGAAGACTGATGACCTTCTTTTGGGGGGCATTGTGCAGCGAGTCCTGGCTACTGCTAATGCTGCTGAGGTTGCTCAAGGGGCCATCCTGAGAGCCTGTCGATCTGGGTGACCCACAGGAGAGCATCTTCCAGGCATGCTCGTTACACGACACACCGCCCCACGTGAGGGAGAAGCACAATCCCCCAGCTTCTAGGGAGGGCTGAGCCCTGGGAGCTGACACTCTCTCTCTCCCAAGTATATCTGGAGTCCAAGCGCCCTGGGTCGAGAACGCTCAGCACCCCTCCCAGGCCGTGACCCAATAACCATGTCGTGAGTCTCATGTAATGCACTGAGTCTGTCCCCTGCATAGTGAGGGCCAGCCTCTCCTAACTCTGAATCTGGTCTGTGCTAACCAAGAGCAATCAGTTTCTGGATCCCAAAGGAAGGATTGCCTTCCTGAGAGTACTTGGTGTTTGGGTGGCTGGTAGAAGAAATGATGGCTAGCCAACTTGTTTCCCTCCCTGGCCATTAAAGATGCTTTCACTCTGAAGAACAGTTGGTTCACCATGGGCAATATTGTCGAGGACCTGCTTAGCACAGAAAGAGACCATTCATGAACTACTGCATCCAAGCCCTGTTCCAAACATCTGAGCTTAGCTTACAGCACAAGCCTGTTACCTTGGAATGACTGTCTTCACTATCCACTGATAGGATGGCAAGGGAAAACAGTGAACTCCAGAAGCTTTCCCTCATTTCTAAGGTAATAACACAGGCATCTTGCCTTTGGGTTCCCACGGTAGCTGACGGAGGCTTCCCTTTGCCGTACCCATATGTGTTTCATATCTATCCATATCTTATTCCTGAGACCATCAGCTTGTCTGGGAGTTGTCCTAGTCATTGCATCCTAAGATTTATCTCATTTTCTGGACCACATGCTTCCTTGGGGAATTCCATCAGACATCTAAAGCAGTTAATATCTATCCATCTCAGGCTGTTCCACAGAATAGAAATGGAAGGAAAACTTCCAGACACATTCTACAAAGCCAGCTTTACTTTGATTGCCAAACCAGACAGAGACCCAGCAAAAAAAAAAACAAAACAAAAACAAAACGACTATAGGATAATATGCCTAATGAATAAGACTACAAAAATTTTCAACAAGATACTGGCAAAACAAACGCACAGCATATGAAAAGAATTTTTCACCATGATCAAGTAGGATTCCTATCTGGGCTATAGGGCTGGTTCAATATTTGGAAATCAATCAATACGATACATCACATTAAGAAAATCACAGGTAAGAACCACATGATCCTGTCAATACCGGCAGAAAAAGCATTTGACAAAACACAGCATCCTTTCTTAATAAAAACCCTCAAGAAAGTCAGAATAGAAGGAACATATGTAAACATCATAGAAGCGATGTATGATACAAGTCCGCAGCTAATATAATTCTCCTGGGGATAAACTGAAAACTTTCCCCCTGTGATCAGGAACATGACAGGGATGTCCATTCTCACCACTGTTGTTGAACATAGCTTTGCAATTCCTAGAAGCAGCAATCAGACAACAAAATGAAATACATGTCATCAAAATGGCAAAGATGAAGTCAAACGTTCACTCGGCACAGACCACATGATACTCTACCTGGAAAACCTGACAGAATCCACAAAAAGTCTTCTCGAACTGATACATCAATTCAGCAAAGTCGCAGAACACAATATCAATGTACAGAAACCCATCGCATTTTAATATACCAATAAAACAAAACAGAAAGAGAACTAAAGAAACTGATCATGTTCACAGTTGCACCAGGACCATAAAATACCTATCAATAACCTCAACATACTAATGAACCAATCCAAAGATATAAAAGTTCTGTGTGCTGAAAACGATACAAGGGTTATGAAGGAAATTGAAGAAGACACAAAGAAATGGGAAAACATTCCATGTTCCTGGATTCGAAGAATGAATATTGTAAAAATGTCAATACCATCCAAAGCAATCTACACATTCAATGCAATCCCCATCAAAATCGTGCCACCATTCTTTCCAAAGCTAGAACAAATAATGCTAACGTGTATGGAACCACAAAAGACCCCAAATATTCAAAGTAATATTGAAGAAGGAAACGAAAGCAGGAGGCATCAGAGTCCCAGATTTTAGCCTCTGCTACAAACCTGTAATCATCAAGACAGTATGGTATGGGCACACAAACAGACACATAGGCCAATGGAACAGAATAGAGAACCCAGATTCAGACCCACTAATCCTCCACAAAGCACGAAAGAGTATCCAATGGAAAAAAAACACAGACTCTTTAACCACTGGTGCTGGGAGAACTGGACAGCAACATGCAGAAGAATGAAACTAGACCACTTTCTTACAGTGTACACAAAAGTAAACTCAAAATGGATAAAGGACCTGAATGTGAGACAGGAAACCATCAAAAGCTGAGAAGAGAAAGCAGGAGAAAACCTCTCCGACCTCAGCTGTGGCAATTTCTTACATGACACGTCTCCAACGGCAAGGGAATTAAAAGCAAAAATGAGCTGTAGGGACCTCATCAAGATAAAAACCTTCTGCACTGCAAAGGAAACAAGCAACAAAACAAAAAGACAACAGATGAAATGGGAAAAGATATTTGCAAATGACGTATCAGACACAGGGCTAGTATCCAAACACCTATAAAGAACTCACCAAACTCCACACCTGAAAACAAATAATCGGGTGATGAAATGGGCACAAGACATGAATAGGTACTTTTCTGAAGAAGACATCCAGATGGCCAAGAGACATGACAAGATACTCAACATCACTCATGATCAGAGAAATACAAATCAAAACCACACGGTGGTCAGAGTGGCAGAAATGAACAAATCAGGACACTATAGATGCTGAAGTGGATGGGGAGAAACAGGAACCCTCTGGCATTGTTGGTGGGAAGAAAAACTGGTGCAGCCACTCTGGAAACAGTGTGGAGGTTCCTCACCACATTAAAAAAAGATCCACCCTATGACGCAGCAATAGCACTGCTAGAATTCAGGGGATTCAGGAGTGCTGATGCACAGGGGACTCGTACCCCAGTGTTTATAGCAGCATTTGCAACAATAGCCACATCATGGAAAGAGCCTAAATGCCCGTCAATGGACAAATGGATCAAGAAGATGAGGTTTCTATATACAATGGAATACTACTTGCAATGAGAAAAGATGAAATCTGGCCATTTGTAGCAACGTGGAAGGAACTGCAGGGTGTTCTGCCAAGTGAAATAAGTCAGGCAGAGAAAGACAGATACCATATGTTTTCATTCATATGTGGATCCTGAGAAACTTCACAGAGGGGAGGGGAAAGGGGGAAACAAGTTGCAGAGAGGGAAGGAGGCATACCCTAAGGGGCTCTGAAATACTGAGAACAAACTGAGGGTTGATGGGAGGTGGGGGAGAGGGGAAAGTGGGTGATGGCCATCGAGGAGGGCACCTGTGGGGATGAGCACTGGGTGTTGAATGGAAACCAATTTGACAATAAATTATATTGAATACAAGAAAAAAGAAAAGATGCTCAAAGTCACTCCTCATCAGGGGACTACAAATCAGAGCCACACTGAGATGCCACCTGACACGGATCAGAGTGTGCCTGTGGGTGGGCAGTCAGCACTGCTGCTTTGCTGGGACACAGTGTGTCCTCCAAAAGCGACAAGGGGTGGGGGGGTCTCGCGCTTTGGGAAACATGGACAATCAGGAGCAGCGAGGCTCCAATGTAGCCCAGGGTGTCCCGAAGCTGGCCCAAACGTGGCCCATCAGCGGCATCGGGGCTCTTACAGGCTCCCGAGCCCCTGTCGGTGGCTGAGGAGCGGGGTGGGGGAGGGGCTTGGAAAGAGCACAGACTTGGGTTATGATTGCACGGAGACCCGCCCATGCATATTTTTGGGGGTGGTTTTGGCTTCTTGGCTAGTTTTCTAGAGCAGTTTTCGCAAACGTGAGAGGATCCTCCAGAGATTTCACACACATTCCTGCTCTTACTGAGGCACAGCCTCTCCCCTGAGCAGGTATCCGCAACCCCCGCCAGGGCGATGCCTTTGTCACAGCCCCAAACCTGTGCTGATGTGTGTCCCTCGCCCAAGGTCCGCAGCTGAGATCGGGTTCGCCTCTGACGTTGTACCCGAGTGCGTTCCGGCGGGTGCGTGATGAGGAGTCTCTGCCGGTGCAGCGTCCCACCGGGTAGTGTTTCCTCCCTGACGCAGTAGTTTCCGTTGGTGCTGGCGCCACAGCGCATTTGCCAGGCGGAGAGGTGGGCGGGAGGCCGGCGGGCTCTTGAGGGCGATAGGAGCCCGCATGCGCTGTGGAGGGCGAGGGAGGTGCCCTTCTGAGCATCCGGGTTCTCCCTTGCTAGAAGTCTTCCACCTACGAAGATGTCGCCCTGGGGCCCCTGTTTCTCCGAAGACCGTCCCGATCGAGGCAGGTGAGTTCTGGTGGACCCAGTGCCGCTCGGACTCCGCAGAGGCCACAGTGCCAGCCGTGAGAGGCCGGGTGGCTCGAGGCGCCCTGGTTCTGCTCACTTGTGGGACAGCATTTGGCCACCCTCGGGAGGAAGGCCGGCCTGTCCGTGTGGACGCCCGCAGGCTCCCGTGAGTCAGTCGTGGTGGCCGCTCTGTGGCGGCGGGATGGTGTGGGGGGTGCCTCCCGTGGCAGTGCTGGCTTAACCGCTCGGCAGGCAGTAAGGGCCCTTCTCACTGCAGGTAGTGGCTTCTGGGAGGTTCTCCGGGTGCCCGCCTCAGCCGCGGCTGTCCTGTAAGGAGTGTGCCGCCCGCCCTCGCAGAGGCTGTCGGAGACCTTCCCGCCTTGTCCGTCCCCTGACCCCACACAGGCTGCACACGTTCTGTCCCCCGAGGCGGCTGCCACGAACAGAGGCCGCCTTAGGCCCTTGCGTCCTGTGGGCCAGGCCCTAGAGAGTCTGGTGAGCTGGGGAAACCCTATAGAAATTGGGAAGTTGACGAGAAGAAGGGGACAGTGTCCTTTGTTCCCTGGTCAGTGTTTCTCAGACTCGGTGGTGTCGGGACACTTGGACATCAGGGGATTATTGAGGGCCCCAGAGAGCCTTCGAGTGTGGGGGTTGTGTCTCTGGATCTCTACTGTGGTGAGATTAAACCGAGAATTGAAGCGGGCACCTGGGTGGCTCTCTGTGTTAAGGGTCCGACTCTGGCTCAGGTGGTGATCTCACAGTTGATGGTTTAGAGCCCCATGTGGGGCTCTGTGCTGCCAGCTGCCAGCCTGGACTTGTCTCAGATTCTCTGTGTCCCTCTCCCTCTGCCCCTCCCCTTCACGTGCCCTGCGTCTCTCTCTCTCAAAAACAAACATTAAGGAAACCAAACCAAATCCCAGCATCTCAGATGTGATGAACTCACTTAAAGACAATAAATTAGGACAGATTAACGTACTCATACCTTTCGTGCAAAACATACGTACATTTTCAGGACAACACTGTGTAGAAGCGTGGCATTTGCTTAGTGCAAGATCTTTATTGTTCCAGCTGCTTCTGCATTCAGTGTCTTGTGGCCAATGATGTTTAAGAAGGCGATGTGGACTCCCCCAGATGAACAGCTGGAGGCGACTAGGGTGTGGCGGTAGCTCCTCTGGCTTCTGGATGCCCTTTCCTGACTCTGCACTCAGATGGGTGGGGCTTCCTTGCTTCTCTTGGGGGTTAGCTGCCCGCACAGAGCGGCCTAGTTGTGTGGCACGCGGTGGACGTTTGGAACATCCTAGGCCACTACTTTCAGCTGATCTTCCATATTTTTCACTCAGCGAACACATTCTTGGAACCACCACCTGGATGAAGAAATGGAACCTTACCGTGCTTCCTACCTCCTACTGACTCCCACCGAACGTCCCCCAAAGGTAACCACGGTCTTGACTTTCACCAGCGATTGCCTTGGCCTGTTCTTCGCTTCATGTTGAGCCAACCCTTGAGCGCTGTGTGTGCGCAATGCACCTGCTTTCCTTGTGTGGCTGTGCTGGTCCTCCCCTGCTGTCGAAGGCCCAGTGTGTGAGCACAGCACGGTTTATTGTTTCTGCTGTGGCTGCTCCGGTTTGTGCAGAGGCTGCCTGCAGATCCACATGCATTGTATTGGGTTGCCTTGGAGGAGCAGGGCGTGAGTGGTGGCACGTGTCTGTTCCCCACGAGCAACAGCGTGCGGGAGCTCAGGGCTGGCCGATGCCTGGTATTGCCTCTTCTCGTGTGTTAGCTGGTTGCTGGGGCTCAGGTGCTGGGAGGTATGGTGTGTTCGTGGGACACGCCCCTGTGTGTGTCTTGGCCACTTACATGTTTCTTTTGAGAAATAATTGCCTTTTGGAAGCCACTTTGTGATTAGGTTGTGTGTTTTGGTTTTTGTTGATTAGAATGAGTTCTTTCTATGTGTGTGAAATACATCTGTGAATGGCACAGCTTTTCACATTCTTGTGTACGTCTGCCTTACGTTCTCTGTGTTGCCTTGTGGTAAGTTTCTTTGGTTTCTATCCAATAGTATAACCATTTGTATGTTTCTTGCCTTGGATTGGCTAGGGCCTCCAGTACTGTGTTGAAGGGAAGTGGTGAGAGTAGGTGTCCTTGTCTCCTCCCAGATATGAGAGAGAAGGGTTTCATAATTTTTTGTATACTTAATATTTTTTAAAGTTTCTTTCTTTCTTTATTGATTTAGAGAGCATGCATGGGAAGGGGAGTTGGAGGGGGGAAAGCGAGTGGATCCCAAGCAGACTCCGCACTGTCAGCAGAGTCTGATGCCAGGTTTGAACTCATGAACCGTGAGATCATGGCCTGAGCTGAAATCAAGAGTCAGACGCTTCACCGACTAGAAGCCACCCAGGTGTCCCAAAGAGTTCAGTATTTTACCACTACATGTGACACTTACCGTGGAATTACTGGTAGATAGTTGTATCAAAACATGAAAATTCTCCTCTGTTTTTAGTTTGCTCTGATTTTTTAACAATCATCAAAGAAATAATAATACTAAATTTTCTGAAATGTGTTTTGTGCATCTTTGGGGACAAGTGATTTGTGTAATGTTGTGGTTTAACTGAAAACAACTTTTGCCCTTCTAGATTAATCCAAACCTGATGTCTATGCATTCTCTTTGCACTGGATTCCATTTGTAAAAAGTGTGCTTTAGATTCTTGCATGTGTATTCAAGAGAGAGGTGGGTGTTCCCTTGCACCCTCTTGTGCCGTCCTTGCTGGGGTTTGGGTTTAAGGTCGTGCTGGCCTCCTAAAACAACGTAGGAAGAAGCACTCCTTGTGCTTTCCCAGAAGAGTTTTTGTATGTGTTCTTTTCTTTTGGGAAGAAGTGCTAGGCCAACAGCTGGTGTAGGGTTTTCCTTGTGAGAAGGGTTTTCATTGCAGATTCCTTTCTTAAGTGGAAATAGGAATTTTCTGATTTCCCATATCTTCTTGTGTCTATTTAGATAAGGCATTTTGTTTTCTAGGAGTTTGCTCAGACCTCCCAGACTTTCCAAGGAATAAGTTTCAACTGGTTTCTAAAACCCCCCTATCTGCAGCATCTGGTGTGATATTTGCTTTAGAACTTCTTGATATTGGTACTTTGTGCTTTGTTTCTTTTTCATAGAACCAACTTGGGCTTTTTTGATTTCTGTCATTTACTATTTGTTTCCTGCAGCACTGATTTCTGCCCTTTTGTTTTCCATCTACTTGGTGATTGTTTGCTGTCCCATCTGGTAGTTCTTGAACTAAATCCTTCATTTGATTTTTAGCCTTTGTTCCTTTCCAGTATGTGTATTGTATTTACTTGCTTATTAGTGTGTTGATTCATTTCAGAAGGAGAGCATGAGCAGGGCAGAGGGTCAGAGGGAGAGAGAGAGAGAGACAGAGAAAGAGAAAGAGTCTCGAGCAGGCTCCTCACTCCGTGTGGAGCCAGGCTGGGGATCGATCTTGTGGCCGTGGGATCATACCCTGAGCCAAAATCAAGAGTTGGTCACCAAGCAACTGAGCTATCCTATGATATATGTATTCTAAAGCTATGAGTCTCCCTTTAAGCACACCTTTCCTGATCTCACAAGTTTTGATAAGCCAAATGTTTATTATCTTTTATGTGAAACTATTTCCTAACTTTCATTGTGGCATCTTTTTCTTAATTCATCACAATGTTTAGGAGCATAACACATCTTGATGTTTCGGGGGATTTTCTCGTTCTCTTTGTGCAGATTTCTAGCTTAATTCCATGAAGGTATCTGTCTCAGTGTTTTGGGGTGGTTGTAACAAAATACCATAGACTGGCTGCCTAATAAGAAACAGAAACTTCTTTCCTACAGTTGAGGAGACTGGGAAGTTCTCAAGATCAAGGCATCTGCAGATTCCGAGTCAGGGGAGAGTCAGCTTCCTGGTTCATCGACAGCCTGCTTCTCCCTGTCCTCCTGTGGTGGCAGGGGTGACGGTGCTCTCTCAGCCGCCCATGACTGGTCATCACCGGAAGTCTCCCTGTCTTTCTCCCATCACTTTGGGCGTGATGAATTGTTGCGGGAAATGAACTGTGAATCTAATGGTATCCGTCAATATGCCCTGCAGTATTTCAGTCCTTTGTGATGAGCTGACTTTCCTAATGGCCTGGCATATATTCGTTTTCATGAACTGTTCCTTGGGCACGTGAAAATAATGTGTATTGGGGGAATGCAGTAGTCTCTATTTATAGGTTAGATGAAGTTTGTTAATGACAGAATTCAGATTTTAGTAACCACTTGAAACCAAGTAAGGAATAGGCGAGAATGAGTTTAATAATATAACTAACAGGTATATCCAAAATATCATTTCCGTGTATAGCCGGTGTGAGAAAAAATTATATATGATTTTGAATTCTCTTTTTTCACGTTGTCTTTAAAACGTGGTGTGCATTTTATACTTTGCACACGTCGCACTTTGAGGAGCCGCGGTTCAAGTACTTGCAATAAAGCACGTGACCCCATATTGGACAGCCCCGTCACACTGCCTTGAGTTTTCTGTTGTCGTCAGTTCTGTCAGATACTGAGAGATGTATCGTCAAGTCTCCCATCGTGCTTATGGATGTGGCTCTTTTTCCTTTTCTATGTTTGTCAATTTTTCTGTATTTTGAGATGGCGTTATTAGGTCTATGCAAGTTTAGAAGTTTTGTTCTCTTGGTAGA